>NC_052472.1:1668803-1888932 GCF_009730915.1 Dioscorea cayenensis subsp. rotundata | reverse complement strand
TAATCAAAGTGGTATTAATTAATGCTATGTTCATGTATTTTTGGCATCTATCTTTAGATGATTGACATAAGGACTGGTTTTTCATTATTAGGAGGAATTGACTAATGTATGTTGATTTTTATCCTATTTGTAGAAGACATAAAAATGAGGAACTGGATCGAGTGGATGTATATATGATTTGTAGATGGGCGTAGATACATTAATCCCACAAATGGGTTGGAGTTGAGACATTTGTTGAATATGCTTGTCATCAACGGAATTTATGGATTGTGATAAAACAAGTGTCCCACATTGTACAAATGTCCAAAACAAGGCATCTTTGGCCCGATGAAAGTCAGAGTTGCACCTTACCAGAGATGGATTTGTCAAGGATTCACTATCAATGGGTTTTGCCATGGGGAAACCTTTTAGATATATCAAATCCTATGCAAACACAATGCAATTCATCTTTTATAGGAGAAGTAGAAGGATCAAATCTATATCACAACATGGTCATGGGTGCCATTGGTCTCTAATTTTGACCCAAATTATGGTGAAATACGAGGAGGAAACACCGGATCAAAAACTCAAAGATTATATGCCATGCTTCATGCATTGGAGTGAGCCATTGTGGCGGAGGTTGTTCTAAGCACTCACAGGTTGTCGACTATGACTAAGATTGTTGAATATCAAATCTGAGTTTCATATATGCGAGAAGTGTTATGATGCAATATTGCAATTAATGAATGAAGCATTACCAACGGATAATAAATTGGTTGGTGTTTTTATGAAACAGAAGTTTGTCTGTGAGTTAGGTTCTTCCTTGTGAGAAGATCCTTGTTGTATCAATGGATGCATGATATACTGGAATAACGATATTAATAGAAGAAGTTGCAAGTTTTGTGATCATCCTCGATATAAAAATAGACAAAGAGCATCTCCAAGAGGAAAAATTGATATACCATATCAAAAGATGTACTATTTTCCTCTTACGCTTCGCACTACAGAATTGTATGCTTGCGAAGTGACGGCTAAGTATATGAGGTGGCATGATGACACAATAAAAGATGGTGGTATGTGCCATCCATCGATGCACGGAGGCATGGAAACATTTTGATCGAACAAATCATCTTTTGCATTAGAGCGCTCGAAATGTAAGAGGCGGGATTATGTACGGATGGATTTCAACCATTTTGGGCACCGGGAAGCAATATTCTTGTTGGCCTATTATTGTGACACCATATAATTTGCCACCATGGATGTGCGTGAGAGGCTTACATGTTTTTGACTATTATTGTACCGGCCCAAGAAATCCGAAGCGAGTTAGATGTGTACTTGCAGACCTTTGCTAGCGAAATTAAAAAGATCTTTTGGAAAGTTGGTGTTCTCACATATGATGTTTCTAAGAGACATAATTTTCTAATGAGAGCTGCACTTATGTGGACCATTAGTGACTTTCTAGCATATGCAGATGTTGATGCGGGTGGAGTCACAGCGAGGCACAAAAGCTTGTCCATATTGTATGGATAAATCAAAAACATTTAGCCTTTTGAATGGTGGAAAAGTTTCTTGGTTTGATTGTCATACATCCAATTTCTACCCGGAACATCATACCTTTAGAAGAAATAAAAAATGATTTCATGAAGAATAGAATTGAAGATTCTCCATCTCCTCTTATGTTGTTGGAAAACAAGTTTTAAAAGCAGAAATTGAGGATTTAAAATTGAAGAAAGTAATGTGATCTTGGTGTTTGAACAATGGAATGCTCTATTTGTAAGTCATGTGGTTGGAACAAACCGCGGTATCTATAAGGGTCGTGTTGAGTCAGTAATCTAGGTCGCACATCGAGAAAAATGTTTTTGAGAATGTGTTTGATTTGATAGATGATGGATGTTGAAGGAAAAACAAAGGATAATGCAAAATCAAGAGAGGATATAAAAATTTATTGCAAGCATAAGGAGTTGGAGAAAAATGATTCAACGGGTAAATATCCCAAAGCTTGTTATAGTTTGAGCACACAGAGGTTGTGTGTGATTGGGTGACTAAAACTCAAGTTTTCGGATGGGTATGTTTCAAATATGGCAAGGTGTGTGGACATGCACAACATGTAAAAGCTTTGTTTGGGATAAAAAGTCATGATTGCCATGTGTTTATGCAGCGGTTAATTCAATTGCTTTTACGTGAATTATTGCCAATATCGTGTGGAAAGCATTAGGCTAAGGAGTTTGAGCTTGTTTTTAAAGACCCATACGCTGATCAGATTAAAGAAGAAGATATGATTAGACTCAAGAAAATATTCCTATGATTTTGTGCAAACTAGGACTGAATATTTCCTCCTAGCTTTTTGATTCTATGGAGCATCTTCCTATTCACTTACCTTGTAGAAGCAAGAGTCAGACCCGTTCAATATCGTTGGATGTATCCTTTTGAAAGGTATGTGAAAGTTAATAATTTATCATTTTTATTTATGAAAATGTTAATTTTTGAACTAATAAACATATTTAACCATGCGCTAGGTTCTTGCGGCAATTGAAGTTAAAAGTAACCAATAAAGCAAGGGTTGAAGGTTCAATTTGCAATGCATACTTGGTTTCAAGAAGTATCTACCTTTTGTTCTCATTACTTTTGAGCCTCACATTAACACAAAATTAAGAAAAAGTACCCTCGTAATGATGACGGAGGTGAGATGGGAAACATGTGAAGGAAATCTTTCTATATTTATTTTTATCCCGGTCGATCTTATGGATCTGACAAAAATCAAGATGGTTGACTGATGAAGAGTATAATGTCATACAGTAACTTTATGTCTTATTAAATTGTGATGAGATTCAACATTATGTCAAGTAAGCTTCTAGCGATAATTTAATAAACATATAATTCTATTACAATCATTCTTATTAATTAAGATTCTTAATTTGAAGGATATTTGTGGAAGAATTAAAGGTAAATGTGCCAAATATGATTGATGAGCAAGTTGATATGAAGCTCGAGGACCGAATTTGCTAATTGGTTTAGATATTATGTAAGTAACTTATAATTCTTTTATTATTTTTATGTTTTCAGGATATTAATTTTTATATTTATTTAATAGGTACATGATCCAAAACAATAATGTCACTAGTCAAATCATCAAGGATGTTGCTTTTGGGGCCTTTAAGAAATGTGATCAATTATCCTATATATTTTGTTAATGGGTTTAAATTCCATACAAACGATTATAGTGTGGGAAAATCAACAATCAACAGTGGAGTGTGCATCAAAGGTTCTAATTACGTGGAGCTATCAAGTGATTATTATGGTATTTTTAAAGGAAATTATCGAATTAGAGTATCCAGCACTTCCAATTAAAAAGGTTGTCCTCTTCAAGTGCGATTGGTTTGATCCAACTCCAAATGTTGGGAAAGAAAGTTCATAAGGACTACAATCTTGTTGATATCAACCATAAAAGAAGGTTTAACAAATATGAACCTTTCATTTTGGCGGAACAAGCACTTCAAGTCTATTATGCACCTTATCCAAGTATGAAGCGTGACAAAGTTGATTGGTGGGCTGTGTGTAGAATTAAATCAAGATCAGTTATTGAGATCCCTATAACTGATTTGCCATTCCAAGATGATGAAGTAGAAGTACATTCGATTGATATGATTGATGATGCAATAATACCTTTAAATGATTCAAATGGTGCTTTTGTTGATGTAGATGATGGACATGATGATGTTAACTTAGAAGATGCCGCTGAACCTAATTTACAAGAAACAAAAATGGAAGATGATGAAGATGCTGAAGATGATGACATGTCTGTTGATAGTGAATAGTGTTATTTTAGTTCTAATGCACTAAATATACTTTGCTTTTAACTTCACGTAGCATTTTTCAAGTCAAGTTTTTATTTTTATCTATTGAGTATAATTTGCTTTTTAAACCTTATGTAGCATTTTTCTATGTTATGTTTTTAATTTACGTAGTATATTGCTTTTTAACTTTTATGTAGGATTTTCTAAATTTTTTTCTTTATGATATTATTATGTATTTGCAATGCTTTATTTGAATTTGTTTATTGTTATTATGTCAATTTAGTAATTTTTGTAGACATGCCTAGAGGTAAAGGAAGGATTGGGCCATATCGAGGAGAAAGGTCTTGCGGGATGTACACTAATCCTACAAATGAAGAGAACTTAACAAAATCCCTCGTAAATGCCATTCAGCTTAATGATATAGCAACTGAGGCCCCTAATCCCACAAATGCATCATGTGATATTGCAAACAATGACCCAAATCATACAATTTCAACTCCTACTATATCCCAAGCTAGTAATGATCCATTTGATGCAATAGCTAATGGAGGTAGACTTCGCATCGTGGTTGTGAATGGATTGTAAGTATTTTTTTTTTATAATATGATTATATGTTATAATATATGAACACATTTACATGTTTATAATTATAACAGGTTAGAACCCTCTAGTAAATGTTCAGGTGTGATAACAAAGGTGTTCAAGCAAAAGGTGGACACTAATGGCTACATATGGAAAACAATTTCACAAGCTACAAAAGATTTTTATTTTGAGGAGTTTAGGGTATTTTTATTTTGAATTCAAGTTATTTATTCCATTCTATTTTCATTATTGAATATCAACAAGTTTATTGTTTTGCAGAAGCATTGTGTGTGGGATTCTTCAATGGAGGCTCAAGTGAAGGTGGCATGGGTTATCAAAGCTTCACAACGATACAGTGATTTTTTGCGAGATATAAGAAATTCTGAAAAGAAACCAGAATACATGTCTGATGATGTTTGGAGACATTGGAAAGCCTCTTGGGATAAACCTGAATTTAAGATGAAACGAGAAAAAAATTCAAATAACAGAAGGAGCATTGCAGGACCATCATCTCATACTGGAGGGTCAATATCTAATGTTGAACATGGCAAAAGACTAGTAAGTATAAATAGAATTTATTTGTATGATGAATGAATGCAATATAATAAAATTAACTTGCATGCTATATGAGTTTACGATTGTTGTAGTATAAGGTAAAGTACTTTATTTTTATTTATGTCTAAAATTACATTTGCTTTTATTGTTAACTAAATGATTATATCTAGTGAAAATGTATATGTTGTCAACGTTATAAGCATCTTCATTAGGATGAATGTGTTCACACCATGAGTGGTTATTTTTTTATTTTATTTATTACTACTAAAAAGCATGATGACAAACCTTGTTTACATATGGTTTTTTTTATTAATGTCTAAAATTTCATATGTTTTTATTCTTAAGTAAATAATCATAGCTAAAGCATATATTTTGTGTGTTATAGGCATCTTCATTAGGCCGTATGCCTACACCACATGAGTTGTTTCTTTTTACTCACACTAAGAAGCATGATGGACAAACTTTTATTGATGAAAAGTCTAAATCACTCAATGTAAGTTTTTAAAGTCTTTTAAATCATTAAGATTTTTCATTTTTCATAGTTTATTTGTAATTATTTATTTACATATTTTTATATTATGCATATAGGATAAAGTATTGAGCTTGAGAGAGGCACCGCAAACAATTTCTAGATCTAGAAATGATAATTCTCAACCAATAGATGAGGTCGCACTTTATTATGAGGCGGTTGGTGGTGAAAAAGAGAAGGGTGTATGGTCTTGGATCTCAAGCATCTTATTATTGTGGTGGTAATACAAATGCAAGCAAAATCAAGTACTAGCTCTTTTTGAATCACAAAAATCAAGAGGAGCTTCAAACCGGAGTTAGCAACTATGAAGAAGAAGATAGAGGCTCAAGATAATTTGATAGTTGATTTGAAAAAGAACAATTGAGATGTTGTGTAATCACATTGGTATGTCTCCTCTACATGGAACACAAAATTCAAGTAATAATCAACCAGAGGAGAGTGAAGGCACAAGAGATGGAAATGGAGATGGTGATGAAGATCCTGGACTTTTATAAATATTTGTGCTTTAATTGCTACTTTTTTTTGCTTGTCTAACTTTGGGTATTTTTTTTTGTATTGTTACTTGTTGATGTCTTACATTCTTATGTAGTGGTATTGTTGATATACTTAATACTTATGGATTGCTATATTTTATTTATAGTATAATTTATAAAAATATTAGAGATTGCTATTTTTAAATTATATTGAATTTGGGATTGAATGGATGTAGGTTCAATTAATTGTTTATTGAATGCCCAGGAATTTTAAATTTTTAACATTAAAATTAACCGGTATTACATGTGAATTTTTATAATTCACAAAAGCGCTACCTAGGGATTACCCAGGGATTTTATATTATTAATAGGATATTTACCCGGTGGTTTACCCAGTGATTTTCTATTTTTTAAAGATATATTTACCTAGTACTTACCCATTGATGTTTTCAGTGGGGACATTTACCCGAGATTCCTCGTGGGATTAATCCATGGGTAATTCCCCGGTATTTTTATTAAATCCCGTGAATTAATTAGCTAGGGATATCAATTATGTACCCAGAGATTGATCCGTGGGTAATTTACCTAGAGATATGAAATTCCGTGGGTAATGTTTTACCCATGAGCGATTTAGCTAGGGTCTCAAATCTCTGGGTATTTCCTGGGTAAACAGATTTACCCAGGGATTTTTATAGTGTTACCCACAAAATTGTCCGTGGGTAAATGGTTACTTTCTTGTAGTGATTGGTCTATGTATTGCTTGGTAAGCTTCCATGTGGCCTTTCAGAGAGAGACTTCGCAATTTGACCCACCTGATTTTCAAGGTTATGCAAAGAGGCGGTGTGGTTGCGAAGTGTAGCCTCGACTGATTCAAACCTAGTATTTGCAGATTGCACAAATCTAGCCAAGTGCTTCTCTAGGTCAGTCATTCGGGTTTCCAAACCTGAAACTCTGTTTTCCACCTGAGGGGCTTGTTGTTGTTGGAAACCCGGTGGCCCCATGGCCTTTTGTGGACCTTAATTACTCCATGAGAAATTGGGATGATTCTTCCAACCCAGATTGTTGGTATTGATATATGGGTTTCCTTGAGGTCTCATGCCATTAACTACAAAATCAACATTCTCCACCGAAGAAACATCACCAATAGAGATCGGGCAATCGGAGGCAGCATGTCCTCCACCGCACCTGGTGCAATTAGTCACGGCAGCTACTCAATTTGAAGTTAGAAGATCTAACTTTTTACTCAAATTTTCCACTTGGGCAGCCAATAAAGTTACCGCATCTATCTCATTGAGACCATCCACCTTTTTCTTCTCCCTAGCATTCCATTGGTAGCTGTTTAACCCCATTTCTTCAATCAACTGATGGGCCTCATCGGGGGTCTTGCTACCTAAGGTACCTCCTGGTGCCGCATCCAAGAGTAGCCTTGTACTCGGGTTCAAACCATTGTAAAAGGTTTGAACAATCATCCACTCCGGTAATCCGTGTTGCGGGCACTTCCTCAGGATCTCCTTGAACATTTCCCATGTCTCGAATAGAGACTCCAATTCCAACTGAACAAAGGATGAAATCTCATTCCTAAGTTTTGCTGATTTTCCGGGAGGAAAATAACGAGCTAGAAAAGCTTCCACCATCTCCTCCCACGTGGTAATTGATGCTCTAGGTAACGAGTGTAGCCACTGCTTTTCTCTTCCTTTTAGGGAAAATCGGAAGGCTCTCAATTTGATGGCATCATCCATCACCCCATTTATCTTCAGCATATCACACACCTCGAGAAAGCTCTCTATGTGACTGTTTGGATCCTCATCAGCCAAACCATTGAATTGTGTGGATTGCTACAACATGTGGATGAATGCCGGCTTCAGTTCGAAGTTTTGAGCTGTAATCAGGGGACGCACAATGCTTGATTGTGTCCCCAACATCGAAAGATCCGCATAATCGGATAATGTTCATCGTTGCTCATTCGTTTCTACCATGTTTTTCTGATTCTTACGCTTCCAAATTAAAGTTTGGATTAGACCTGTTCTTGCAGAGGCTCTTTCCCTTTTCTTCTAAGTGTACATTCAAGCTCGGGATCCCATTCAATCAATATTGAGGGATTCCCTCGGGTCATAACCTAGAGCTGCACCCATAAAGAAAGAAAAAAAAATCAGAACGATGATAGAATATGAAGATATGAAATAGAATGAAGTGTAAATAGATAAGAAAACAAAGTGCAAAGTATATCTAAACGCCTACCCCCCGGCAACGGTGCCGAAAACTTGACAAGGTCCAATTGCTTATATCCCGCAAGTGCACGGGTTTGTCGAAGTAATAATCCCGGGTGAGCGGGTATCGAATCCACAGGGAGTAGGAAATAAAAATACTTAATTCGATTCTTAACTATGTGAAAGATCAATGATGATGAGTGTGACAATGATTCAATTCTCAACAATAAAAGCAACAAGTAAGAGAGCAAAAGTAAAGAAAGGGGGTAAGGCAATCGATAAAGATGGGGTACTCGGATAATGCTCCGCCTAGGATAATTGTTTGAAGTGCAAGAACCCTCTATTATACTTCCTAATTAATGCAGTGGTGAGTCATGGAAATCCTTAATTACATAGTCCCAAATCTAAGGTCAACTATGCCTAACTCTATACATGTCCCGGAGGAGAAATCGAACAATCTCAACACCTCGCACTCGCATAGAGTTGCAATGAACTCTAGGGATTCCTTGTGATAAATCTCTTCCTAATTATAGACCTAACCCTTTGGTCCAGGTGGAAGGTCCCTAACCACTATTGAGCCCTAGATACTAACATCACCTCAATGCTTCACTCCGTTGCACGCGCAACTAAGCCCCAGCAGAAGTTTATCCCTTAGACCATTCACCCTATTATGGCCGCAAAGAACTCGAGGAACGGAGGTAGAATCTATCACGTCAGAGGGGAAAGAGACACTCCTGTACCTCTCGACTCACCCTCTCAACCCTCTCCAACCTACCTTTGTCTAACGCTTGTGGTGTGTCACTCACTCACAAGATTACCAACGAGAACTCTCAACCCTAGTGTCGCTCTAAGGGAAATGTTCATACAATCAAGCATTCAAGGTTGGATCTCACAATCAACATCAATTTATTGAAAGCATAATAAAGAGATTCAATGAAACAAATACATCCTAGGGTTCACAATACCCAAGTACCCACTAGGGGTTTAGCTCTCCATGGAGCTAAGTACAATCAAGGAAATAGAATGTAAAAGCAATGAATCCATAAAGAAACCCCCTCGATAGTTGTGTCGATGATCTTGTGGAAAGTCCTCTACTCGTCGTCCAAGGATTCCCTCGTCCGGTATAGGATACGCCTCGATGGAAGCTCTCCTACCAACCTTCTTCCTAAGGAATGACGATGTTAGAGCCGAAGCCCTCTCTCAAGTTGGGGAAAAGATGGAGAAAAGAATACTAAAATCGTGGCTGATTCGGCTTTAAATAGGGCTGGAATCGGGCGACTACACCGGCGTGGATGCTTCACGCGCCCGTGCGGAATTTCCACACGGGCATGGATAATTTCCACACGCCTGTGCGGATCCTCTAAACTCCTGTTTTCTCGGCCGGCTGTGAATAGTGTTGTTACAGTACTTGCTACCGTGTTGCTACAGTGCTCTGCTACATTATCCGGCCTGAATAGCTTCCCGAATCCATACTTTCATCGGAGTAACGCAAACGGGCACACCTTCACGTCGTGGATCACTTGCTTCTTCAATGATAGGTACATTGGTGGAGGTCTTGTTCTATGTGCATAAGTCGGAATGCTCGAGTGTGACTGCCTTTGTGCCCCTCCAAATGGATGTGCCAAACTCGAATAAGAGGAGGTTGGCACACACTCTAGCATCTCACATCGACCTATGTCTTCGCGTTTGAACCTTAGCAAGATTTCCTCCAAAATCGGTGCATTGTAATCCACATTGGCTTCTTTCCTTCATACTTGGCCTCACAACCCTACATGCACGAAAGTAACATAAAAACACACATATTAGTATAAAAACCTGAGAAATGTAATGCTCAACATAAGGAATGAATGCTTCGCATTCATATCGCACAAGCACTTATCAAACTCCCCCACACTTAAGCTTTTGCTTGTCCTCAAACAAAAATTAAAATGTTATGTGCATCAATGAAGAAAATATTGAAAGTGCTTGGCCTTAGGTTCACCAAAATATACAGAGAGAGTATTCTACAAGTGAGGGAAATTTCAACACTAAATACAAAAAATCAATGCTCTAGCTAAAAACATGAATCAAAAAGGAAACAAAACCCGAAGTCGTGTACGTGTGTGAACTCACTCAAGTCAACCCAAAGTATACTCCTCAAAGTTCTAAGTACAAGGGACTTATTTATCTACAAAAGTGACAACAATTTCAAAGATGGTAGTAGCTTCACACATCCTCTAAGGTCGTCCTTTCCAAAGCTGCCGCTAAGGTGGCTTTCATACTTTCGAAGTGGTAGCTCTTTCTACCGGAGTGGTAGCTTTCATTCATCCTATGAGATAGCTCTTTCTCTCATTAGGGCATAACTAGTATCCGACTTATGAGAGTAGCTTCATACTTAATAGATGGTAGCTCTTTCCACACAACAAGCACAAATAAAAAATAAAACTATTTTTTTTTTAGAATTTAACACAAGAAAAAACTATAACTAGCCCCTTTAACATCGAACTTGAGTTTCCAAAAGAGTTTAAAAAGTGAGTAGTGCACTAAGTGTAAATCGGGCAAAAACCCCCCACACTTAAGTTGTACATTGTCCCCAATGTACACATTGAAGCTCACTCAAAATATATATCATTCAAAAGCAAATGTGGGAGAAGCAACCAAAACAATACTCCCCTGAGTCCTAGTGTTGCGTTTGATGAAGCTAATTCCATGGGAGTAGTGTTTCGACGGGTTGTGAAGCTCACACGGCCAAGTGCCTCAGCACATTGGCCGTGCCCATGACTAAGTCTCAATTCCCAAGCAGACAAGACCATCTGCACGTATACACGAGGGGGTTCAGTGAAGCTCAATAAAAACAAAATATCTCGAGAATATATAAAAGATAGACAATGAATACAACTCGAGATGCAAAATGAAAATAAACTCAGAACAAGAATCCTTTCTTAGTGAACAAGTCTAAAATAAAATGCATAAAAGAAAAAGAACTAAAAATCAAATGTCGGTGTCAGCCCTCGGGCTCAGGTGCTGCTGCTGCTGCTGGTGAAGCCACAAATAGTGGATCCACCGGTACCGGGGTAGGGGATGAGGGTGCCGGAGGAACTGAGGGTCTGGATCTCAATAGATCTCGTAGAAAGTCGAACCGGGCCATAAGATCCAGTATCATCGAGCTGATCAGAGTAGTGCGGAGCTCCGCCATCTCGGTCTGAATCTCCCTCACAACTCTCTCAAGCCTCTCAATATGGTCATAAGCTCGAGGACCCTGTGCTGCTGGAGGTCTGGGAATCTGTGGGGAACCCTCCGCAGTAACTCCTTCGCTCCTGGCGGTCTCTGGGGTAGCTGTAGCAAGAATATAGACCCCTGGCCCACATCTCCGTACCAACCCCATCATCCTGATAGTATCAAACGCAAGAGGTGTAGGTGCAACTATCCTCTCAGCACCACGTAAAGCATCCCCCAAACCCATTCCCAAAATGAGCATGGTAATATAGGGGCCAGCAAATAATAAACCCACTCTCACAGACTGACCCTGGTACCTCAGAATATCTGCTAATATGCACCCCAAGTGAATCGGCACATTGCAGGCCATGGAGTATAAAAAGAGAAGATCCTGCTTGGTTAGAGCAGATGTGTTATCGACTCGACCTGACACAGATTTGCTGATAACTGCGTGTACATACCTGTATCTCGACCAGGATAGGCTAGTGGACTTCGACAATCCCGGTTCATACTCCCCATGTCCACACAGAATCCTATACGCATGATGTGGAGTCACTGATACTGGAAAATCAGCTGGTAATTGTCCATACTCTGATATACCAGTATAAGCGATATCGTATAGGCCCGTCCGAATCGAAAACTCAGTGACACTCATGGAAAATGGATGTCCAAATGCCCGAAACTGTATAGCATCCATAGTGTCAAATCTCCCATGCATCAACCGAAACTCAAAAGACGCTAAAACCTCGAGCGTCAATACGTGGTAAGCTGGCTCACTGATCGTCAGTAGCCTCCTCCAGCTTCATACTGCTAGCATCTCATCAATTTCATTAGCCACCTCGTCACCCCGCTGAATATCTCTCAGCACTTGCAAATCTGCGAAACAACTCTGACCAAAATCGAGGGCTGAAAGTCTCTCAAATCGAGTCTGATGCTCGGGATTTGAGAAATCCAAGTGTAGTGGCTCGGGTGAGGTGACTCTGAGATGCTTTACTTCGTTCTTCTTCACGCGAGGTGCCATATCTGTCGTACAAAAGAAGAAAACGATCAAAGAAAATCAAAAGCAGTATACTGCAGAATTCCACACGGGGTTGTGGAAATTACCGACGCCCGTTTAGATCTGTAGGGCGTGAAAGTCCCGCACGGGTGCACAACAACTCTCAAAAATTCAACTTAGAACTGCGTCCAGATGCTTTCTAAACTTACACCATGCATTTTAAAAATGAAAATTCGCAATTAAAGATATTTAATCTGTGAAAAACAAGAGTTGGCGAAGAAAAGAGGATGAAAAGGTTACCGAAGAAATAAATGTGAAAACTTTGAAAATCGGTACGATATGTGAAGCAAAATCCTCGAAAACGACAATGTGCGGCCGAAAAGATGATCAGAAGTAGTTTCCAGGCGACTGGAGATGAAGAATGAGATGGATCACAAGGTTTTTAAGGAAAATATCGCGTCTCTTGGAATTCTGTGCATCCACACAGGCGTGCAGAAATTACCCACGCCCGTGCGCTTCATTACAAAAGAGCCACAGGGGCGCACGCACGCCCCTCGGCGCTCTCGGGAAAACACTCCTTCGACTCTGACTGCTATCGCATGGGCGTATGGAAAATACCCACGCCCGTGCATCCGACCCACAGGGGAAGCCGCACGCCCCTGTGGTTTCTCTGGACATCCGAGAAAAATACCAAGTGTTATACACGCCCGTGCGGAAATTCCCCACAGGCGTGGACATTCACATGCCCAACTCACATGGGCAGCCGCACGCCCCTGTGTTTTCTTAGAATGGAGAGACCTCCTCTACAGAGTTTTGCACGGGCGTGTGGAAATTACCCATGCCCGTGCATGGTTCACAAGGTCACCCACAAGGGCGAGTCCACGCCCCTGTGTGCTCTCGGGAAAATTCGCCAAACCCTGCAGGAATTCACACGTCCGTGAGGAAAATTACCCACGGGCGTGTGACAATCGCATGGTCGTTCACAGGGGCAACCGCACGACACTGTGCCTTCTCTGGATGAGCTCGTAGTGCAACTCCACGGGCGTGCGGAAATTCCACACGACCGTGTGTTCTCTCTGGATGACTTAGAAAAATCTGCAGGCTCTGCAGAAAATTTTTGAACATGTTTACACATTCAAAGCCTGCCCAATTATGCAAAATTTACCAGTGAAAAAACATGAAATAAGGCTCAAACGACCATACTTCGCCAATTCCCCTTGAAAACAAATGATAAAAACTCAAAGCCCACAAGAAAATCATAGCACAAGCATCTAAAATCAAGACACCAACACTTAACAAGTTATTCATGCAAACAAACTAAACTAAAGCTAAGAAAATAGTAAACACTTGGGTTGTCTCCCAAGAAGCGCTTTTTTAACATCACTAAGCTCGACGTACCTTGTCTTACCTCACGGGGGTTCATGAATGAAAGTTGCCCTCTTACCCATGACTTGAAAGCATGATGTGCAAAGTCTCTTGAGAGCATTATGTCCAACTTCTTCGGTTCACATACGTCTCCAACAGCCTTGGAGTGTTTTCAGTGGCGTCTCCTAGCCCTCTTTATTTTCCGGAGCACCTTCTTCAAGATCCCCGAGGTAGATGGTACTTCTTCCGTCGGTCCAAGCATCATTACATCTTCATGTCCCTCCTCTTGGTCTAACAAACCTTCATACGGATCCGGATTGAACATCTCATGTATGTATTCATTAACAATCTCATTAGTAGTGTCTAGAAAATATAAAGTATCATCGAAATCGAGAGAATGCCGCATGGCCTCAGTAAGGCGGTATGTGAGCTTGTCATCTCCAACTCTCAATGTGAGCTCTCCGCCGTCCATGTCAATTAATGCTTTGGAAGTCCACAAGAACGGTCTCCCAAGTACTACAAAGTCAACCGGAAAAATGTACTTGTCCACCTTGACAAGCACATCTTCAATGATGCCTCTCGGATGTCGCACTGTTCGGTCCGCTAGTTGCAAAGTCATACGAGTAGGCCTAGGCTCGCCCAAGCCTAGCTTTTGAAAGAAGGTTTATGGCATGACGTTGATACTACCCCTGAGTCCGCCAATGCCATTTCTTCACCAAGATTGCCAATATTACACGGAATGATGAAGCTTCTCGGGTCTTTCTTCTTGTTCGGCATGTTCTTTTGCAATACCGCCAAGCATGAAGCATCTAAAATCACTGAAGCACTCTCCTCCAACTTCCTCTTGTTAGTCAACAAGTCTTTCAAGAACTTTGCATACATAGGCATTTGGGCCAATGCCTCAACAAAAGGAATATTAATGTGGAGTTGCTTGAACAAACTCAGGAACTTCTTGTACTGTTCATCCCCTTGGTCATTTTTCAATCTAAAGGGATAAGGGATTCTTGGCTTGAAAGGTGGGGGTACCACCTCTTTCTCTTTGCTCATCCCCTCTTCCACTTCTATAACCTCGGGTGCGTGTTGTTTGGCATCTCACTTGGAAGCCTACCTTCAACCTCACGACCACTTCTCAAAGTGATCGCCTTTACGTGCTCTCTAGGATTGGTCTCTGTATTGCTTGGTAAGCTTCCATGTGGCCTTTCAGAGAGAGACTTCGCAATTTGACCCACCTAATTTTCAAGGTCATGCAAAGAGGCGGTGTGGTTACGAAGTGTAGCCTCGACTAATTCAAACCTAGTATTTGTAGATTGCACAAATCTAGCCAAGTGCTTCTCTAGGTCAGTCATTCGGGTTTCCAAACCTGAAACTCTGTTTTCCACCTGAGAGGCTTGTTGTTGTTGGAAACCCGGTGGCCCCATGGCCTTTTGTGGACCTTAATTACTCCATGAGAAATTTGGATGATTCTTCCAACCCGGATTGTAGGTATTGCTATATGGGTTTCCTTGAGGTCTCATGCCATTACCTACAAAATCACATTCTCCACCGAAGAAACATCACCAATAGAGATCGGGCAATCGGAGGGAGCATGTCCTCCATCGCACCCGGTGCAATTAGTCATGGCAGCTACTCTATTTGAAATTAGAAGATCTAACTTCTTACTCAAATTTTCCACTTGGGCCGCCAATGAAGTTACCGCATCTATCTCATGGAGACCGGCCACCTTTTTCTTCTCCCGAGAATTCCATTGGTAGCTGTTTAACCCTATTTCCTTAATCAACTGACGGGCCTCATCGGTTGTCTTGCTACCTAAGGTACCTCCTCCTGTCGCATCCAAGAGTTGCCTTGTACTCGGGTTCAGACCATTGTAAAAGATTTGAGCAATCATCCACTCCGGGAATCCGTGTTGCGGGCACTTCCTCAGGAGCTCCTTGAACCTTTCCCATGCCTCGAATAGAGACTCCTATTCCAACTGAACAACTGATGAGATCTCATTCCTAAGTTTTGCTGATTTTCCGAGAGGGAAATAACGAGCTAGAAAAGCTTCCACCATCTCCTCCCACGTGGTAATTGACGCTCTAGGTAACGAGTATAGCCACTGCTTTTCTGTTCCTTTTAGGGAAAATCGGAAGGCTCTCAATTTGATGGCATCATCCATCACCCCATTTATCTTCAGCATATCACACACCTCGAGAAAGCTCTCTATGTGACTGTTTGGATCCTCATCAGCCAAACCATTGAATTATGCGGATTGTTGCAACATGTGGATGAATGCCGGCTTCAGCTCGAAGTTCTGAGCTGTAATCGGGGGACGCACAATGCTTGATTGTGTCCCCAACACTGAAGGTCTGGCATAATCAGATAATGTTCGCTGTTGCTCATTCTGTTCTACCATATTTTCAGATTCTTCTGCTTCCAAATCAGCTGGATTAGACTATTCTTGCATAGGCTCTTTCCCTTTTCTTATAAGTGTACGTTCAAGCTCAGGATCCCCTTCAATCAATATTGAGGGATTCCCTCGGGTCATAACCTGGAGCTGCACCCAAAAAGAAGGAAAAAGAAATCAGAACGATGATAGAATAAGAAGATATAAAATAGAATGAAGTGTAAATAGCTATGAAAACAAAGTGCAAAGTATCTCTAAACGCCTAATCCCCGGCAACGGCGCCGAAAACTTGACAAGGTCCAATTGCTTATATCCCACAAGTGCACGGGTTTGTCGAAGTAGTAATCCTGGGTGAGCGGGTATCGAATCCACAGGGAGTAGGGAATAAAAATACTTAATTCGATTCTTAACTATGTGAAAGATCAATGATGATGAGAGTGACAATGATTCAATTCTCAACAATAAAAGCAACAAGTAAGAGAGCAAAAGTAAAGAAAGGGGGTAAGGCAATCGATAAAGATGGGGTACTCGGATAATGCTCCGTCTAGGATAATTGTTTCAAGTGCAAGAACCCTCTATTATACTTCCTAATTAATGCAGTGGTGAGTCGTGGAAATCCTTAATTACATAGTCCCAAATCTAAGGTCAAATATGCCTAACTCTATACATGTCCCGGAGGAGAAATCGAACAATCTCAACACCTCGCACTCGCATAGAGTTGCAATGAACTCTAGGGATTCCTTGTGATAAATCTCTTCCTAATTATAGACCTAACCCTTTGGTCCAGGTGGAAGGTCCCTAACCACAATTGAGCACTAGATACTATGATCACCTCAACGCTTCACTCCGTTGCAAGCGCAACTAAGCCCCAGCGGAAGTTCATCCCTTAGACCATTCACTCTATTATGGCCGCAAAGAACTCGAGGAAATGAGGTAGAATCTATCACGTCAGATGGGAAAGGGGACGCTCCTGTACCTCTCGTCTCACCCTCTCAACCTTCTCCAACCTACCTTTGTCTAATGCTCGTGGTGTGTCACTCACTTACAAGATTACCAACGAGAACTCTCAACCCTAGTGTCACTCTAGGGGAAATGTTCATACAATCAAGCATTCAAGGTTGGAACTCATAATCAACATCAATTTATTGAAAGCATAATAAAGAGATTCAATGAAAGAAATACATCTTATGGTTCACAATACCCAAGTACCCACTAGGGGTTTAGCTCTCCATGGAGCTAAGTACAATCAAGGAAATAGAATGTAAAAGCAATGAAATCCATAAAGAAACCCCCTCCATAGTCGTGTCGATGGTCTTGTGGAAAGTCCTCTACTCGTCGTCCAAGGATTCCCTCGTCTGGTATAGGATACGCCTCGATGGAAGCTCCCCTACCAACCTTCTTCCTAAGGAATGACGATGTTAGAGCCATAGAACCTGTCCAAAACCTTGGCCAATACTCCTCAAAACCCTAGCCGAAGCCCTCTCTCAAGTTGGGGAAAAGATGGAGAAAAGAATACTAAAATCGGGGCTGATTCGGCTTTAAATAGGGCTGGAATCGGGCGACTACACGGGCGTGGATGCTTCACGCGCCCGTGCGGAATTTCCACACGGGCGTGGATAATTTCCACATGCCCGTGTGGATCCTCTAAACTCCTGTTTTCTGGGCCGGCTGTGAACAGTGCTGTTACAGTACTTTCTACAATGTTGCTACAGTGCTCTGCATCAATATCCGGCCTGAGTAGCTTCCGGAATCTATACTTTCATCGGAGTAACGCAAACGGGCTCACGTTCACGTCGTGGATCACTTTCTTCTTCAATGATAGGTACGTTGGTGGAGCTCTTGTTCTATGTGCATAAGTCGGAATGCTCGAGTGTGACTGACTTTGTGCCCCTCCAAATGGATGTGCCAAACTCGAATACGAGGAGGTTGGCACACACTCTAGCATCTCACATCGACCTATGTCTTCGCGTTTGAACCTTAGCAAGATTTCCTCCAAAAGCGGTGCATTGTATTCCACATTGGCTTCTTTCCTTCATACTTGGCCTCACAACCCTACCTGCACGAAAGTAACATAAAAACACACATATTAGTGTAAAAACCTGAGAAAAGTAATGCTCAACATAAGGAATGAACGCTTCGCATTCATATCACACAAGCACTTATCAGGGCCAATGCCTCAACAAAAGGAATATTGATGTGGAGTTATTTGAACAAACTCAGGAACTTCTTATACTGTTCATCCCCTTGCTCATTCTTCAATCTAGAGGGATAAGGGATTCTTGGCTTCAAAGGTGGGGGTGCCTCTGGTACGTGTTCATTGGGCTTCTCACTCGGAAGCTTACCCTCAACCCCATGACCACTTCTCAAAGTGATCGCCTTCACATGCTCTCTAGAATTAGTCTCAGTGTTACTCAGCAAGCTTCCTTGTGGCCTTTCCGATAAGGACTTCGCAATCTACCTTACTTGATTTTCAAGATTATGCAAAGAGGCGGTGTGGTTGGGAAGTGTAGCCTCAACTGTTTAGAACCTTGTATCAGATGACTGCACAAACCTAGTTAAGGCCTTCTCCAAAATGTTCATTCGGGTCTCCAAACCTAAAACTTTGCTTTCCATGTTTGGGGCTTGTTGTTGTTGTTGGAAACCTGGTGGCCCCATGGCCTTTTGTGAACCTTGGTTGCTCCACAAGAAATTAGGATGACTCTTCCAACCCGGATTGTAGGTGTTGCTATATGGATTTCCTTGATTCCTCATAGCATTACCTACAAAATCGACATTCTCAACCGAAGATGCATCACCAATAGAGATCGGGCAATCGGAGGGAGCATGTCCTCCACCGCAGCCGGTACAAGTAGTCACGGCCGCCACTTTATTCAAAGATAGGAGATTTAACTTCTTACTCAATGATTCCACTTGAGCCGCCAATGAGGTTACTGCATCTATCTCATGGAAGCCGCCCACTTTTTTCTTTCTCCCTAGCATTCCATTGGTAGCTGTTTAACCCCATTTCTTCAATTAGTTGGCGGGCCTCACAAGGGGTCTTGCTACCTAAGGTACCTCTTGATGCCGCATCCAAGAGTTGCCTTGTACTCGGATTTAAACCGTTGTAAAAAGTCTGAACAATCATCCACTCTGGGAAACCATGTTGCGCGCACTTTCTTAAGAGCTCCTTGAAACTTTCCCACGTCTCAAATAGAGACTTCAATTCCAATTGTAAAAAGGATGAGATCTCATTCCTAAGCTTTGCACATTTTCAAGGAGGGAAATATCGGGCACGAAAAGCTTCTACCATCTCCACCCATATGGTAATCGAGGCTCTAGGTAATGAGTGTAGCTACTGCTTCACTTTCCCCTTTAAGGAAAATGGGAAGGCTTCAGCTTGATGGCATCATCCGTCACCCCGTTTATCTTCGGCATATCACACACCTCGAGAAAGTTCTCTATATGACTGTTTGGATCCTCATCGACCAAACCATTGAACTGTGCGGATTGCTGCAACATGTGGCTGAATGCCCGCTTCAGTTCGAAGTTCTGAGCTGTAATCGGGGGATGCACAATGCTCGATTGTGTCCACAACACTAAAGGTCTGGCATAATCAGATAATGTCGGCTACTGCTCATTCTGTTCTACCAGGTTTTTAGACTCTCCCACTGCCAAATCAGCTAAATTAGAATGTTCTTGCACAAGTTCTTTCCCTTTTTCTTCTAAGTGTATGTTCGAGCTCAGGATCTCCTTCAATCAATACCGAAGGGTTCCCTCGGGTCATAACCTGGAGCTGTACCAAAAGAAAGAAAACAAAATCAAAATGATGATAGAAAAGAAGATATGAAATAGAATAAATGAATAGCTAAGAAAACAAAGTGCAAAGTATCTCTAAATACCTACTCCCCGGCAACGGTGCCAAAAACTTGACACGTCCGTATATGCGTATAAACCGCAAGTGCACGGGTGTCGAAGTAATAATCCTATATGAGTGGGTATCGTATCCATAGAGAGTAGGCAATAAAGACACTTAAGTTGTTTCTTAACTAATGTGGAGGATGAATAGTGATAAGTGACAAAATATGAAATAACGGAAATAAAAGCAACAAGATAGAGGGCACAAGTAAAGGAGAAGATAAGGTAATCGATATATGGGGTTCCCGGATATTGATCCGCCTAGGACAATTGTTTTAATTGCAAGAACCCTCTATTATATTTCTTAATTGATGCAACAATGAGTCGTGGAAATCCTTAATTATATGATCCCAAATCTAAGGTCAACCATGCCTAACTCTATACATGTCCCGGAGGAGAGATTGAATAACCTCTCAACCTCGCTCTCGCATAGAATTACAATGAGCTCTAGGGATTCCAAGTGATAAACCCTATTCCTATGTATAGACCTAACCCTTTGGTCTAGGTGGAAGATGTCAATCCACAATTAAGCCCTAGGTGGGTAAATCACTTCAACGCTTCACTCTGTTGCACTCGCAACTAAGCCCCAGTAGAAAGTCATCACTTAGCACATTCACTCTACTATGGCCACAAAGAACTCTTGGAATGTGGAGGTGATTGATTACCCGTAAGTGTACAGGGTCGCCAAGTAATACCTTGAGCAAAAGCCCAAGGATCGTATTCCACAGGGTTAAGGAGCTCCTATTACTCCTCCATCACTCACTTTCTAACCTTACAATTCAAGCATGGTATACTAATCTAATACAAGCAAGATTGTAAATAAAACACAAGTGTAACAACTCCAAGTCAAGCAAGAAAATCACAAGAGCAATGATGATAAGAATAGGCCTAGGGATGAGGATTCCCAAGAGGGGTCATCAAGATATAAAGATGCATGAAAATACATGGCACGCGTGATTTAGACCGACGGATCTCAATAATAGTTCAACCCCAATTTCTCGGTGGCTAAACCCTAATCCTGTACAAATGGAGATCATGCAACAAGGAACACTTAACGATGACAAGGATCTCTCCTTAGTAAATGCATAAATGACACTCCCTAGTCCGAATGATGAAGAGGAGAGAGAATGCCGGCCGAATGATGCTTCTTCTAGCCCTAGAGATGCCGAATGCTTCCCCTCCTTTGATGATGAGGCTTCCCCTTTAAGTTCAAGCTCTTGATCTTCCCAAGCTTCAAGCCAAACTCTCCCAAAGAATGGTGTCTTCGTTTCTCTCCTTCCTCCAAGTGATGGCTGCCCAAAAAAAAACTTCAAAAGTCTACCCAAGAGTCTCCAAGAAGTCCAGCCAAAAAGTCCCCCATCTTTCTTCAAAAATCCCTCTATATACCACTCATCATACCCCCTTGATGGCATCCATCCCGAGTGCTATACCACTCCCTATGGCCCCCATCCTGAGTGTTATACCAAGTGCTATACCACTCCCTATGGCCTCCATCCTGAGTGCTATGCCACTCGCTATGGCCTCCATCCTGAGTGCCATACCACTCGCTATGGAGCTCAACATTGACACTATTTGGGGTAGACAAACTCCATCAAGTAAATATCTTCTATTATAGCTACAGTGATCATCCCGGGATCTATACCGGGCAGCATTGAGGCCGTATGCTATGATCCAAATCCTGACTTGAAACTCTGCATGTGCTACAGTGACATCTACAGTAATCTTGGTGCAATTTTGGTGCTGCAGTAATCTTGCTACAGTGAATGCCTATAGTGCCGCACCATGGTTTTCTTCTCTTTTTCACCCAAATCATATCCTCATGTCATCCATGGTATTCCCATGCCCTGCAAAGCAAATAACACACGATTAAGCACAAAACGGGCATCAATTCTAATGAAAATACATGCTAGAGGTAACAAATACATACACTCAAATACGTACATTTAGACACTTATTAGGAGGCGGGATAGATCACACTGGAGGGGAAAGGGGATGCTCCGCTACCTCTCGACTCACCCTCTCAACCCTCTCCAATCTAGCTTTGTCTAACTCTCATGGTGTGTCACTCACTCACAAGAGTTACCAACAAGAACTCTCAACCCTAGTGTCACCACAGGGGAGTATTCATACAATCAAGTCTCCAAGATTTTAACACACAATAAACATCAATTACTTGAAAGCATAATAAAGAGATTCAATGAAACGAATACATCCTAGGGTTCACAAATACCCAAATATCCACTAGGGCTTTAGCTCTCCATGGATCTAGATACAATCAATGAAATCGAATGTAAAAACAAAGCATCCAAAGAAAAATGCCTCGTAAGTCATGGCAATGGTCTTGTGGAGAGTCCTCTACTCGTCGGAAGGGTCCCTTTGTCCGGCCTAGGATACACCTCGCAGGATTGGTGCTAACGAAAGCTCTCCCACTAACCTTCTTCCAAACGGCGTGCAATGTCAGAGCCGTATAACCTCTCCAAGGCCCTAGCCAATACATCTCAAAACCCTAGCCGCTGCCCTCTATCAAGTTAGGGAAAAAATGGAGAAAAGAATGCTGAAATCAGGGCTTAAATCGGCTTTTAAAGGGATGGAATCGGGAATCCACACACCCATGTGGGTGCCCCTGTGGATTTTTCACACCGGCGTGTGGAATTTCCACATGTCCGTGTGGATTCTCTGTTTTCCTATTTTCTTGGTCGGCTGTAAACAGTACTACTGCATTATTTTTACTATAGTATTTTCTAGAATACCCTGCTACTGTACCGGCCTAAAATACTCCCGAATCCATACTTTCATCGAGGTAACGCAAACGGGCACACATTTACGTCGTGGATCACCTTGCTTCTTTAATAACAGACATGTTGGTGGAGATCTTGTTCTATATGCACAAGTTGGAATGCTTGAATGTGACTGCCCTTATACCCCTCCAAATAGTTGTGCTAACTCGAGTACGATGAGGTTGGCACACATTCCTGCATCTGGAACCCGACCTATGTCTCGCGTTTGAACCTTAGCAAGATTTCCTCCAAATTAGTGCATTACGACCCACATTGGCTTCTTTCTCTCATAATCGGCCTCACAATCCTACCTGCATGAAAGTAACATAAATACACCCATATTAGCATTAAAACTTGAGAAAAGTAATGCTCAACACAAGGAAAGAACACTTCATATTCTTATCGTCCAAGCACTTATCAATATTCCTTCGGCCTTTTCTCGTAGGGAGCTAAATTTTTATAAGCCATAGTTGGCCACTCCTCTAATTCATTTAACTAGAGTTTTCTCTTCTAACCTGTTAAGTGAGGATCAAAATTGAGCTGCTTAATGGCCCAGTATGCCCGATGTTCCAGTTCAATGGGTAGATGACAAGCTTTTCCATAGACCAGTTTGTAAGGAGAGACTTCTGTGGATGTCTTATAGGTAGTTCTGTAGGCCCAAAGTGCATCATCTAAATGATCATCCCAGTCTTTTCTGCGATTGGCAACTGTCTTCTCCAAGGTTTGTTTC
This sequence comes from Dioscorea cayenensis subsp. rotundata, assembly GCF_009730915.1. Taxonomy (NCBI): domain Eukaryota; kingdom Viridiplantae; phylum Streptophyta; class Magnoliopsida; order Dioscoreales; family Dioscoreaceae; genus Dioscorea; species Dioscorea cayenensis. The sequence goes on along the minus strand of NC_052472.1, from coordinate 1,865,472 downwards.
AACTCCCTATTTGAAACTTCGACTTGCCCATTGGTCTGAGTGTGATATGGTGTGGTGGCTCTGTGAGAGACACCATACCATTTCAGAATCTTCTCAAACTGTGAATTACAAAAATGAGTGCCCCTGTCACTGATAATTTCTCTTGATGTGCCAAACCTGGAGAACCATTTCTTTAAAAATTTTACCACCATTCTTGCATCATTTGTTGGGAGGGCTTGTGCTTCAACCCATCTTGACAAATAGTTAACTTCCACTAAAATGAATTTGTGACCATGAGAATTAAGAAATGGCCCCATAAAGTCAATACCCCAAACGTCGAAGACTTCACAAACTTGATCCCAATTTTGAGGCATTTCATCCCAGCGAGAGAGATTTCCTGCACGTTGGCATTTATCACATCTGAGTACATATTCTCATGCATCTTCGAACATAAAAGGCTAGTAAAATCATGTATCTAAAATCTTCCTTGTTGTGTGGTTTGCACTGTAATGGCCTCAGGTTGAACTTGAATGCCAATGTTTCAGAATATTTTGCCCTTCCTTTTGCGACACACATCTTTTTACCACTAAATCAGCACAAACCCTAAAAAGATAAGGATCTTCCCATATATAGTACTTTAAATCTCAGAAAAATTTCTACCTTTGTTGATAAGTGAGCCACTTTGTGAAGGTCCTAGCAGCCAAGTAGTTTGTGATGTTGGCTAACCAAACTCTTTGTCCATTACTATCCGAATGCTATAAAGTTGCTCTCCAGGGAATGTATCATTTATCTCGCTCTTTGCCAAAACATTCTCATGAGGTACCTCAAATCTAGAAAGGTAATCTACTTCCAAATTCTCCATTCCCCTTTTATCCCTTATCTCCAAATCAAACTCTTATAGCAGAAGTACCCAATGAATCAATGAGGCTTGGCATCTGATTTGTTCAACAAGTATTTCAGTGCAGAGTGATCAATGTACACGATTACTTTACATAGCACCATGTATAACCGGAATTTTTCAAAAGCAAAAACCACTTCAACTAATTCCTTCTCAATGGTCGTGTAATTTTCCTGCGTTGTTTTCAAAGTCTTGCTCGCATAATAGATAGGATAAAACTAGCTATCCTATCGCTGCCTAAGTACTGCCCCAACTGGATAATCACTTGCATCACATATCAATTCAAATGACAAATTCAAATCTAGGGAAACTATGATTGGTGCCTCCATAAGCTATTCCTTCAAGCTGATAAAAGCATTCATGCATTCTTCATTAAACTCAAAAGGGCCATCTTTTTTAATTAACCTCGTCAATTGTCGAGTAATCGAAGAGAAGTTCTTGACAAATGTCCTATAGAACTAGGTATGACCCAGAAGCTTCTGATAGCCTTCACTGAAGTCAAAGGGGGTAGTTTTCTTATGGTGGAAACTTTTACCTTATCTACTTCAATTCTCTTTTTTGAAATCTTATGCCCAAGCACTATACCCTTCTTGATAATAAAGTGACATTTTTCCAAATTGAGAACCAAATTGGTCCCTCGCACCGGCCCAGAACTCGTTCCACATGTTTGAGGCATAACTCAAATGAGTAATTGAAGACCAAGAAGTCATCCATAAATACCTCCATGATGTCTTCTACCATATCTTTAAAGATTGCCATCATGCACCTCTGAAATGTGGCCACTACATTACACAGCCCGAAGGGCATATGATGGTAAAGCGAATGTGCCATACAAACAAGTGAAGGGGGTCTTCTCTTGATCTTCTAGGGCAATGGGAATCTGAAAGTAACCAGAGAGACCATCCAAGAAGTAGTAGTACGAGTGTCCTGCTAAACATTCAAGCATCTGGTCAATAAAGGATAGGGGAAAATGGTCCTTCCATGTGGCTTCATTAAGTTTCCTATAGTCTATGCACACTCACCAACCTGTGACAGTTCTAGTGGGAACAAGCTCATTCTTTTCATTAGTGATAACCATCAACCCCCTTTTTTTGGTACCACCTGCACTGGACTAACCCATGCACTGTCAAAGATGGGATAGATAATGCATGCATCAAGAAGCTTGATGACCTCATTTTGCACCATCTCTTTCATGTTGTGGTTGGGTCTTCATTGAGGTATTACTGTTGGCCTATAGTTTTCTTCCATGAGTACCTTATGGGTATAAAAAGAAGAATTGATCCCCTTGATATCGGAAATTCTCCAAACGATTGCTTTTTTATATTTCTTAACTACACTCAAACGCCTATTTTTTCCTCAATTGTTAGATCTGAAGCAATGATGACTGGAAGTTTGGATCCCTCGGCCAAAAATGCGTACTTTAGGTGTTTGGGTAGTGGTTTCAATTCTAACTCTGGTGGTTCTTCAATTGACAACTTCAATCTCCCATATTTATCAAGATTAGTATCTTCGAAACCTCTTTTTTCCTCTCCTGATGAACTACCATTATCTGAACTGTCTCCCATGGCATGAACCTCGAAGTCTGATAAGTCTAAATCACTTCCTTGGACATGACTTATTTCTTCATAACTGTCAGGCCTCATTTGATATGCATTTTCCTTAGTCAGCTGAATTAGCACTGAGGAGTTGTCTAATATGCTCTTCAGTTCCTCACTAGTGGGCACAGGGGAAAAAATCGGTGGATTCTGCTCCACCACTAGGGTTATCTCATCTAATTCCATAAATTTCATGAAGAAGTCATATACATTTTGCTTCGCCAGATCAAGGGTGTTTGGTTCAATGCAATACTTGTTTTTCCACTGCTCATTATCGAAAAGTATACTACCCAACCCTGTCAATTCGATTCCTCCTGACAATTCACTTAGGCAATGAAGGTATGGGTCCTATAAATAGTAGTATTTAGTCCAATCATCAGTTAAAGCCATAATTATAAGAGGAGAAAAAAAGTATTTACAAAAATCAAACGCGGAGGTAAGATACAATAATGAGAAAGGAAAGGAAAATAAGAATATACAGTAAGGTAATAAAAAAGAAATAAAATGCAAATAAATGGCTAAATAACCAAGTTCCAAGTTTTTCGTGTATTCATCGTAGGTCCCCGGCAACGGCGCCAAAAACTTAGTCGAGCCTCACAAGTGCACGGGGTCGTTAAGTAATACCCCTCGCACAAGCATGAAGGAGTCATATTCCCAGGGCCTGTGAAGCTACCCTTGCTTCCTCTCTGCATGTTCTTTGGCCTAATAATTCGAGTGTTGTGCTAAAACTATAAAAAGAATTAGAAAGTCTCTACTAAGTGTCTACAATAAAGAAAAAATACAAGTGAGGGTTAAGATGTGAGAATGGTCACGGATTTGGATCCCCCTGGGGCTACTAATACTTGAGAATACTAAAATTACAAGGCAATGGTGAATTGGACCAAGAAATTCCAAAAATGGATAATCCCGACTCCCTCGATTATTCCCCCTAATCCTGTATAAGTATTTAGGGGTGAGCAAAAAAATCCGGATCCGATGATTTGATCCGATATACGGTTTTTAATCTGAATTTTTTGGGTACCCACTCCGAAAAAGAGGGTCGGGTACTCGGTCCAAATTTTCAAGGTTAAAACATGATCAGATACTGGTTGGGAGAAATTAAAAACCGGGTATCCGAATCCGATCATGTTTTTAATATATTCATTTATATATATAATTGTATATAGATAGATAATTAGATATATAATATATTTAAATTTTATAAGGTCTAAAAGTAAAAAAGAAAAAAAATTCAAACCCCTCATTTAAACCCTTTAAGATATATATATATATATATATATATATATAATTATAAGATATATAATAATATATCTTAAAGGGTTTAAATGAGGGATTTGGATTTTTTTTATTATATATATTAATAAATTTAAAATTTGAGAAGGGCATAAGTAGAAAAAAAATTAAAATCCCTCATTTAAATACTTAAAGAATTACTTATATAGTTATATAAATTATATATATACATATTAATAAATTTTAAATCTTCTAGGGTTAAAAGTAAAAGGAAAAAAAATTCCAAATCCCTATGTCTAAGATTGATGAAACTTTTTATTATTTTTTTGACATTTTTCGTGGAGAGAATAATGTAAGGTTTTAATCCTCTTTATAAGTTACAAGTTTCTCATATAAAAAAAAATCCATGGAGTAGATAAAACTTAAATTTGGATCCGGATATCCGATGTCCGATCCAGTTTAAACCGGGTATCCGGTTTTTATTACCCGGTTTAAACCGGGTCGGATACGGGTCAAGCTTTTTCCGATTCGAAAAATCGGGTACCCAATCCGGTTTTAAAAACCGGGTCGGGTACCTGGTTTTCTTTGCCCCTTTAAGTATTGGTCCGGAGTTTCTTATGGCCAAATCATCCTACGATTACAATACGGACAGGGAATTCTCAAATTAGGGTCAAACACACATAGGTTTATCCCTAATGGTTGGAAGGGTATAAAATACCCGAATCCCTCGGTGTACTTATACAAAGACCCCTTTCAAGCTATGTGAGTCTAATACAATGGCGCATCCCGCGCATCCAAGTATAACCTAGGAGTCGAACCATAGAATTATCATGCAATTCAACACATCAAAGAACACAAAGCTTGAATCACAAAGTTAAACAACATGCATTTAAAGGAACTTAAGCAATCATACAAGCAAGTTCACCCCAAGGTTTATCTACATCCGGCAACCTTGGGGGTTTAGTTGTTCATAGTCACAAAACACATAATCAAATCCATGAAAACAACCAAACAAAGCATGATAAAAACTCCCTTAAAGGTTGGAACCCGAATGACGCTTGGATCCCTTAAAGATGAGCTTTCAAAGACGCCACTTAAGGGGTGGCTTCCCTCATCTACAACCTCCTCAAAGTATTGATCAAGGAGTGGATCTTATCGTATCTCGCTTTCCTCATCGTTCTCTCCTTGGAAATGCCCTCTAAACTCTTCTTCTAGCTCGAATCCGGAGTGGTGAAGTTGATCTCCAAGAACAAGAGTCTTCCCCCATCCAAAATTTCTCTAAAACTTTTCTTAAAACCCTTCTCGGCATGCCATGTGGCCTGGCATGCGGCCGGCATATGGGTTATGAAGATTCTAGGAAAATTCTGAAATTCATGTAAGTTGCTACAGTGAACTGCTATAGTAAACTACTACAGTACTTCATGCGGCCGTCTTCGCACCATATGGTTGTCCGCATGAAACTCCAACCTTAGCATTTTCTTCAAGTTTTCATAGTACAGTGCTGCTACAGTGCTCGGTGATAAGTACTTGAGTAGACATATTTTTCTATATGTTTTACATGCATTGAGCATCATTTTTACCATGGTTTATGTCTCATATAGTGTATTTGGTGTTCTTTTATGCAATTAGGTTGTAAATGCCTTGAAGGGAGAAAAAAAAGCAAAGATAGGCTATAAAGACACATTTTGGGAGTTCTTGTTCAATTCAAGGATCAAGACACAAGAGGAGTTCATGAGCTTGGAGATGTGTGCCAACTTCCAAGGAGATTCAAGCCAATTTGCTAGTTGGAAGGGCACAAAGGCAGTCACATCTCCATGATCCTTCTCCTTGTGAAGAATGCAAGACCTTTCAAATGATGAGTCAACAAAGAAAAGTCTTATAGCCTACCATATGGACGTGTGCCCAACCATGTGGCCTCAAGAGAAGAGTGTTTGGACTGCGTTTGTGAAGAGGTTGCAGCTAAGTACCATAGTAAAATATTGTAGCATTTTACTATATCAGTACTGTAGCAAAAACATTGTTCACATGACCGAGTGAAAATTCTACGTGACCGCGTCGAAATTTCTATAGCTCACGCAGATGTGTGGAAAATCCACATGGGTATGTGAAGGTACGTGACAGATGCGGTTTGTGCTTATAAATAGCCCTCTTGCCCTATTCTTTAACATTTTCTGTGTGGCTCTTGAGGGGTAAGACTGCTAGGGTTTAGAGAGGAGGTCTTTGGCAAGATTGGGGGTCATTTTCCACCAACTTTGATCGATCTTTCCTCTGACATAGCATCGAGGGGGCCTTCGGCAACCTAGCTTTAGAGAAAAATTCTTCAAGACATTGAACAACCCATCAAGGCCATCATCATGAATTCAAGGGGATTTTCTATGTGGTTTACATTGCTATTCTTGGATTAATCTTTGTTTTGTTACTTGTCACATGGAGGGCTAAACTCTAATAGGTATTTGGGCATGTGAACCCTAGGATCTTATCTTTTGTATTGATTTGTTTTATGTTTCTATTAAATCTGAGTTGATTTGAGTTTTAATTTTGTTTCCCATTGCTTGCATGTTTGATTGATCCTTGTGATTGATTTTCTATGCATGATTTGTTACTTTGATGAGAGAGAGGTCTCCATTAAAGTTATAACTCCAAGCTTAAAAAGGGTTGAGAGGGCGAGTGAAACGCCCCTTGCGTACTACCTACAAGTGCACGGGTTTATCGAAGTAATAAATCCCAAGTGATTGGGGTATCGTATCCACAAGGAGTAGGGAATAAAAATACTAAAATTGCTACTTAACCAAGCGAAGATGAATAATAATTGTGTTGATAAAGTGTAATGTAAGCAGAAACAAAAGAAACAAGAATGGAAGGCCTAAGTAAATGAGAGGAAAGGCAATTGATAGAAGTGGGGTACTCGAACAATGCTCCCCTAGGACTAATGTTTCATGTGGAAGACCTACAACTATGCTTCCTAACTAATGCTTAATGAGTTGTGGAAATCCTGAAGCACATGGTTCCAAACCTAAAGTCAACCGTGACTAACTCTGCACTATGTCCCGGTGGAGAAATCGCTCAGTCTCAACACCTCACACTATACAAAGTTACATGGAGTTCTAGGGATTCCAAGTGATAAACCCTATTCCTATATGTAGATCTAACCCTTTGGTCCAGGCGAAAGACCCCTAATCACAATTAAGCCCCAGATACTAAAGTCACTTCAACACTTTACTCTGTTGCTCGCACAACTAAGCCCCAGCGGAGTTTCATCCTTTAGTTTTTCACTCTATTATAACCGTAAAGAACTCTATAAATTTGAGGTAGGATAAATCACACCAGAGGAGAAAGGGGACGCTCCGCTACCTCTCGACTCACCCTCTCAACCCTCTCCAATCTAGCTTTGTCTAACCCTCATGGCGTGTCACCCATCCACAAAGGTTACTATGATGAACTCTCAACCCTAGTGTCACTCTAAGGGAGAAATCATTCAATTAGAATTCAAGATTAGAACTTGATTAACAACATCAATTAAGGAAAGCATAATAAAAAGTCAAAGAAACATTAACATCCAAGGGTTTACAAAATCCAAGTACCCACTAGGGGGTTTAGCTCTCCATGGAGCAAGATACAATAAATAATGAAATTGAAAGTAAAAACAAGTAATCCATAGGAAAACCCTCTCGGTATTCGTGTCGATGGTCTTGTGGAGTAGCCTCTTCTTCTCCAAAGGTCCCATTGTTCGGCCTGGGGCACACCTCACCGGATCGGTGCCGACGAAAGCTCCGCCAATAACCTTCTTCAAAGAGAAGCGCGGTGTCAAATCCGTAGGACCACTCCAAAGACTTGCCAAAAGCCTCTCAAAACCCTAGCCGATGACCTCTCAAAAGATGGAGAAAAGTTACAGAGAAGGGTGAAAAAATTCTCTAAAATCGGGCTGAATCGCCGCTTAAATAGAGCTGGAATCGGGCATCCACACTCCCCTGTGAAATTTCCACACACCGTGTGGATTTTTTAGTGACCTGATTTTCGGCCGGCTGTGAACAGTGACTGCTACAGTATATTGCTATAGTGCTTCGCCAAAACACTCCCAATTCCACATTTTTCATCGAGGCTACAGAAACGGGCACACGTTTATGATGTATATCGCAACTCTTCTTCAATCAAAGGCCTCATTGGTGAAGATCTTGCTATCAATGCACAAGTCGTGATATGTAAATGTGACTGCCTTCGTAGCCCTCCAACTCATTGTAATTACTCGAATGCATGGAGGTTTTCATACATTCACGTATCTTAGAGCCCCACTTGTGTCTTCGTGTTTGTTCCTTCCAAGATTCCACCAAATAGTGTGTTTACGATATACTTTTGGCTTCTTTTCAAATACTTAGCTTCACAACCCTACATGCGCAAAAGAACACAATTACACATGTATTAACGTTTAAACCTGATAAAAGTAATGCTCATCGTAAGGAAAGCATGCTTCGCATTCTTAACACACAAGTACTTTTCAAACTCCCCCACACTTAAGCTTTCGCTTGCCCTCAAGCAAACATAAAACATTGAAGCATAGAAGAAGGAAAAATTGAAAGTTCTTGGCCTTAAGTTTACCAAAGCATGCAAGGAGAGCATTCTACATGTAAGGGAAATTTCAACACTAAATACGAAAAATCAATGCTCTAACTAAAAACTCGAATAAAAAAGGATAACAAACCCGAGATCGTGTATGTGTGAACTCACTCAAGTAAACTCAAAGTATACTCCTCAATATTCTAAGTACGAAGGACTTATTTAACTACAAAACATAACAAAACAAAAGGATGGTAGTAGCTTCACACATCCTCTAAGGTAGCCTTTTCTGAAGCAGCCGCTAAGGTGGCTTTCACACTTTCGAGGTGGTTGATCTTTCTACCGGGGTGGTAGCTTTCACTCTTCCCATGAGATAGCTCTTTCTCTCATTAGGGCATAATTAGTATCTGACTTATGAGAGTAGCTTCATACTTCATAGGTGGTAGCTCTTTCCACCCCCAATGCACAACTAAACAATCTTTATTTTTAGCAAAACGAAACAAGAAACAAAACAAATTAGTCCCTTAAACATCGAACTTAAGTTTCCAAAAGAGTTTCATGAGTGAGTGGTGCACAAATATTCATCGGGAAAAAATTCCTAGAAATTCAAGTAAAAACTAGAGCATGAGAATATTCAATGTTAAAATTTCTCCAAAACTCAAGAATACAAGCATTGCAACTAAGGTGAACTGACATTGGCTAAGTGAGCATGTATGTCAATCAAAACTTATTTAAAAGACATGTGCAAAATGAAGTTCCCCCCCCCCAACACTTAAGATGTATATTACCCTCAATGTACACATGCAAGCACAATAGAAAGTATAGCAATCAAGTAAAAATGTGGGAGTAGGCAATTGAAACAATACTCTCCCTACTCCTAATGTTATGATTGATGGAGCTAAATCCTTGGGAGTAAAGTTCCAATGGGTTGTGAAGCACACACAACCCACATTAGCCGTGTCCATGACTAGTTTTCAAGTCCCATACTAACAAGACCATCTGCACGCACATACAAGGGGGTTCAGTGAAGTTCAATAAAAATAAAAACAGCTCGAGTATATAAAAGATCGGGCAATGAAATATAGCTTGAGACCAAAAATAAAAGATAAACTCAGAAGGAAGATCGTTTCTGAGTATACAAGTCCAAAATAAAATGCAAAGAAAGATGGAAAATATAAACATAAAGTAAAGCAAAGACGCATCAAGTGTTGGTGTCCTCAGCGGTCAGCTCTCCTGCTGCTAGTAGTGAAAATAGATCAAATGGTGCTAGTGAATCTGGTGATGCTGATGCCAAAGTTGGAGGAGTCAGAGGGGTCCTCGGTCTCATAATGAAAGGTGAAGATGAGTCGCGCTCGAGTAACTATTGTAATGTGTCAAAACGCGCCATCACCTCTGCGTGTTGCATAGCCTGCGTCTCGTGAACCTCAGTGATCTCGGTCAGTAGCATCCCTATCGTACTCTCGAGCCTCTCAAATCAATCATGGGCTCGAGATAGTAAAAACACACGCGCCGGAGGTGGCTCTAGTGCCGCAAGAGATGCCTCGTTCTTCATCGGTGCAGGCTGAGGCTCAGGGGCAGGCTGAAAACCGTCGGCATCATCACCCTCACCCTCAGCTATCTCTGGGGCAGGTGTAATCAAAGCATACACTCCCGGCTGAACCCTGCAAACCATCCCCATTAACCTCATCATCTCTATGCCCAGGTGCCAGGTATACTCGCCTTCTCGGCTCCTCAAATCACATCCAAGAAACCCATACCCATAACTAGTCTCGTGATGTAGGGGCCCGAGAATATCACTCCTAATCTGATATACTATCCCTGATGTCGTATATACTCTTCCAGGATGTGTCCCAGGTGTATTGGTGTGCTCTGTACCATCGAATAAAGATATAGCAGCTCTTGTCGGCTGAGCACACCGGTGTTGTCACCACGACCGTTAACTGACTGCTCAGAACGGCGTGTATATACTTGTAACTCGGCCGAGAAAAACATGTGGCCTTAGACACCCCGGGCTCATACTGCCCTTATCCACATAGCGCTCTGCATGCGTGCTGCGGTGTCAACAAGCCAGGGCAATCCATAGGAAACTGCTTATAGTCATCTGTATCCATGAATGCAGTATCATAAACTCCCAGTCTAATCGAGAATTGGGTGACTGACATGCTGTGATGCTGTCTGAGTGCTCTAAATTGTATAGTATCTACGCTGTCAAAGCTGGAAAAGAGCGGTTGAACTCAAATGATGATAACACCTTGAGCGTTAACATACGGAGCTGGATCCCATATGGCTAGGAACTGACTCCATTCGCCTACCGCAAGCATCTCCTCTATCTCCTCTACCATGTCACCTGTAACCTAAACCTCTCTCATTGCATCCATGTCGGGAAAACGTGTCTGTCCAAACCTTAGCTTTGCCAATCTTTGAAATCGAGCCTGATGCTCGGGAATCATGAATTCCATCTGTTCGGGTTCAGATGATGACTCACGCGGACGTTTCTCAGCTTGCCTCTTCGACCGAGGTGCCATATCTGTAAAAATTAAAGAACAATCTATCAAAGAAGTTCACAGCATAATACAGCAGAAATCCACACAGTCGTGTGGATCCACAGGGCGTGAAAACCATACGGCCGCACGCTAAAAACTCACAAATACATAATTAAATCTCTTCTAATTTCTTCCAAACATGCATACCCCTTCTAATTGTAGAAACAAAGCAACATTCACCAATTTCATCGATTAAAATCAAGAATTGAAGAAGAAAATAAGGAAAGAGGGTTTACCGACAAGTTGAAGATGTAGAACTTGGAATCCGCCGGAAAAACAAGTAAAAATCCTTCTAAAATGATGGTCCGAGGTCAGGAGAGAGTAAGAGTACGCTCTCTGATTGGTTAGGAGTGTGAGAATGAAGAAACACAACAAGACTTTAAAGGAAACTCGCGCCTCTTGACATTCTATACATCCATGCGAGCGTGTGAAAATTACCCACACCCGTATGGCTCCACAGGAGAGCATCCACAGGGGCAGACGCACGTCCCTGTGCGCTCTCGGGATAACAATCTTTTGCTTTGAATGCATCCACACGGGCGTGAGGAAAATTCTGACGCCCGTGCGCCCGACCCACAGGGCAGACGCACACCCCTGTGGCTTCTCTGTCCAACCGAGAAAATTCTTCGAGGGTGTGCTTGGAAGGAGGTTTTGGGAGGTAATGTAAAGGAAGGTTTTGGGATTAACTTTACTTTGGGGAGTAAGGATGTAGGTAAGGGTTTAGAGGGTTAGATTGAGGTTTTAAAACCTCCATCTAACCCCCATTTTCCAACCCTCCAAATTGGAGGGTTTGAGAGATTTTGAATAGAAATTATAATTTTGTTGATCAAAATGCCCTTGGTCATTTACAAAAATTCCAACATATTAATTAATATAAAAAAATATTAATTAATTAATATAACAATTAATTTTAAATTATAAAGGATGTATATGTGTGTGTATATATGCATATACACATACATATATATGTATATGTGTGTAAAAATACCTATGTTTATTTATATAAATTGACAAGTTCCCCTTGCATATATCCCTACAAGTGCATGGGTTTGTCGAAGTAATAATCTCAGATGAGTGGGTATCGAATCCATAGGGAGTAGGGAATAAAAACACTTAATCCACTTCTTAGCTATGTGAAAAATCAGTAGTGATAAGTGTGACAATGATTCAATTCTCAAAAGTAAAAACAACAAGTAAGAGAGCACGAGTAAAAGAGGAGGTAAGGCAATCGATAAAGATGGGGTACTCGGATAATGCTCCGCCTAGGACAATTGTTTCAAGTGCAAGAACCCTCTATTATGCTTCCTAATCATTGCAATGTTGAGTAGTGGAAATCCTTAAATACATAGTTCCAAATCTAAGGTCAACTATGCCTAACTCTATACATGTCCCGGAGGAGAGATTAGATAACCTCTCAACCTCACACTCGAATAGAGTTGCAATGAGCTCTAGGGATTCCAAGTGATAAATCTCTTCCTAATTATAGACCTAACCCTTTGGTCCAGGTGGAAGGTCCCTAACCACAATTAAGCCCTAGATACTAAGATCACCTCAACGCTTCACTCCATTGCAAGCGCAACTAAGCCCCAGCGGAGGGTCATTCCTTAGACCATTCACTCTATTATGGCCGCAAAGAACTCGAGGAATGGAGGTAGAATCTATCACGCCGAAGGGGAAAGGGGACACTCTTGTACCTCTCGACTCACCCTCTCAACCCTCTCCAACCTAGCTTTGTCTAACGCTCGTGGTGTGTCACTCACTCACAAGGTTACCAACAAGAACTCTCAACCCTAGTGTCACTTTAGGGAAAATGTTCATACAATCAAGCATTCAAGGTTGGAACTCACAACAAACATAAATTAATTGAAAGCATAATAAAGAGATTCAATGAAACAAATACATCCTAGGGTTCTCAAATACCCAAGTACCCACTAGGGGTTTAGCTCTCCATGAAGCTAAGTACAATCAAAGAAATAGAATGTAAAAGCAATGAATCCATAGAGAAACCCCCTCCATAGTCGCGTCGATGGTCTTGTTGAAAGTCCTCTACTCGTCGTCCAAGGATTCCCTTGTCCGGTATAGGATACGCCTCGACGTAATCTCCCCTACCAACCTTCTTCCAAAGGAATGACGATGTCGGAGCCGTAGAACCTCTCCAAAACCTTAGCCAATACCTCTCAAAACCCTAGCCGAAACCCTCTCTCAAGTTGGGGAAAAGATGGAGAAAAGAATACTGAAATCGGGGCTGAAATCGGCTTTAAATAGGGCTGGAATCGGGCATCGACACGGTCCTGTGGATTTTTCACACGCCCATGTGGAATTTCCACACGGGCATGGGTAATTTCCACACGCCCGTGTGGATTCTCTGGAATTGTGATTTTCAGCCGGCTATGAACATTGATGCTACAGTACTTTTGCTACAATGCTCTGCTACAGTACCTGGCCTAAAATACTTCCCGAGTCCATACTTTCATCAAGGTGACGCAAACGGGCACACGTTCACGTCGTGGATCGCTTTGCTTCTTTAATGACAGACAAGTTGGTGGAGATCTTGTTCTATGTGCATAGGTCGGAATGCTTGAGTGTAAGTGCCCTTGTGCCCCTCCAAATGGTTGTGCAAACTCAAATACGGGGAGGTTGGCACACACTCGAGCACCTCGCACCCGACTTATATTTTCGCGTTTGAACTTTAGCAAGATTTCCTCCAAAATCGGTGCATTGTGATCCACATTGGCTTCTTTCCTTCATAATTGGTTTCACAACCCTACCTGCATAAAAGTAACATAAAAACACACATATTAGTGTAGAAACCCGAGAAAAGTAATGCTCAACATAAGGAAAGAACGCTTCGTATTCATATCACACAAGCACTTATCATAAATATATATGTGTATAAGTATATGTATGTGTGCATTATGCATATGTGTATGTGTATATGTATATCTTTCTATATATATATCTGTATATATGTATGCATGTGTGTATGTGTATATGTATATAATTTTGTATATGTATATATGTATATGTTATATGTATGTGTATGTGTATGTCTATTTGATTTGTATGTGTATACATATATATTTTTTAATGTGGTATTTGAAGTTACTACTTCAAAACAAACATTACTATAATTGTAAATCAACTTTTTGTCTTTCAATATAGGGGTAATTTGGTAATATTACTATAAAACCTTACCTCCAATTATCTTCAAACCAAACACAATAAAGTTTCAAAACCTCTATTTACCTTACCTTGTCCCAAGCAAGGAAGGTTTTAAAAACTTTCTTTTATCTCCCATTACTTTACTTTACCTTACTTTACAAAACCTCCCAAAACCATCATCCAAGCAGACCCTAAGTGTTTCACAAGCCAGTGTGAAAATTTCAGACCGGCGTGGATCCTTACTAGGCAATTTACAGGGGCAGATGCATGCCCCTCTGTCTTCTCAGGATGGAGGACAAATTCTCTGCAGAGAACAACATGGGCGTGTGGAAATTACCCACGCCCATGTGTTTGTTGACAAAATCATCCACAGGGGCGAGTCCACGCCCCTGCGTCTTCTCGGGAAAAATCCCTAAGTCTCTGCAGGGAAACACACGCCCATGAAGAAATTTCGCAAGGGCGTGGACCATGACAAGGTCACTCACAAGGGTGAGTGCACGCCCCTGTGCCATCTCTGAATGAGCTCTGAACGAAAATGCATGCCTATGCGGAAATTCCACACGCGCGTGTGTTTTCTCTGGATTCTAATAAAACTTTGCAGAAAATTCCTGAACACACAAATACATCAGAGCCGGCCTAACAATGTAATTTTAACCAGAGAAAACAAGAAAAACACCCTCAAACGACTAAGATTCTTCAGCACACACGATGAGACACATGATAACACCACAATGTCCACGAGAAAATCACAACGAAAGCATCTAAGAATCAAGACAGCAACACTTAAAGCCTTATTCATGCAAACACTAAACTAAAAACTAGGGAAACAATAAAGACTTGGGTTACCTCCTAAGAAGCGCTTGTTTAATGTCACTTAGCTTGACGTACCTTGTCTTACCTCATGGGGGCTCATAGATGAAGGTTTCCTTCTTACCCATGACTTGGAAGCATGATGAACATAGTCTTTTGAAGGTAGAGGAAGAGTTGTCAAGCTTAGTACCACTTAATAACGGTTTGTCAACCTTGTTCTATTCTTACGCATTCCCAACAGCCTTGGGGTATTTCTTGTGGCGTCTCCTTAACCCGCTTCATCTTCCGGAGCACCTTCTTTAGATTCCCGGAGTAGATGGTACTTTCTCCTCTAGACCAAGCATCATTACTTCTTTATTATCCATTTTTTGGTCTAACAACCTCTCGTACGGGTCCAGATTCAGCATTTCCTGCACATATTCATCAATTATCTCATCAGTAGTGCCAATAAAATACAGAGTATCATCAAAGTCAAGAGAATGTCACATGGCTTCGGTGAGGCGGTATGTGAGCTTATCATCTCCAACCCTCAGTGTCAACTCCCCATCGTCATGTCGATTAATACCTTGGAAGTAGGCAAGAATGGCCTCCCAAGTATCAAAGGAACATCTACATCCTTGTTGACGTCCAACACTATGAAGTATATAGGTAATATGCACTTGTCCATCTTGACGAGTATGTCTTCAATGATGCCCCTCGGATGTTTCACTATCCTGTCCACCAATTACAATGTCATCTGAGTGGGCCTAGGCTCTCTCAAGCCTAGCTTCTTGAAAAAGTTATATAAAATGACGTTGATACTAGCCCCAAAGTCCGCCAATGCCATTTATTCACCCATATTACCAATCTTGAATGGGATGATGAAGCTTCCGGGGTCTTTCTTCTTGTTCAGCATATTCTTTTGCAACACCGCCGAATAAGAGGCATCTAAGATCACTAATGCACTCTCTTCCAACTTCCTCTTGTTGGTCAAAAAATCTTTCAAGAACTTAGCATACCGAGGCATTTGAGACAACGCCTCCACCAAAGAAATGTTGATATGCAATTGGTTCAATAAACCCAAGAACTTCTTGTATTTCTCATCATTTTGGTCATTCTTCAATCTTGAAGGATAGGGAATTCTCGGCTTGTAAGATGGGGGTGCCACCTCCTTCTCCTTGTTTACTCTCTCCTCAACTACCATGACCCAGGCACTTCAACATTGGTCTTCTCACTCGGAGGTCTACCCTCAACCTCACGACCACTTCTCAAAGTGATCGCCTTCACATGTTCTCGTGGATTAGTCTAGGTATTACTCAGTAGGCTTCCTTGTGGTCTCTCTGATAGAGACTTCGCAATTTGCCCCACTTGATTGTCTAGATTGTACAATGAAGCGGTGTGGTTGCGAAGTGTAGCTTCGACCGACTGAAACCGACTGTCCGATATCTGCACAAATTTGGTCGAAGCTTTCTCTAAATCGTTCATCTGGGTCTCCAAACCTCGAACATGATTCTCCATGTTTGGGGCTTATTGTTATTGTTGAAAACCCGGTGGTGCTATGGCCTTCTGCTGCCCTTGGTGGTTACTCCACGAAAAGTTGGGGTGGTTCTTCCAACCTTGAATGTAGGTGTTGCTATATGGATTACCTTGGTTCCTCATGGCATTACTCACAAAATCAACTTGCTCAACTGAAGATGCATCACCAATAGAAATAAGGCAATTAGTTGGAGCATGTCCTCCCCCACAACCTGTGCATGTAGTAACGGCCACCAATCTATTAGAAGTTAGAAGGTCTAACTTCTTGCTCAAAGATTCCACTTGGGCAGCCAAAGAAGTGACTGCATCAATTTTGTTGAGTCCGGCAACTTTCTTCCTTTCTCGTGCGTTTCACTGGTAGCTGTTCATGGCCATTTCCTCTACCAATATCCAGGCTTCAACAGTGGTCGTGTTCCCCATTGTACCTCCTGTGGCAGCATCTAGAAGTTGTCTTATACTTGGATTCAACCCGTTGTAAAAAGTTTGAATGATATCCAATTGGGGAAACCGTGCTGCGGACACTTCCCCAAGAGGTCCTTGAATCACGCTCCATCTGTATGAATGAGAATATCTCATTACAAAGCCTTGCTGACTTTCCCGAGGGAAAGTATCTTGCGAGAAAGGCTTCGACCATTTCATTCCAAGTCGTGATGGAAGCCTTTGGTAATGAATGAAGCAACTGCTTGCCTTTTCCTTTGAGAGACAATGGGAAAGCCCTCAATCTGATAGCATCATCCGATACTCCATTAATCTTTAACATATCCCAAACTTACAAGAAGTTCTCAATATGATTGTTCGGATCCTCATCGGTCAAACCATTGAACTGCTATAACTATTGAGTCATTTGGATGAATGCTGGTTTCAGCTCAAAGTTCAGAGCTGTAATTGGGGGTCGCACAATACTCAATTGTGTGCCCAAAACTGAAGGTCTGGCATAATCAGAAAGTGTTCTCTGTTACTCATTCTATTATACCATATTATCTGACCCTTGATCTTCTACTTCAGCTCAGATTGATGGTTCTTGTACAGGTTATTTACCCTTCTTCTAAGTGTACGCTTAAGCTTAAGATCTCCTTCAACAATTTGTGAAGGGTTCCCTCGAGTCATAACCTGAAGCTACAACCTAAAAAAAAAAAAGAAAAATCAGAATGATGATAGAATAAGAAAATGTGGAATAGAATGAATGATGAATAGCTAAAATAGCAAAATGCAAAGTATCTCTAAATGCCTACTCCCCAGCAACGGCACCAAAAACTTAACAACACCCTTTGCATGTGACCCACAAGTGCACGGATTTATCGAAGTAATAAATCGCAGGTGAGTGGGTATCGTATCCACAGGGAATAGGGAATAAAAATACCAAGATTGCTATCTAACTAAGCAAAGAGGGAATAATGATTTTTTTTTAATAAAATGTAATGAAAACAAGAATAAAATGAAACAAGAAAGAGAGAAGCACAAATAGATGAGAGGTAAGGCAATCGATAGAAGTGGGGTACTCGGATGTTGTTCCACCTAGGACAATTACTTCAAGTGCAAAATCAACTATTATATCTCATAATTGACGCTTAATGAGTCGTTGAAATCATTAAACACACAGTCCCAAACCTAAGGTCAACCATGACTAATTCTACATTATGTCCTAGCAGAGAAATCGATCAATCTCAACACCTCACACTGTGTAGAGTTGCAAGACGCTCTGGGGATTCCAAGTGATAAACCCGATTCCAATGTATAGATCTAACCCTTTGGTCCAGGTGAAAGACCCCTAGTCGCAATTAAGCCATATGTGCTAAAGTCACTTCAACGCTTCACTCCATTGCCTATGCAACTATGCCCCAGCAGATGGTCATCTCTTAGCCCATTCACTCTACTATAACCGCAAAGAACCCTTGGAACGTGGAGGTAGGATAAATCATATCGAAGGGGAAAGGGAACGCTCCGCTACCTCTCGACTTACCCTCTTGACCCTCTCCAATCTTGCAATGTCTAACCTTCATGGTGTGTCACTCACTCACAAAGGTTACCAATGTAGACTCTCAACCCTAATGTCACTCTAAGGGAGAAATCATGCAATAAGCATTCAAGATTGAAAGTCAATTAAAGACATCAATTAAGGAAAACATAATAGAAGATTAATGAAACAAATACATCCTAGGGTTCACAAATCCAAGTACCCACTAGGGGTTTAGCTCTCCATGGAGCTAGTTACAATCAACAATGAAATTGAATGTAAAAACAAGTAATCCATATAAAAAACCCCATCGATATTCGTGTCGATGGTCTTGTGGAGTAGCCTCGTCTTCTCCAAAGGTCCCCTTGTCCGGCCTAGGACACACCTCACGTGATCGATGCCGATGAAAGCTTCCCCAATAACCTTCTTCCAAGCAGAGCGCGGTGTCGAATCTGTAGAACCACTCCAAAGACTTGGCCAAAAGCCTTTCAACACCCTAGCCGACGGCCTCCCAAAAGTTGGAGAAAAGTTGGAGAGTAGAGGGAAAAAAAGATCCCAAAAATTGGGCTGAATCGCGGCTTATATAGGGCTCGAATCGGGTATCCACACGCCCCTGTGGATTCTCCACATGGGCTTGTAGAATTTCCACATAGGCATGGGGAATTTCCACACGCTCGTGTGGATTCTCTGGAAACCTGATTTTCGGCCGGCTGTGAACAGTAACTGCTATATTGTATTGCTATAGTGATTTACTTCAGTAACCTGCTACAGTACTCAGCCAAAACACTCCCAATTCCACACTTTTCATTGAGGCAACACAAACGGGCACACGTTTATGCCGTAGATCACAACTCTTCTTCAATCAAAGGCCTTATTGGTGAAGATCTTGCTATCAATGCACAAGTCGGGATACGTAAATGTGACTGCCTTTGTGCCCCTCCAACTCATTGTAATAACTTGAATACATGGAGGTTGGCACACATTCATGTATCTTAGAGCCCCACTTGTGTCTTCGCGTTTGTTTCTTCCAAGATTTCACCAAATAGTGCGTTCACGATCTACTTTTGGTTTCTTTTCTTAATACTTGGCTTCACAACCCTACATGCACAAAAGAACACAAATACACATGTATTAATGCTTAAACCTGATAAAAGTAATGCTCATCGTAAGGAAAGAATACTTCACATTCTTAACACACAAGCACTTATCAAACATTAATTCCAAAGCAGTACAAGAACTAAGTCTAAGTTACCCCATTTATAAGAGTACTCACAAACTCTTCAATTATCGTGGATCCAATGTAACTGGGTTTCTTAATCATCACTCATGTTAATCAAACATGAAAATCCGGGGGCTCTCACAATTGTAGAAAATCATGGCAATGAGTACAAATAATTGAATCACTATCAAACATCAATATTAGATCTATTAGTATCCATGGTTTAATACAAAATCAATCCATGAGTTCATTATATACTAGAATACCTAACAAGTTAGCTCTTTATGATAAAAGAATGCAAATAAAATTCACAAGAAATAAAGTATATTAAGGAAACATAGAAGCACCTTCAAGACTCACTTCTTCCTCGAATTGGTAAAGTCCACCTAAGAACCTACGAGATCCCCATGAGGATCTCTTCGTAAGCGGATCTCTCCACAAGTGGCACCCTTGCTGTCTTGGGTCTTTAACTAATTTCCTCTCCTACGCTTGACTCTCCACCAAAAACAATATGCATCCCCACTCTCCCTCGCTAAGGACTAATTAAAAACCCTTAAGATTGTCAATTTATGCTTGGACAATAACAGTGTAGGTTTATCGGTGTAATCGTGGGTGTAAGGGGCTTGACTTTAAGATTCCCCAAACCTTACAAGCATCTAGGCCACTCACAGTCATAAGAGAGCTCATATGGCTTTTAGGTTGGATCTTATGACCAAAGCATAGCTGCAAGATCACCTGTAAGGGTTGTCTCTAAGTCATCATTCTCTTATCATGTTGATAAATGGTTACACTTTCATAATTACTGGCGTAGGGCAACCTATATGACTCTCTGGATTACTATAAATTGTTCTCTTACTCCATAAATACCTCAAAATATTACCCCATGCTTCATATGCCCTTTCAAAGCCTTGAATGCACAAAAACAACAATCTAAGTACCAAATGAGTAATAATTCATCACATCCACAAGCCATGTGCTCATAGTAATAATAGCTAAACATGTACATACATGCAATTATCAATTATTGAACTGTAACAAATAAAAATACCCTATAGAAAAGAAAAACAATGTACATCATTTCCAAAAAATATAAAGAATATAGCTATTTTTATTTTTAAGGTAAGTAGGTAACAGAAGTCAAAAAAAGTGTCTTGATTCCACCCACTTCAGTTGTTGCTTTATTAAAATCGATTATGTATGAAAATCAAAAGAACAAAAGAATGATGGACCCTTTACTTTAGTGGTTCAATAAAAAATGCAGGGCGTTGCATCTTGTCATTTTTCCCTCTCTTAATTCCAGTTGGATTATTTAAGTGATTTATAATTCTAATAGATTCGTGTCTCAGTGCGCCCTCTGGACCGAGATCTCCAAAATCACTGTCCTGAATTTCCGTTGGCCTATTATCGATGATTTTAACACCATCACTGGTCCCAATGAGCATCGTGAAGGTTCTTTTAGTTATTATTCGCACAATGCTCATGCTCTTTCTGATTTCATTGATAGTAATAATCTTTTGGATTTGAATTTTTCTGGTTGTAGATTCACTTGGTGCAATAATCAAGCAGGTCTTTCCAGGCGCTAAACCAGCTTGGATCGAGGTTTGGCTAATTTAGCTTGGTTTTCTAAGTTTTCTTTGGTTTCTCTTTTTCATCTTACCCGTACTTTCTCTGATCATGATCTCCTCCTTCTTTTCGGTCTCTTTACTCCATCAGCATCGTAGAATTTTATTCCGTTTTTATAACTTTTGGTTGGATTATCTGGGTTGTCATGATGCGGTTCGGGAGGCCTAGTCGGCTTTCCCTCGTGTAATCCTCTACATTCCTTTACTCACCTTCTCTCTCGTACCCAGTCTAAAATCTTGTCCTGGAGGGCTTCTGGTTTTACTCCTGTGGATGCTGATTTGAGGGAAACTAAAGAGTCTATTCGCTCCTTAGAGCTAAGTGATTCTCTGGATCCTGTGAGCATTGATCGTATGATGGAGAATTATAACAAGTTTGCCGTCTTATAGCATCATAACTCCTTGTGGTGAGCTCAGCATGCTCATTTGCTTTGGCTTAAGGACGGGGACCATAACACTACCTTCTTCCATAATTCAGTTCATATCCACACTCATTTTAATACTGTTTCTCAGGTCTGCGATAATTCTGGTAATGTTGCTTCTGTTCATTCAGATATTGAGAGTATGTTTGTTAACTTCTATTCTAATTTGTGGTCTGATAACTCTGATAGTAACTTCATTGACATTTTTAATGCCCTGCCTAATGATCTTCCTTCTCTTTCTGAGCACGAGGGTTTTGTCCTTATTCGGCGTGTTACTCTTGATGAAGTTTTT
Organism: Dioscorea cayenensis subsp. rotundata; assembly: GCF_009730915.1. Lineage (NCBI taxonomy): Eukaryota > Viridiplantae > Streptophyta > Magnoliopsida > Dioscoreales > Dioscoreaceae > Dioscorea > Dioscorea cayenensis. Next base: position 1,843,680 of record NC_052472.1, on the reverse strand, counting down.
GCTTCTTTACAGGATCTCCCCTCAAGTAAGGCTCCTGGTCCTGATGGTTTCAATGTTGAATTTTTTCATTTCTTTTGGCCAGATATTGGGGATAGTCTCTTTGAGGCTATTTCATACTTCTTTGATAACTCTGTGTTGCTGGCCTCTTGGGGCAGAACCTACATCACTCTCTTTCCTAAAAAGGATAATCCCAAGTTCGTCTCTGACTATCGCCCTATCTCTTTATGTAATGTCTGCTTCAAGATTGTGACTAAGATTCTTGCTAATCATTTTAAGAGTGTCCTCCCTAAACTTATTAGTCGTGAGCAAGTTGGCTTTGTTTCAGGTCGGTGCTCTTTTGATAATATTATCGCCTTACATGAGATAGTGCACACTTTAGAGAATGATACTAAGAATCCCCCTAGTATGCTGACTAAAATCGATATTAAAAAAGCCTATGATTCGCTTAATTGGAGTGCAATTCTTGCCACCTTAGCTAAGATGAATTTTCCCAACACTTGGATATCTTGGATCGACACTTGCTTGAGATCCAGTTCTTTCTCTCCTCTTATTAATGGTTTTCCTTCGAATTGGTTTTATTCTTCCAGTGGTGTTCGCCAAGGGGATCCTATCTCTTCTTACCTCTTCATCTTAGTGTCTCAAAATCTTTCTTCTATTTTGAACAAAGCTCTTAGTACTAGATTGATCCCCTGCTTTGATGCAAATCTTTCTTACAATTTTGACCATCTCATGTATGATGACAATTTGCTTATTATATCTAGGGCTTCTTGTTTAACTACTAGGAATATCAATTTATGTTTAGAGATTTATGCTCTTCTTAATGGTCAAAAGGCCAATGTTACCGAATCTGCAATTTATTTACCCTCTTGGTTCAATTCCAGAGTGGCGAGAAGTATTAATTCTATTCTTAAATTCCCTGTTGCTTCTTTCCCTCTTATCTATTTGGGCATTCTCATTTCCCCTAAAAGACTTAAAGTTTTTCATTTTAAACCTAATGTGGATAAAATCTCCCGTACTTGCTCCAGATGGAAGCATTCTAATCTTTCTTTAACAGCTAAATCTACTCTTATTAATGCTTCCATTCTTGCTATTCCTATTTATTATCTCTCAGTCTTTCATGTTTATCAATTTGTTCTTTATAAGATATCCAAGGTTGTTAGAAATTTCTTTTGGCACAAAAAAGCCAATGGAAAGGGCATCCATGCGATTTCTTGGAGTCGGATTATTGAGGCCAAAACTGAGGGGGGTCTTGCTATCCAGAACCTTAGTGCTGCCACTCATTCTCTTAAAGCTAAGCATGTTTTTAGTTATCTTAACTCCACGGATTCCATCTGGATAAGTATTGTGCATCACAAATATGGATCTATAAATTTTTGGAGAGATTCGGTTCCTCGGAATTGCTCATGGTTTTTTAAGGGCCTTTGTCGCACGACAGCAGCTGTTCTTAAACCTTTTTGCTTAATTAGGTTTGTTAATCCTTCAATTACTTCTATTCTTATGATCCCTGGTGTTCTGAGGTTCCTTTAGCTTTCAAACCTACTTACCTTAACATGCATCTTGATTTAAATTGTCTCACTTGTTCAGATTTTTGTTTGAATGGCAGCTGGGATTTTAATCATTTTTCTTTACATTTCGGCTCTCATGCTAGTGACATTTTTTCCTATCTTGGCCAGATTAATTATGATTCCACTAATGTTTGGGTTTGGGCTCATAAAACTTATTCTCCTAAAATCGCTTCCAATGTTTATCATGTTTTAAATCGTGGTTGTTATGCTTCCTCCTCCTGGGTGGGTTGGAGGAAAATCTAGTCTCTCAAAATTATGCCTCGAGTTAAGCATTTTATCTGGCTGGTCTTTTATGCCAGAATTTCTACTGTTGATTTTCTTTATTCCATTAATCTTGGTCCCAGAAGAATGTGCATTTTTTGTAACCTTGAATATGAGACTTCTGAGCATCTTTTTAATCATTGCAGTAAATCTCAAGGTTTTTGGAACACCATCTCTACTCTCATTTCTAAACACATTTAGTTCCCTGATGGTTTTTGCTCAGGCAAATGGTTATCACATTCACATTCCTCTGCTAAAACTAAAGCTATTATTGCTCTTGGTGCTTGTTATATTTGGAAGGCTAGATGTGATGCTATCTTTCGTGACATTTCACCTAACTTTTACATCATTGCTCGTAGGTCAATTAACCAAGCTTTAAGCATCAATCTTGCTGGAAAATCCTCCTGCAGGAACTTTATCATTAATAACTTCTGCAGCTTTGATGGGCCTTTTCTGTTCTCTGCATCGCGCTATAATCAATCTACTCAGACTTGCAGAGGAGAATTTATTTCTTCAAAGTCTAACTTCAATATCTTCTTTGCAGGAAGGCATGTCTCCTATGCTGAGTCCCATCTTGCCGCGGACCTTCAAACTCTCACAATTGCCTTGCAGCTTGTGGTGGATCGTTCTACTCAAGTCCAAATTATCTTCATTTGCAATCCCTCTGTCTTGGATATGCTCCAAACCTCTTCTCCATCTGTTCCTGCCATTTCGCTAAATGTATCTTCGCCATCAATCATCTCCTCTTAGCTGCTGGCTCTCCTCGCATTAGTGTTGTTCCTCAGGCTTGGATGGGTGTCGTCTTTAAGCTTGCCGCCTCTGGAGCTAATCTTCATCAATTATCACTTTTTCACATTGGTCATGACCTCCCTCATTGGGTGATGAAGTTGCTTGCAGCTGTTGACTTCTTTTTCTAGCTTTTAGTTCTTGTTCTTCCTTCCTTTTCCATCTTGCTGCTTCTTTGTAGTTTTATTTCTTGTTTTCAGTTTGCTGCCTCCTCTTCTCTATTGTATAGTTCTTTCCTTTCCTTTTTACTTCAATAAAAGCCTCTGGGGCTCTTTCTAAAAAAAATGAAATTATCAAAATATATAACAAAAAATTGATTTAAGTAATCCTCAAAAACTTTCAAGTAATTAATAGCCAAGGATCTCTTCTTTAAAATAAAATAAAATAAAATGTGTTTTTCAACTGGAATAAGAACAACATGGAGAGATTGGAAGAAAAAATCTGTACTAGTGCTTAGCCAGTTTTCTTTCAACAATGGTTCTTTGTTTTGCTACAATCTTGCCATGCTGAATTAGTTCACAAATCAAGTATGTTGTTATGGAGTATTTGGAATTCTCGAAATAAAACATTGTGGGAGGCTCATCCACCTCCACTAAGCATTTTCATTAACCAAGGTAATGAGCTATTGAGATCGTGACAAGAGTTGCAAAGGAATATCCATCTTATGCGTGGTGGGAGTACGACTTGTAATTGAAAATCAAATGTGGTCCACACCTTTGGAGGGGCTAGCTTAAGTGTAATTTAGATGGGCCTTTGTTTGCATTCCAGTTGCAAGTGGGTATTGGAGCCGTTCTCTGTGATCATCATGGAAGTTTTATTAGTGGTTATACTGCTACTTTAAATAGTTTGTTCTCCCCAGCCAAAGTGGAAGCTATTGCATTAAAAGAAGTTTTAAGTTGGTTGAAAGCAGGCAATCATTCAAATGTTGTTCTAGAGATGAATGCACAAATTGTGGTTCATAATATTTTGTAGGATCAACCAAACATCTCTGCCTTGGGAGTGATTACTACATAATGCAAGTCTTTGTTAATGTAGTGCCCATCTTTTTCACTAAAGTATGCTAGAAGACAGTCCAATAGAGCTAGTTATATGTGGCCATGACTTTCTCCTATGTTTTTTTTTGAAAAAGAGCTCAAAGAGCTAATTTATTGAAAACAAAAGGATTACAATAAAAAAAGAAAACAAACCAACAAGAACTGGAAAGAAAAAGAAAGAACAAAAGTGAAGACAAAAAAACTAACAAGGCTAAACAGACTAAGAAAAAGGAAAGAAAAAAACACAACGAGAACCGAAAGAATAATTAAAAAGAGAAACCAGCAGTGGAAATGCATCTCATTATCCATCTTGGGAGATCCTTGCCAGAATGAATAGAGAAGTGGCGTGAAGGTTGGAAGCAAAATAAGCTAATTTGTGAGCAGGGGACATCCAATCCTTGGGAATGACATGAATACGAGGCTAATTTGAAGCAGAAATTAGATGTGTAAGCGTGTTGATCCGACCACGAAAATGCCAGCCACAACTAGAGTTGGTATTTGAATATAGCTCCTTGAGATCAGGGCAAGAAATGAAAATGTTACGGACTGAAATATGTTCATTCAAACAGATTCTGATCGCGAAAATAATCGCCTGAATGCCAGCGTCCAGCATTGAAGAAGCATCCAAAGGGCAGCAGCCTACAAGAGATAAATTATACTCAGAATTGCAAATGAAACAACCAGCAGAGCTTACCTTGGTGTCCTCGTTCCAGAAGGCGGCAGAAAACAGGAAGAGACCGTCCATGTCAGTGAAATTATTCAACAAAAGCTTCCTGCCAAAGAAAGTAGAACGAGAAATGAAATTGTCTTTGGCAAAGTGAAACGCCCTGAAAGAAATTAAACGAGTGTTGATAGGTAAATCTCGAAAAATGGCGTCACAGCGGGCTTTCCAAATGTGCCAAGAAACATAAGCAATAACAGCTTTAGCAAATGAAGAGATAGAGTGACCAACAACCCAATTTCCAGAGGTAAATTCTCTTAACAGGATAATTTCAGAGCCCATCAAGGAAGCAGTATGTTGCCAGATAGCCTGAGTCTTACAGCAAGTAAGGAGCAAATGTTAAGCTGTTTCCAACTCCAAGCCACAAAGTTTGCACAAATTCCTGGGACCCAACTTAATAGCATGAAGGAAATCACAAGTAGAAAGTCTTCCATGAAACATAAGCCACAAAAAATGCTTCACTCTAGGAGCCGTCCTAATGTTCCATAAATTTTTCCAGCCAGACCAGAAGTGGAGGAATCTTTTGCTATTGAGAAAATGATATACATTGGAAGTAAGCTTAAGATTGTTCGACTTGGGAATCCAGACCCAATGGTTAGAACCAAGAGGATCAATGGAACCAAGCCGGTTAATAATATCAATAGCATGAAAACCAAAAAGATCTCCCAAACTTATGACAATCCCAACAGTTATTGAGAATAAAATCATTCAAAGACATGGAGTCAAAATCCAAATCAATATTAATAAAAGTGGGTTTGTAGGCCAAAGGAATGCCAAAACACCAAGGGTCATTGAGTACCGAAGTAAAGCCGGGATTAAGAATATTGATCCAGCAATCAGGTTTCAGAACTTGAGCAGTGTTACAAAGACTTTCTCCTATGTTTAGTAGTCCTTTTGTTTGGGCCTTACCACCTCCTCAGTTGGTGGAGGTTTTACTTGATGATGTTATGGCTATTAATCAATGAAGTTATCTTTTTCTCTCAAGAAAAAAACTTATAAAATAAATAAATAAATAAAAATCATTCAACTTTGGGGCAGAAAGTGATCTAAATTTATATGCTCTATATGATAAGATATTTTTAGAATACTACCATTGCCATTGAATGATTGAAAGGCTACAATGATAGAGTACTATAGCTCTAGAAGAAAGCAACATATTTGCATTAGCATTACACGTTCAATATATAATTTATTAATTACACAGAGAGTGAAACCATCTTTGGAACAACAACGGGGAAGTCATTAATTTCGTCAATCCATGGGTTGTCCTTCTCCTCCATTGCATTCACAACCTTGAGAGCTCTCCACACTGCACTGTTGCACTTGAATCCAGACCCAAATGCTATCTGCCATACTCTATCACCCTTGTTGATCCTCCCTTTAGCTTCACTATATGCCAGCTCATACCAAAGTGAGCTACTAGAAGTGTTGCCAAACCTATACAGTGTCATCCTTGAAGGTTCCATGTGCCAATTTCTAAGATTTAGGTTCTTTTCAAGCTCATCTAACACTGCTCTTCCTCCTGCGTGAATGCAGAAATGTTCGAACGCCAGCTTAAAGTCTGGGATGTAAGGCTTGATGTTTAAATTGAAGACCTTTCTGAGGAACAATGTGGCAATGAAGAGTAGTTGCTCAGACATTGGAAGAACAAGAGGGCCTATGGTGGTGATGTTAGCCTTCAATGTTTCTGCTGCCACTGACATGAGGCTTTTCGATAAAGCCACACCAACATATCCATCTTCGTCTTCCTCTTGAACAACACAATTGTAGCAGTGATCATATGCGCCCTTCTGCGTACGCACTGTGTTCGATAGCACATATTTTGATCGGCATTTGTCTGATGGCAGATTGGAGATAAGAATGGCAGCGCCACCCACACGGAACAGGCAGTTTGTGACAAGCATGGATCGGTTATTGCCCATGTAACCATTGAGAGTTATGTTCTCTGTGCTAACTATTAACGCACAGCTATTCCGATGCACCTGCCAAATGTTTAACACAAGTTGCAGTCATAAATCATTTATATTCAAACAAGATAGTCTACATCACAATTGCATGTGCATAAAACAGTGAATTGCAGATGGTCTCTCATTCCAATGTAAGATAAATGTCTGTGTGTGTTCTGCCAAAAAGTAACTTTCTTTCATCCAAGAAGAGACTTTATATATCTCTATTGCTATGTCTGATTCTCCACTGACATAGAATTTATCTCCCAGCTTCCTCTTTAAAGATGGTGCAAGTAACTCCTCACCCACCCACCTCTATTTATTTTGTGAACTCTTTGTTCTCAACTAAAATGACCACCCCTATATGCGACCTCAAAGCAATTGGACTAAGTTTTATTCCAATGGAAATTTCTACTATTGTCTTCATCATCGATGTGTACATACTAAACCCATTGGGTCTAAAAAAAAAAGCCATTGTTCGTTTATTTATGATCTCTTCTCTTGCTATAAATATAAAAGGATTTCTCTTAAAATTGTTAAGTCACTATTGCACAAGGCATACTATAATTCCTTTCTTTGAATTAAAAAACAAATTAAAAAAAAAAGGAAAAGAAAACCATGGATGCGGTAGCTAGAAACCATTGCAGTTTTATAAAGCTCTTGGCTTTATGAACGTGTCAGTGAGGGCTATTAATTCAGAACCAAACCCTGAAACAGTCTAGAAATCTAAAAATTCAGTACTGTCACTGCATTTAATTCAAATTCAAGAACAAGAAAAATTTAACCATAATCTTTGCAAGCCATGTATGTATACCTGGAGGAGTTGCTTGGCAAGGTCCACAGAAATGAGACCAGCACTGCAACCCATACCGCCAAGGCTGTAACTGATAACATTGCCCCGCAGCTTGTAGTGATTAACAATCATCGCCGAGAGTGAAGGCGTCGGGTTGTAAAGACTGCAATTAACAATCAAAACACCGATATCTTTGGGCTTAACGCCAGTCTTCTTTAAGAGATTATCAACAGCACCGAAGATAACCATGGTGGTCTCCTTCCTCCCAGAAGTCATGCAAATGTCGAGTTCTTTGCCTAGCAGTGACTCAGGAAGGTATGTTGCCTGTCCGATACCGCATCTCTCAAGCATCTTCCTCTGGAATGCTTCACTCTCCTCGGTGAATTGATCATTGATCATGAACTGTTTTAGAGCAGTTTCTCGCGTAACTTTATAATCCTCGCCAGGCTTGAAACAAGAGAAGTCGACAAGGTATACTTGCCTTGGATGGCTAACAATGTAAAAGACGGTGAAAAAAGATAAAAAGCATCCGCAAATAATGACCACAGGAAGGTTACTTCTCATGGTCATCCATAGAGCATGGAGGAGGTTATCAGTGGTGGAGGATGACAAGTAGTTAAAAGATAGTATGAGAAGTGGTACAAGCATTATGTAAATAGCATTGGATATGAAATGGTGGTAGAGAAGCTTAATGTGGTTGTTCTCAGCCATGATGCTTGAGAAAGAAGCAACGGCAGCACTAGCATGTGGGATGAGGTGAGGAGGAAGGGGTCTATATAGAGTTAAAAGTTATGGTTTGGAAGGAGTTTTTTGGTAAAAAAACAAAAAAATAAAAAAATAAAAAAATAAAACAAAAAACAGGTTAGGAAGGAGTTGTTAGAGACAATAATTATTATGCCGTAGCAAAGATAAAAGAAGACGTTTATTCTAAAATGGAATACAGTGACTTGGTCCAAAAATGTGTGCCCTTGGAGGTTTTCATCACAGAAGATTAATTGCTCTCCTGCTAGGTAGCTAGGCTTGTAGATATTTATTTACACATGGACAAGGAGTTCGATCTTTGGTTTTGACAGTCTAGTCCTTCTTGTTTTCTATTGGAAATGGTTGAATAGAATTTTACCACCACCTTTTTAATGTTATCCTATGTTGTTGATACATAAATTTACAAAATATCTGGAAGTAAGTATATAATTTAATTATATATTTCAGATTATCTATCTCAAGTTAGTTTCAGGAATGAAGGTAACCATAAATGTACCATAAGTACCAAAATAAAAAGTACATTTATTATTAGTTATAACATTAATAATAAAAATGCAGCTTAGGAATATGATAAAAATGCAGTTTAGGAATATGATATTCTACGGAAGATTATATTGGAATTCAGAATAATAATAATAATACACCATCAAACATTGATGTAAGCTAAGAGATTACTTCAATGTTTGATGGTGTATTATTATTATTATTATTATTTATTAAAAAGTATAACATAATAGTTTTACTTTAGTTTTTTCATGATAAATCAATAGAAAATTAAAAAAATTAATTAAATTGTAACATTGATGAAACAAATATCTCTGGAATAATATTCCATTTAATAATTTAAAATGGGAAATTTTATCAGATAAAATGGAGCAAATTAATGCATAATTAAAAGAACAATAAAAAAAGAAAATTATTTAAAAAAAAAATTCAAAGACAATTCTTAAATGTTTTTTTAAGAACAAAGTGACCAACTTTAAGTGTGTTTTCTTCTGTTTATCTATAAGAAAATATACGTGCCAAACTTTATGGTCACAAAATTACTTTGCCCAAAACTAGCGAATATAACCCAACCAATGTCTAATTAAAAAAAGTTGTACAGCTAAACTAATAATAATATTTAAAATGTTAATCTTAAAATACTTTTATAAGCATAATAACTTACACCATCAATTATTTGGGAATTTATTTTGAGTTTATCATTATTGATTTAATCATTTACTTAATAACTTACGCTATATATTTCATAATATTATTGATTTCCAAAAAGTAAATATTTTTATTTTCTATATACGCCATGTCTAATTTTGCCATAAATTAAAATGCTATAAAATAAATAGCATCCACTCACCACCTTGATTATCTTAATAACAGAGGATGTTTAGATTATATTTACGATTACTCTTGAAAGGTAATTATTGATTATAAGTTTCCATTGATGTCTTTGGGTTGTAATTTGAATAGGTAATAAATCCTTTAATAAATATTTATGATATTTAATTTTTATTATTAAAATTATACTTAAGATCTAATAAATTTAATATTTTAAGAAATCTACTTAAACCATTTTCTTTGTTTTTAATAAACCATGGCAAGTCTTGGATGGTTACCTCATTTTTCTCTAACGGAGCAGTTAAAGTTTTGAAGTTTATTTTTTTAAAAAAAAAAAACCTGCCGCATGCCTGCATGGTGCTGTTTACAGAAAAGACACACACTTTTTATTAATAAATTTGGGTTTATCCTTTTTTTTTACCAAAAAAAACACGCGCACATGTAAATACATCGTTAATTTAGGGCTCACATGCTTGAGTTAATGCAAAGCTCAATATTCAAGGCTTGAGCATCAATGCTGCCTTTTGACCAGAATTAGGAGGCTTTGGAATATACACCGAACTATGTGGGTTGTGTTCGGTAGGAACCGAACAAAAAGAAGCTATCAATAGTTCGAGCTTAGAAAAATATTAAATAAATTATTTTATATACAATCAAAATTGTTTTTTATTAATATTATTAAAAACCTTATTGTTAATATTATTAATATTTAATATTATGTTCCTATCCGTATCATACAAAAATCATTGTATTGTTGTTTTAGATTAGGCGTAATAAAGTTGACCTTAAGTTACAATGAAGTTGAAAATCCAAGATTTTGGTTTATATTGAATTGTGTATAAGTTGAAATACACGAACCAAATTCATTCATAGAAACAGAGTATTTTTTTAAAAATAACTCAAATTAATCATAAAAACAAATACATGAAACCAAGACATAAATTTTTTTAATATTATAAAATATTAATAATATGATGCTTTGTATTTAAAAAAATTATAAACTATATGATCCAAACAATATTTAATAATGTACGCATTTAAAATATTTTTGTTTTTATATTGAAAATATATCATAATTATAAGTGGAAATTGCCAAAAAAACCCTCTAAGTTTACAATATTGCCAAAAACACCCCGTTAGTTTTGTAATCCCCAAAAACCGCTTCCTTTTTAACTCTATGTTTTTCAAACCCCCAAAACATGTAACGGATGTCAACGGAGTGATTTTCAAATTTTATGGATGAAAATGCCCTTGCATGGGGAGTCGTGGCTGCAGCCATTTTGGCGGTATGAGAGGAAGTGGGGGGTTTTCCGTAGGGTAACCCTAAGAGACGAATTTACTGGAGCCGTTTACTTGTTTTTTCTCAACTCGCGTCTTTAGCTTTTCCATTTCCGAAGCTGTCTCTGAAGTTGTCTCTACCGGCGCAGTCTCTGTAATTGCAGCTTTTCCCTTTCCACCGGTATCTCGAAGGAGAAATCCCGCGCACGTACTTGGCATTTCATCAGTTTGCAATCTAAGGTATTGAGTATGGTTTTATGTTAACTATTCTGTTGCAAAGAAAGATTTTTCGGTTTTGTTTTGTGCTCCTGTTTTTGTTGGAAGATATTGAAGTCTGCAGGGGCATTTCTCGACTAGGGTTTTGTTTTGTTTTGCATTTTCGTCTGTATAAACTATCGAAATAGTTTTTCGATTGCTATGATTTGTGTAATATTTATAATGTACATTTCTCCTTTCATTTGATATGGTTGCAGTTTTACAAATGAGGTTTACGTTTAAGAAATGAGATGTTACAGTTTAAATTTTGTTTTCACTATTTAAGTATTGTTGTCTCTGTTTAATAAACTAGGTCTCTGTTTAACAATTGATATCTCTGTTTAAGAACTGAAGGTTACCGTTTAAAATCTTATATTTCTGCTTAAACATTTGTGAATACTGCATGTTGAATGTGTTGTTATTGTCGCAGGCTTGTGACTATGGCGGTCAACCTAGTTAATGGGCGATGCTATTTGACACCGGTAGTAGAGACCTTAACTGAATTGAAAGATAACATGACCCCTCGACATTGGGAGATCATCCGAAGAACACCGTTTGCAGCATTCACTGAGCTGGAAGCTATATAGCAAGAGAGGGCCCTTCTTGATTCTCTATTGCAAACGTACGATGGCCGCACCAATAAATTCAGGATCGGGGAAAGCCTGCTGAGTTTCAGGCCTCAAGATGTGGCCCTCGTTCTTGGTCTGCGTTGTGATGACGACGCAGTCGTGTTTAAGAAGAATAAAACCCGCGCAGCGTTCGAAGGAAGGTATTTGTCAAAAAACTACGAGAGACACAGAGACTCCATCAAAAGCACTCTTGTGCAACTTGTTCGACAGAGGGGGGAAGAAGAAAATTTTGTCAAACTCCTGATGGTGTACCTCATGGGTACAGTCCTCTTCCCAAATACATCATGCTCGGTTCCGAACTGGATCGTTGATTATGTCGATGATCTACCCGTCATGGGGCGATACGCATGGGCGCAGGCGACGCACAAGTGGCTTATGGAGGACATTCCACAAGCAGTCGCTCGAGTGCAAGATAGATGCGCCGGGAAGAAGATCAACACAGGGTATATTAAGGGGTGCTCGGTCGCTCGAAGGAAAAGAGGTAATAAATCATGGACAATGTTTAACAGAAGTCTTTAATGTTTAAACTTATTATTTAGCGTTTAACTTTATTATTTACAGTTTAAAATTAATTCATAAAGGTTTAAATATTTTGTTTTCCATTTAAATATATTCTATAATGTTTAAATATATAAAAACTCTGTTTAAATATAGTCTGAAATGTTTGAACTGAATGATTTTGCTGAAATTGTTTGGTTTACATATATTAGTTTCCTGAGCTGGTTCCGGCGAATGTTGAAGAAGAAATATTTGTTGGGGCCAACCGACGGATGGATGCTATTGCTCCGGAACCACTTGCTCGAAGGCAAGATGAGAGGGCAGCCTCTATCGTGCGCGCTCAACACCGTTCTCCTACTTCCAGCCCACCACGCGCACGCATTCCTCGACGCCGGAGAAGCGCTCCCCTACCCCGCCAAATTGCAACAACCCCCCCTACCACGACAACGACAGTCCCCCCAATTGTGGCAGCCCCCGGCCATGGCAGCCCCACCGACGACATTAGGCGAAGATGTCACTACAACTCTTATGCAGGCGTGCTAGATATTGATGACCGAGTTTCCTCAGCTTGTCGCTCATGTTGAGGCACTGGAAGGACGTTCACAATCGACTACGCCGTCCCTCCAAAGAAATGAAGCACTCGGGATGAACGAGGCGTCAGAATTTGACGACGACGACATCATCGGGGTGGCCATTCCAAGACGGCCACATTCGAAGAGACTTGCAAAAAAGAGGAGAATAATACTGCCTCTGTCTCCACCGCCGGCTGACGATGAAACAATAGCAACACCATCGACGGCTGATGCTGTTACTGAGTCTGTCGCTGTTGATGACATGGCCATGACGGTGGAGAACATTGTAGATGATGTGGCCGTTGCCGCGGTTGAGAAGATCATTTACTCTCTCGTTAATGAAATCCCCGACCCGGTGGAACCGGCTATCGAGAGTGCGGCATCAAAGATGGACACAATCCCTGAAGAACAAGAACAAGCTAAGGGTGTGTCTCCCGTTGATGCTGTTGCCGTGGCCACGGTTGAGAAGATCATTGAATCTGTTGCCGTGGCCTTGGCCATGGCCGACAGTACCGCATCGAAGCAAGACACAATCCCACAACAAGAAGAAGCATGTAAGGGTATCTCTGCGGTTGATGCTATCGCCGTCCCCGCATAGAAGCCAGACACAATCCCACAACAACAACAACCATGTAAGGATGTGTCTGCGGTTGATGCTATCGCCGTCCTCACATCGAAGGAAGATGCTGCTGGTGCTGAACACCGTCAATGCTCAACGACAGTGCCCCATGAAGACCCCAACCGAGCAACGAGAGAGATGATCAAGGGCAATCAAAAATGGGACGAGACGGCTCTGAAAGTCTTTGTTCCGAAGAAGAAAAAATGGGTTGGCCAATCGCGTCTTAACAAATACGTGCAGGAGTTGATGAGGATCTTCCTCAACTGCCATATGGACAGGTAAGTTTAAAGTTTTTATGATAGTGTTTAAAGTTTTTATGATAGTGTTTAAATGTTTATATATTATCATTTAATTTATCTACTTAACGTTTAATTATTTATAATATCATTTGAAAATTGATAATATCATTTAAATATTTCGAATATGGTCTAATTATATATGTTATCGTTTAACCTCAGCACTGTCGTGTGGAAGAATGACGTTGTCAGCACCTCACGGGACAAATTATACACTCTTCTTGAGGGGAAGGAGATGGTCACAGATGATGTGATGGACGCTTTCGTATGCATAATACAAAAGTCGCTGAGCAAAGTGCCATATCCTTACAAGAAGCGAGCCTCCATCACAAGACCGCTGGCGTCGTTTATGTCAAAGCAGGGTGACGCACATGAAACAACTATGGCTATGACCAGAGATGATGTGCACAACTTGTATGAAGTTCAAATTGTCATCCTCCCGATAATCATGAATGGTCACTTCCATGTCGTCGTCCTTGACAATGATAAACAAGAATACATGCATTATTCTTCATGCCCGGGGTACGAAAAAGATGCGTTGGACATGGTAAGTTCTTTAATTATATCCGATTAATAGTGTTTGTTATTTAATCGGTATTTTAATCTCAACTTGCATATCTCGACAGTGGAATCTATTCGACACTTGTGTCGATATGGAGTTTGGCGAGTCGGCGACCGCAAAGTACCCACTCGTTCACGACAAGGAAACCCCACGCCAAAAACAAGGAAGCGTCGATTGTGCCGTCAATGTCATGCGATTTATCGAGCAATTACTTTGGGGTGAGAAGCTACGGCTACCGCAGACAGACGTTCATTGCCTGAGATTAAAGTATGTTTCCCGCATACTTAAGGAGGGGAGGACAGCCGGCGTCCATGAGAAAGGAGGGTCGTCAGAAACGGGTTAAATTTTGTTGTCGAAGAACAGGACTTGTATATGTCAATGTCAATTTTGTTTTCGAATGTAAACCAGGACAAATTCAATTCATTGTTTTTGTTTTCGAAGAACATGACTTGTATATGTCAATGTAAATTTTGTTTGTTTTCAATTGTAAAGCAGGTTAAATTCCATTCAGTTTCATTTCATTGTTTAATTTACAGTGTCATTGTTTACATTTCAGTTTAATTGTTTAAATTTACTATATACCGTTTAAATATTAGTTTGAAATATTTAAAATTACAGTTTCTCTGTTTAAAATAACACTGTCTCTGTTTAAATAAATGATAACACTGTAAAGAATAAGAGTTTAAATATGAAAAGTTGCCACGCAATTTAGATTGTTTCTCTTTAGAAGTCAGCTTATTTACAATGCCTAGTCGGCGACAGTTTCATTGCAAGATCTATGATTGTGCCCGGATTCATGCCAGCGGCTGCAATGTAACTCGCGGACATCAAACTCTTGCAACTCGATCCTCTTTCGTCTAGGCCGCCCAGGCTGCCTTCTCGTCACAGGCGGTCGCAAACGAAGCTCACGATTTCCGTCTGAAGGCTTGTCATCGTCGGGTATGGGGAATATAGCTTCCTTATACGCCAGTTTGTAAGTGTCAACGGTGAAGTAGCCGCTAATAAATCGATGAACGTTGGTGTTTGTCTGCATTATTGCAGCGTAAGCATGTTTGCAAGGGATACCATAAACTTGCCACCTTCGACATAAACAAGTTCTGATGGCAAGATCTACAGAGTTGCTGCACTGGTCGATCACTTCATAAAGATCATCGACACAATAACCAACACGAAGATTTCGACTATCCTCGACAATTATCTCTACCTTCGAATGTATGTCTGGGCATAAGTAGGTCTCCCATTTGTTCGCTTGCTCACGCCGGTTACATAACATGCGCATCAACTTGAACCTGGAAAATAAGGTTAAACAAAGACAGTGATTGTTACATAATTGATAAACTTGTTTAAACAGTATGGTAAATATTTAAATGATTAAATCAATATTTAAAGTCAGACAATTTTAATTAAACAAATATGGACATGTTTAAAGGGTAACACTAAATGTTAAGTTTAAATCAACATTCGCAGACCTTATGGAGTCCACCATTTTTGTCACCGGAAAATGACGAGCTTTTTTTATCCAAGCATTGAACGACTCCGCGACATTTAAATACATCTCACCCCAACGATCACCTCTGAACAGATAATTCGACCAATGTGCCATATCCGATTTATTAAGCAACTAGTGATGTGCTTCGGGTGAGGTGGCCTGCAGTTCATTCACGGTATCATCGAATTCTTTAGCCGTGGATGCCCACGCAATGCGAAAGCATATAGACCAGCACTCCTCGCTCAATGCCTTCCCAAGTCTGACATTGGCTTTCATAAAATTGGCCGCCAAATGTCGAAGACAGTATACATGTGGCGAAGAAGGGAAGACTCTCGCAATTGTGTTCACAAGGCCCTTGGACCTGTCCGACACGAAGGTAATTATCTCATTATAATCTCCTTTCTCGTATAAAGCATCGCCTAACTTGGATATGAACCAAGTCCAATTGGCGTCGGTCTCGTTGTCGACTATAATGAAGGCGACGTGGAAAAAACCATTGTTTCCATCTTTCCCTGTGGCACCCAGTAGTGTACCCCGATACTTTCCAAGGAGATGGGTACCATCGAGAAACAGCAGTGGCCTGCAAGCCCTCTTGAATCCCACAATACACGCGCTGAAAAAAAAGAATGCACGTTTAAAATGATCAGCTTCTCTTTCCACGATCACAACGCTGCAGGGGTTTGTCTCAGCCACCTTATCCACATACCAAAGCAACAAGTCGTACCTGGAGATGTCACTACCGTCGAGGACCACCCGGGCATGCTCTTTTCCCAACCAAGCCTGCTTGTATGGTATGTAGACACCATGTTCCCGCAACATGTCCTTCTGAATGTCGATGGCCTTGTACAAGGGCCGGTCCTTGAGCTTCTGAATCACTCGTGTGCTTACCCATTTTTTGGACGCTTTCGGATGTGACGCCGAACTTATTCCACCACCGCAAGTGTGTGATGGGTTGATTGTCTTGATTTGGAAAGTATTTTTATTATACTCTTTTGATGCATGAAGGCGCCAATGACAACCATCAGCAGCGCATTCCACAGTCACCCGATGTTTTTCGTTCTTTATGAATTTGAAGTCAAAATTCCGTTTGATTGCAAAATTTTGAAGTACGTCCTTGAAATGTTCAACACCGTCAAAACGTTGTCCGATATCCAACGACAACACTTCAGAATGATCTGATGAGGAAGAAAGACATCCCACACCGTCAGGGTCACCATGGGATTGAACGGGAGCGCTCGCAGAATCTGAATTCCTGCCAACACTTCAGTTAAATGAAAAGATCAATATGTTAAGCAGAGAATAGACTATTTAAGTGATAAAGTAAATATTTAAACGTTAAATTAAATAGTTAAACAGTGAACAATTAACTTAAACGAATAGTACAAGAGTTTAACCAGTGACTGACATACTTAAACAATAATGAACCTATACAATTGGATCAAATAAAATAGAAGGAACTTACAACGAGTAAAATTTGTTTTCATTAGGATTCGACAATGGCACATTGTCTGTCTCGACAACAAGATCAACTATAGCACATTTGAAGATGGAGTGCACGTAACACATCCACTGGAAGTCAACATCGTTTTCTATTGGACAAACCGTTTTATATCCATCGGGTGTGATAAACTTCACCCTGACGAGGGAAACTTCGAGATCCCATCACTCACATGTCTCAGCTAACACCAACTCCCAAGAAGTCTGAGCCGTGAACATTAGCACTCTTCCCTCCCCGTTGTATCTAGCAATACCACAAAAACTCTCCATAATATATCGGCCGAAAACCAAATTATACAAACCAAATGAAAAGAAGAACAAAAAGAAGAAGAAGAAGAAGAAGAAGAAGAAGATGTAAAAAACAAACAGCAATCAGAAAGGCAAACAAAAAAGTGCACAGTTGTATGCATAGAGGTTAGACTAGACGTGATGTGATTGGGCTGTATTTTTCCCTCCATCCCAAGGGCAAAAAAGGAAATATATGTCACTGTCGCGAGGAAGCCATGTTGTCATCGCTCGAATGAAAGTTCTCACCTTATCATGAGTCTCTGTTTAAACGTCAAGCTTTTTATGTTTAAACCTATACATATAGTGTTTAAATTAACGGTTAACTGTTTAAATAAATTCTATATCATTTAAATAATATGTAAACCGCTTAAATATAGTGATTTAACTGTTTTAAAATATATGTTATTGTTTAAATTGAATGCTTACACTGACATCGCGTTTAAGATGGGTACCTCCTGGGTCACTGTTTAAACATCTTTATGTATTTGTTTAAACACCGTTGTCATTGTTTAAAGAGTAAATTGATTATTGTTTAACTTTTTGTTTTGTTTACAATGCCGTTTTTTGTTTCTCAAATTGTTTTTACTATGTCTCTGTTTAAATTTCACAAGTTATCACAAGTTGACACTCAAATAAGTTTGTTTGTTTAAAAAATTTAAACGTTTACAATGGAGAATCTGATTAAATATCAGAAGTTCACACTCAAATAAGCTTGTTTCATTTAAAATAAAACATTTACAACATTTACAACATTTACAACGTCTTCTCGGACCTTGGACACTCGCGAGTCGACCCTCGTTCGTCTATTAAGATTTCAGTTTGACTCACCAAGTATCTGTACATTCGAATGCTAACGGCGGTTGCATAACATGCGCATCAACTTAAACCTGCACAACGTAGAACGCAACACATTAAAAAAGGTTAAGCAAACACATTCATAAAAACGTCTATTAATCAATGTGTCATGGTCTGACTTAAGCGAAGATCCTGAGAGTTAAACACAGAAAGTAATATTTGTACACTGACGAAAGGTTCTTAAACGGTAAGAACAATTCTCAAGTGATAAATATCAACTCCGTCTTAAAGGATGTTTCATGGTCTTCCTCCTCTAGAGAATCCTCCGCAATCACGCAATAAGTGAAAACTTTCTTTTCTTACCCAAGTCGAAATGCCCGCTTAATTGCTTGCCCGTCATCCACCGATGGAGAATCCTCTGCATTCAGGCAATTATGTGGGAATTTCGACTTGGGCAAGAAAAGATAGTTTAACTTGTTGCGTGATTACGGCTGATTGATTCTCAAGATGAGGAGAATCATGGGACATCCTTTAAGATAGAGTTTATCTTCAAATTTTCGTCTGACTCCAGTGAATATCATACACAAGAAGCAGATGAGGAGTAGGAGGAGGAGGAGGAGGATGAGGACGACGAGGAGTGGTTGTCCATGGGAAGGGTTCTTCCTTGCCATTTATGGTGTGAAGTCCACAAGCAGGTTGACGCTTCATATCCGAGAAAAAAGTGAAACGCACAGTGGACCGAGATTGACTGATCAACGAATGGGTGTTCGGATATTTATGTTACCGTGAATTAATGCCGTCATTAATTCTTATGCACGGGATACCATAACCTTGCCACCTGCCACCTGCCAACACTTCAATTCAAACGAAAAAGATCAATATTTTACGCAGAGACTTTGAGAATTTACATGTTAATATAAATAGTTAAACAGCTAAAGATAAATTTAAACGGAGACGACAATTATTAAACAAATTTGTAATATATTTAAACAAATAATAGCAAAGAGTTAAACAGTATTTAAAATATACAACTAGATAACCATAAACGAGAAGAACTACCATAAACGAGAAGAACTTTACAACGAAATGAACTCGTTTTCAGTAGGATTCGACAATGGCACATCGTCTGTCTCGACAACAAGATCGACTACAGCTCATTTGAAGATGGAGTGCACTTGACCAATCCGATGGAAAACAACTTCATTTTCTGTTGGAGAAGCAAATTTATATATTTCGGGTATGATAAACTTCACCCAGACTTGTTTTCTGAAACAGATTTACATCTATCATTACCACAAAAACCCTCCATAATAAACACCCGCAGAATGGTCAAACTGATAGCAACGAAGAGATTCTCACCGTATTACGAAACCGGCAGAACTGAAGTCGAACAAACCAAATGAGGAAAAATGAGGAGAAGAACAAGATGTAATGCAACTTCTAGGCATTGTCTATCAGAAACCAAGCAGAAGACCCTTGAAAAGGTTGGACATGATGTGATTTGGCGCTTTTTATTCCCACCATTTTCAAGGGCAAAAACGGGATTTCACAACATGGACCCATTTGAAGTGAACGGTAGGGGGTAATAGGGAAGTTAAACACTAACGGAAGGGATGTCCGGGGGTGTGTAAAAGTAAGAGGGGGTTTTTGGGAAGTTTGAAAATTACGATGGGTGAACAGTAATTTTCCCTAATTATAAATGGTTAAGAAAAAAGTTGTTCCTGCCATAAAATTTAAGTTTATCAATTAAATTTCAATAAAAAATGTCACAAGTTTTTTTTTTTGTTTTATTAGCAAAATACAATGCTATACATTAGTAAACCACTTAAAATACTTGATTATAAAATATTAATTAATTAAAACTTTTCTCATTAGTAAATTCCTTTATCCATAGACATTTGCATAATTCTTAATAATATTTAATAATATTTTTATTAATATATCATTTAAATTGTATAAAAATTTATTTTACTTATAAAATAATATTTCAATATTTACTTGAAAACAAAAAATTTAAAAATATTTCTCAAAATTTAACAAAAATTGACCAATGTGAATCTTTGCAATGTAATAATGATTTTTTAAATATAATCAAAATATTGATACATAATATATGTATATATCTATTCTGTCTCTCAACCATCTGTTCTTAAGACTAGGAACCAAAAATACTATAAGGGGTAGGTCTCTAAGTACTTTTTGCACATACAAAAATTCTTACTCGAACTTATTGCTTAACAACCCAAAGTCCCTACCATTTAACAGACTTTGTTGATATTGGTTCATAATAGTTGAAATTTATAAAAAATTATATTAAAAAAATTTATTGATGCCAAACATGCTAGAAAGATTATATTAAAAAAAATATTGATTCCCATTCACGACCTACCTTCCTTCCGGCCATTGACATAAGTTTTAATGATAGATTGAGCGCCATTAGAATTTTAATTACGGTGGTCCTGTGAAGTTGATGTAAAATGAGAGACACATTGGTGGAAGTAATTCACAAGATCGAGTGTTCATATTGCTTTGTCAAAAGGTTGGTTCGTCGATTTTAATTTTGACTATTATTGGATGAGAGGAACATGGGATGTTAATATCAGCAACACTTGAAATAGTTGCCCAAGTTAAGTGATATGGCAGCCCATCTCATTCTCCTTTATTCTTCATGCCAATTAAACTCTGAAATTGCAAATATAACACTGAAAAGAATTTTATTTTATAGTTTCTTTTTGAAACATTATGGTTCTTATTATTATAGCATGGAGTGCCATAAGAATTTTAAATGGGTGGTGACGTGATGTTCATGTAAAATGAAAGCATAGCATGGTGGAAATATTTCACGACATTGAATCTTCATTGCTGTACCAAAGAGGTTGGTTTTTTGCTTTTAATGTTCTTTTATTGGATGAGATTAATATGAAGTACGACCTAGGCAACTAACAAAATCGTTCTCCTAAGTTCCTAACAAAGTGAGATGGAAGCCCATTTTGTTATTCTTGGCTGTTCATCCCAATTAACTTTGGTTCGTTAGTAGATGTCAGATAAATCTAATGCCCCAAATGAAACCCCGAAATTACAAACACAACCTCAAAAAGAATTTTGTCTTATGTTTTTCTCAAAAAAAATAAAAAATAAAAAATTGTCTTATGTGTAGTTTTGAAATATTTTGGTTATTATATATATACTATTTTCTTAATTAACTATGGTCATTACTCTAAGGGGCCGTTTGGTTAGCGGTAATGATATATTACCACGTAACGAGATTACCGTGGTAATAAGATTGGGAATGTTATATGCCTAGGAATGTTGTGGTAATTCATGATAACCATGTTTGGTTGCAAACTCATGTTACATAGTAATAAACTTGGTAATATTCTAAATTTCCCAAAATACCCTTGTGTCTACTATTTTATGCAAGTTTAAATTTAAAATAAAATAAAATTTTGGATAAAAATTAAATTTTCGAAGCTAAACATATTCCAAAAATAATGTTATTTAAATTTAATTTTTTTTATCCAACAAATAAAGTATAAAAATTATTATATTTAAACAAAAGACATATTTGTCCAAAAAATATTTCAGATTACCACCCACTTGGTAATCCAACATAGCCACCTATTTTGGTGGTAATGGGATTACCAAGTTTCTTGGTAATCTTCCAAGATTAGTAATCACAGATTACCAGCAATATTACCACCACTAATAATCCAAACATGGTAATGTGAAAAGATTACCACGTAACAGGCAGTAATGTTTTCACATTACCGCCAACCAAACGGCTCCTAAATTATTAAATTGTCTTGAAGAAGTTTTAACTCCTCCAGCGGAACATTGAAATTTGTCTTCAATCAAATTAGTTTTCTGAGAGTATATTAATATAATTTTAGTATACTTAAAATAAAAAAAATATACGTAACAAAGTGCATATATAACTTGTTATGATTTTAGTTGCTAGATACTAATTTGGGGTTGCATGAGTAATCATCCGATATGAGAAATTGAATCTTTAGATATATAACTTAATATGATTTAAGTTGCCAGTTAGATACTAATTTGGATTTGGATGGTTGTGAGAAATTGAATCTTTAGAGGTGGCAAAATTAAGATGATTAAAACAAAAGGCTTTGAAAAGCATCATGATCAATGTAAGGGATTTCACATCTAAAAGTCCATAACCAATATTATAATTCATATTTCTTTCTCTCCAATTTTTTTGTTGTTGTTATCTGATAGGGACTAAGATCACCTATTAAAAGCAGGGTTATTGATCTACGAGGAAATAGGGAATATTAGTATTGATTCACAGCTTAACTAAAGTTTAAGTGTTAAGTCTAGAATAGAAGCTAAGAACTAAAGCAAAAATAAAATCACAAAGTCAAGCATAGAAGAAAGGCATTCGGGCATAGATTTTCCCTAAAGCTTGGTTAGGCTCCAAACAAGATTACAGTGGATTTTGCAATACATTTGAATTGAGAGAGTTATTAAATCATATGCTCCTTTTCTCAAGGTGAACAATAACTAGTTCCATATGGCATTTATTACTTGGTGAACTCTATCAAGAGATAACACGGATTTAGTGAATACCAATCCCTATCTTGAGGCTATTGACTCTAATTCCATACAAGGCATGATTTGAATCTCTTCCTAATACTTGCCCTCTATGATTGCATTATGATAGAAAACCTAACATCAACTCACTCGAAAGAACCACAGGTAAAGAAATCTCAATCGTAAAATGCCCAATTTCTAGGTGAACTTGTGATTCGGTTCAATTGTGGTACATCTATACTAGGTAGATCTCTCAATTTATTACACAAGTATATCAATCATGAAGCTCCTATCATTTGCTATAATAGAGTTCAAAACAAGAAATTACACACATTTGAATTCAACATGAATGTATTACAATAGATTAATCAATACAAACTTCAAACTCTACAACCATTGTTATAATAAGGTAAACCCTTGGTTCTATCCATGCCAAACACCATGATGTTTAATTCTCCATTAGAGGCGGAAAAAATCATACAATCCAATTAATACGAAAAAGGCAATTATAAACATTAAAACTCCCTCTAAGCTTTGTCACCTCGGAGTGCTAGTGAATCTTCCAAAAATCTTCCACAAACGGTGCCAAAAAACTAGCCTCAATAGCTCATATGATGACCTAGATCATGGATGAAGCCCTCCAAGTCATTGGATTGCTAGAGAAAGGCCTAGCATTGTTTCTCCGCTCCTTCCTTTACTCATTTGCTAAAAGTTTGTCCTAAAACCCTCAGTAAAATCTTTTATATTTTACTCATTACGAGCACCTTATGACGTAAGAGCAACGGTATAAGGAGCTATGGTCGCGTGCCTTATGGGTATTTTACGGTAGTAAGCTTTGCATGTAAGGTCTTTTGTCTTGGTGTTATGGTCCAGTTTGGACCGCCTCTGTAACAAAATCATGGTTTTGTGACATTTGTCATATGTCATAAAATTGCCAAAAACCATTGGAATAGCAACTCTATATTGACTTTTGCAACAAAGGTCAATTATATGTTGCAATTGGCACAATCGATTTACTTTGTTATGATATTTCCAAGAAACTTCGGTACCTATATATTCTGATATTTATTATGATATTTTCCTAACATTTGTAAATAGTCTCAATATGGATTTTATTCCAACATTTGTATATGGCTTGAGCAACACTACTTTTATTTTGTACAATATTTGCAGATGTGGCCACAAATTTTTGTCACATAATTTTGCAATATTGCAATATTTATAATTGTTGTTATATAGATTGTATAGTAACATTTGTTATAGGTCTCTTAAATTAGTTATATTGACATTTTGTAAACATTGGTTAATTAAACAAAATAGCAATTGTGAATCTTAATTTAAGTCGATATTTATAGATGTTGGTAAAAGTTATTCATCGTATCTAATCTTAAAATTAAATATCATTTATAAATATTGGAACAAGAATTATTTAGTAATATTTGTCAAGTTTCTATTAAAAGTCTTATGTTGGCATATCATAATTGTTGTTTTAATTATATAGTATTTGTGGATAACAACGAAATGCAACATTCCCAAATGCCGAAAAAATATTATATAATTTTTCACGAAACTAATTTGAATATTATTTATATACAATTTAATAGTTAAATATGAGATTATGAGATAAAATTTAAATTCTATAAAATTAATTTACATAATTTAATAAAATAATAATGAAAACTATTCATCAAAAATTTAAAAACCCCACATAGCACTAAAGCACTAATTAAAATAATGTCAACATGATCTACAATTTTTTTTAAAAAATAGCTTTCAAACATTATGATAAAGCTAAGGCTTCAATCCTCGAAATTCTTTTAAATTTATTATGGTGATTTCTTATATGCAAAATAAAATATACAAAAACATCAACGGATATATAAATCAATTGATAAAAAAAGTGATTAACAAATAATAAAATTTATAATTTTAAAATTTTAGAAATATAATTAGATGACATTATCAAATTCATACTATCAAATATCAATCGGATCATTATCACTATAATGAAATTGAGGAGTAGTAGGTAATTGAGACAATGACTACTTCTAGCATCTTTGACCAATGACAGTTTTTATATTTAATAAAATTAAGGTAATATAATATTAAATAATTAAATTAAATTAAATATAAGCATTTTTAATATATTGGAATCAATAATACAAATTTGAAATATAAAAAAAAAATCTATGTGGAGGATATATATAATTTGCATAAAAAAGAATAACTACTTTTATATAAATGGAGAATATATTATTTGTCAATGTTTATCTATGTGTGTGTGTGTGTGTCATAACCATAATAAGAACCCTTAAAAAATTTAATAAAGGATGAAATATAATACTTGAACAAAGCTATGTATGTCATAACAGTAACGATAACCCTATAAAAAATAAAAATTAGGCAAGGGGAAAATTGTAAAACTTCACCAAAGCTATGTTTACCTCATTAAGTGTAACAAGAACCCTATAAAAAAATTGTAAAACTTCAACAAAACAAAGGTTAAATAAAAAAAAAAAAAAAAGGCTTTCTTAAGGATTGAAGCCTTGGATTCATACCATCACCACCCCATCATCACATCGGCAAGGAGAAAAGTCAAAACATATTTTAATTTTCAACAAAAAGAGTTATTTTGTAAATATCATCCCAATTAAAATCCTCATACCATTTTATAACAAAAACAAATTTAAAAATTAATCATCAATCAATCATCCACCAAAATAAAAAATAAATTATATATTTAAATAATATTGCAAGAAAACAATGCAAAAATATACTATGGTATGAAGAAAAATAGAAATATTTACTTTATCTTTTTGAAAACAACTTAACTTTTGGTCTTTTGCTCTATTAGGGTTTTTTTTCTTGTCTTATAGATCTTGTATATATAAGCTGCGTAGGTTTTGGCGCTCTTAAAAAAAAAATTGCCGCCTAATTTTTGGCAAACTTGAAATTCAAAATATTACACTTTTTATTTCTCCTTAAATATTTGCTTCCTTTTATTTAAAACTATCTTTCATTATGTTTTTATAAAATGTATATATCCTAAATTAAAATGATGTTTTCAAATATGTCATAACAAATTAATGCAATAAAAGGCATATTGAATTATAATAGTTGTTACATATGTCATAATAAGCGTCTTAAGAAATAATATTGTACCAACACTTCTTTGAATGGCCCTAAAATCTTCAAATGTATCGCAAAATAGAAACCTCTTTTTTCTTTAAGTAGAAATATTATTATAAACTTAGGAACAAATAAAAGTATACGAACATTAATTACAATTATCTCTTAAATGTTATTTTAATGATTTTTTAGTAACATTTTCCAAAATTGTTGCTTCAAAAATGCCACAACAAGCCTTTTTTTATTGTAGTAATGCAAGCGCAGGACCATAGGCCTCTCTTGATGGTGCTAACGACCTCCTTTACTCCCATATGTCCTTCCCTTAAACTCCTCTAGATTAACATTATGACTCGGGTTATGGGTGTAAGTCCTGCCCATAATCCCCTCTATTGGGTAATTATGCTCTTGCTTACGATTATAAGCATACTAACAGCGCCCTTTTGTGTGTGAACCACAAGTGCACGGGTTTGTCGAAGTAATAATACCCTGGTGAGTGGGTAGTCATATCCATAGGGAATAGTGATCAGAAACACAAAGATTACTATTTAACTAGAATGAAGATGAATCGATAGTGGTGTGAACAAAATCAATGAAAATAGAAATAAGAAAAGAAGAAGAAGGCACAGGTAAATGCTAAGAGAGGCAATCGACAGAAAGTGGGGCACCAGGATATTGCTTACCCTAGAGCTAGTGTTTCAAAGTGCAAGACCAACCATTATGTCTCTCAACTGATTCTTAATGAGTCGTGGAAATTCTAAAACACATGGTCCCAAACTTAAGGTCAACCGTGACTAACCCTAGACTATGCCTCGGTGGAGAAATCGCTCAGTCTCGAAGCCTCACATTGTGCAAGGTTGCTTAAAACTCTATGGACTCCAAGTGATAAACCCTATTTCCTTATATAGATCTAAACCTTTGGTTTAGGCGAAAGACCCCTAGTCACAATTAAGCTCTAGATATTAAGGATTACTTCAATGCTTTACTCTATTGCTTGCGCAACTAAGCACCAGCGGAGTTCGTCTCCTAGCACTTCACTCTATTATGACCGCAAAGAACTTTTGGAACGTGGAGATAGGATTAATCACACTGGAGGGGTAAGGGGACGTTCCGCTACCTCTCGATTCACGCTCTTGACCCTTTCTGATCTTGCTTTGTCTAACCCTCATGGTGTGTCACTCAATCACAAGGGTTACCAATGTAGACTCTCACCCTAGTGTCACTCTGAGGGAAAATCCATTTAACAATCATTGAAGATTGGAACTCAATTAAAGACATCAATTAAAGAAACATAATAGAAAGGTCAAAGAAACAATATCATCCTAGGGTTTACAAGTCCAAGTACCCACTAGTGATTTAGCTCCTATAAGTAAAAGCATGCAATCCATAAGTAAAACCCCCTTGGTATTCGTGTCGATGGTCTTGTGGAGTGGCCACGTCTTCTCCAAAGATTCCCTCATCAAGCCTAGGGCACACCTCGCCGAATCGATGCCGATGAAAGCATCCCTAATAACTTTCTTCTGAAGGAACGCGGTGTTAAAAGCCGTAGAACCACTCCAAAAGCCTTGCCAAAGTCTCTCTAAACCCTAGCCGAGAGCGCCCCCAAAGATGTTGAAGAGATGGGCAAAAGATGGGAAAAAAGTTCTCAAAACGGGCTAAAATCGTGACTTAAATACGCTGGAATTGGGCATCTACACCACTCTCTCGTGTGAATCTACAGGAATCGATTTTTCAGGAACCTATGAACAGTAACTTCTGCAGTAATTTATTACAACGATTTGCTATAGTACCTGCTATAGTACTCCGCCAAAATACTCCCGAATCCACACTTTTATCGAGACCACATGAACATGCACACATCCATGTGGTAGATCGCGTTGCATCTTCAATAAAATCACATTTGACGACAATCTTGCTAGCATTGCACAAGTCGGAACACATGAGTGTGACTGCCTTTGTGCCCCTCTAACTTGCATGTTCATTCAAGCTTAACGGAGGTTGGCACACACTCATATGTCTTTGAGCACAACTTATGTCTTCATGTTTGTTTACTGAAAAATTTCATCAACAACATGCATTCACGATTTACTTTGGCTTCTTTCTTCTACAATTGTCTCCACAACCCTACATGCACAAAAGTAACACAAATGCACATGTATGAACGATAAAATCTGAGAAAAGTAATGCTCATTGTAAGAAAATAATACTTCGTATTACTATTACAGAAGCACTTATCAAACTCCCCCACACTTAAGCTTTTTCTTGTTATCAAGCAAAAATAAAACATTGAAATATAAAAGGAGGAGATCTCAAAAGTGCTTGGCCTTAGGTTCACCAAAGCATACAAGGGAAGCATTCTACAAGTAAGAAAAATTTAAACACCAAATACGAAAAATCATTACTCTAGCTAAAAACTTGAATAAGCAAGAACAACCCGAAATCGTGTAAGTGTATGTGTGAACTCACTCAAGTCAACCCAACGTATACTCCTCAAAGCTCTAAGTTAGAGGCACTTATTTATGTACAAAAAGAAAGAAAAGAGGTGGTGGTAGTAGCTTCACACATCCTCTAAGGTAGCTTTTTCCGAAGCGACCGCTAGGGTGGCTTTCACACTTTCGAGGTGGTAGCTTTTTCTACCATGGCAATACTTTCACTCATCCCATGATATATCTCTTTTTCTCATTAGGGCATAACTAGTATCCGACTTATGAGAGTAGCTTCATACTTCATAGGAGGTAGCTCTTTCTACCCCCAATGCGCAAAGAAAACAAGCATATATATATATTTTTTTTCTTTTCATTCAAACAATTTTTTTTGAAGAAACTAACAACAAAGAGTAACTAAACTAGTCCCTTAAAATCCAAACTTGAGTTTCTACAAGGTTTAATGAGCGAGTAGTGCAACAAGTATCAATCGGGCAAAAATTCCTAAAAATCCAAATAAAAACTAGAGCATGAGCAAATTCAATGTTATAAATTCTCCTAAACTTAAGAATACAACCATTGCAACTAAGGTGAACCGTCATTGGTTACATGAGCATATACAATAAAAGCATATATATAAAACATGTTAATAAGTGCTTGTGTATTTTTAGTATGAAGTATTCTTTTCTTACAATTAGCATTACTTTTCTCAGATTTATCGCTTATATATGTGTATTTATGTTACTTTTGTGCATGTAGGGTTGTGGAGAAAAGTATGGAAGAAAGAAGCCAAAGTAGATCGTGAATGCACATTGTTGATGAAATCTTGGAGTGAACGAACGTGAAGACACAAGTTGTGCTCAAAGACATATGAGTGTGTGCCAACCTTCGCTGTGCTCGAGTTAACAAGCAAATCGGAGGGGCACAAAGGTAGTCATTCTCATGTGTTCCGACTTGTGCAATGCTAGCAAGATTGTCGTCAAATGTGATTTTGTTAAAGAAGCAACGTGATCTACCGCATGAATGTGTGCCCATTCATGTGGTCTCGATGAAAAGTGTGAATTCTGGAGTATTTTGCAGAGTTCTGTAGCAAATCACTGTAGCAATCACTGTTCACAGGCCGCTGAAAAATCAATTCCTACATATTCACATGGGTGTGTGGAAATTCCACAAGCCCGTGTGGATGCCTGATTCCAGCCCTATTTAAGTCACGATTTCAGCCTGTTTGGAGGATCTTTTTTTTCAATATTTTGTCCATCTCTTCACCATCTTTAGAAGCACTCGTGGCTAGGGTTTAGAGGGGCTTTGGCAAGGCTTTTGGAGTGGTTCTAAGGAAGGGAGTTATTGGGGGAGCTTTCATCAGCATCGATTCAGCGAGGTGCCCAAGGCTTGATGAGGGAACCTTTGGAGAAGACGCGGAGGCCACTCCACAAGACCATCGACACAAATACCAAGGTTTTTTACTTATGGATTGCATGCTTTTACTTTAGATTTTATTAATGGTTGTATCTTGCTCCATGGAGAGCTAAACCACTAGTCGGTACTTGGACTTGTAAACCCTAGAATGATGTTGTTTCTTTGACCTTTCTATTATGTTTCTTTAATTGATGTCTTTAATTGAGTTCCAATCTTCAATGCTTATTGAATGGGTTTGCCCTTAGAATGACACTAGGGTTAAGAGCCTACATTGGTAATCTTTGCGAGTGAGTGACATACCATGAGCATTAAACAAAGCAAGATTGGAGAGGGTTGATAGGGTGAGTCGAGAGGTAGCGGGATGTTCCCTTTCTCCTTCGGTGTGATTTATTCTACCTCCGTGTTCCAAGAGTTCTTTGTGGTCACAATAAAGTGAAGTACTAAGAGAGGAACTCTGCTGGGGCTTAGTTGCGTAAGCAACAGAGTGAAGCTTTGAAGTAATCCTTAGTGCTAGGGCTTAATTGTAACTAGGGGTCTTTCGCCTGTACTAAAGGATTAGATATATGTTAGGGAATAAGATTTATCACTTGGAGTCCGTAGAGCTTTAAGCAACTTTGCACAATGTAAGGTGGTGAGACTAAGCGATTTCTGCACCGGGGCATAGTGTAGGGTTAGTCATGGTTGACCTTAGGGTTGGAACCATGTATTTGAAAATTTTCACGACTCATTAAGCATCATTTAGGAGGCATAATAGTTGATTTTGCACTTGAAGCAATAGTCCTAGGAGATCAATGTCCGGGTGCCCCACTTTCTATCAATTGCATGTCCTCTCATTTTTTATAGCATCTCTCTTTCTTGTTCTTTTTATTTCTTTTCATATTGATATTGTTCACACTGCTATCGATCCATCTTCACTTTAGCTAAATAGCAATCCTTATGTTTTTTTATCACTATTCCCTGTGGATATGACTACCCACTCACCAAGGTATTATTACTTTGACAAACCTGTGCACTTGCGGTTCATACGCAAAAGGGCGTTTGTCAAGCTTTTGGCACCGTTGCCGGGGGATAGGCGTTTTAGAAACACTTTGCACTTTGCTATTTTAGCTATTCACCATTTATTCTATTTCATATTTTCTTATTCTTCCATCTTTCTGATTTGATTTTCTTACTTTGGTTGCAGCTCTAGGTTATGACTTGAGGGAATCCTTTGATATTGGTTGAAGGAGATCTTGAACTTAAACAAACACTTTATAGAAGGGGAAAAGAACCTATGCAAGAACAGTCAAATCAAGCTGAGGTAGAAGGTTAAGGGTCAGGTAATATGGCAGAATAGAATGAGTAGTAGAGAACACTATCAGATTATGCTAGACCCGCAGTTTTGGGCACATAGTCTAGTATTGTGAGGCCACTGATTACAGTTCAAAATTTTGAGCTAAAGCCAGCATTCATCCAGATGATACAACAGTTAGTACAGTTTAATAATTTGGCCGATGAGGATCCGAACAACCACATCGAAAGCTTCTTGGAAGTGTGCAACATGCTTAAGATAAATGGAGTTGCGAATGATGCTATCAGATTGAGGGCCTTCCCATTTTCCTTGAAGGGGAGAGCAAAGCAGTGGCTACATTCATTACCTATTGCATCAATTACTACTTGGGAGGAGATGGTAGAAGCTTTTCTTGCCCGATATTTCCCTCCTATAAAATCTGCGAAGCTCAGGAATGAAATATACTCCTTTGTACAAGCGAAATTGGAGTCTATTTTTGAGACATGGGATAGGTTCAAGGAGCTCCCGTGGAAATGTCCTCAACATGAATTCCCCGAGTGGATGATTGACACACCCCTTGCTTGTGACCCACAAGTGCACGGGTTTGCCGAAGTAATAATACTCCGGTAAGTGGGTAGTGATTAGAAACACAAAGATTGCTATTTAACTAAAGTGAAGATGAATAAATAGTGGTATGAATAAAATATATATGAAAAGAACTAAAGAAAATAAGAAAGAGAGACGCAATTAGATGAGAGAAAAGGCAATTGATAGAAAGTGGGGCATTCGGACATTGCTCCCCCTAGGACTATTGTTCCAAGTTCAATACCAATCATTATACCTCCTAACTGATGTCTAATGAGTTGTGGATATCCTTAAACACAAGATCCCAAAGCTTAAGTTCAACCGTGACTAACCTTATACTATGCCCAGTTGAGAAATCTCTCAGTCTCGATAACTCACACTATGGTAAGTTGCTTTAGGCTCTAGGGAGTCTAAGTGATAAACCCTATTCCCTAACATAGATCTAACCTTTTCGTCTAGGCGAAAGACCCTTAATCACAATTAAGCCTCAGATACTTAGGATTACTTCAACGCTTTACACTGTTGCTCTCGCAACTAAGCCCCAACAGAGTTCACCTCTTAGCACTTCACTTTATTGTGACCGCAAAGAGCTCGTGGAACGTGGAGGTAGAGTAAATCATACCGGAGGAAAAAAGGGACACTCCGCTACCTCTTAACTCACCCTATCAACCCTCTCCAATCTAGCATTGTCTAACCCTCATGGTGTGTCACTTATCCACAAGGATTACCATGATGGATTCTCAACCCTAGTGTCACTCTAAGGGAAAATCAACACAACAAGCATTCAAGATTGGAACTCAATTAAAAACATCAATTAAGGAAAAGCATAATAAGAGGTTAAAGAAACAATATCATCCTAGGGTTTACAAGTCCAAGCACCAACTAAGGGTTTATCTCTCCATGGAGTAAAATACAATCAACAATGAAGTCAAAAGTAAAGAGATGCAATCCATGAATAAAACTCCCTTGGTATTTGTGTCGATGGTTTTATGGAGTAGTCTTGGTCTCTTAAAAGGTTCCCTCGTCAAGCCTAGGGCACACCTCACACAATCGATGCCGATGAAAGCTCCCCCAATAACTATCTTCCAACAGAAGATGGGGTCGAAAGCCGTAGAACCACTCCAAAAACTTTGCTAAAGCCTCTCTAAACCCTAGCCGTAGGCCTCTCTAAAGTTGGAAAAGATGGAGAAAAGATTGAAAAGAGGATCCCCAAATTGGTAGAAGTCACAGCTTTATAAAGGGCTAGAATCAGGAATCCACATGGGTGTGTGGAATTTCCACACGCCCGTGTAAATCTACAGGGAATCTGTTTTCGGCAGTCTGTGAACAATAACTGCTACAGTAAATTGCTACAATGATTTAATACAGTACCTACTACAGTACTCTGCCAAAATACTCTCGAATCCAAACTTTTCATTGAGGCAACAAAAACAAGCACACGTCTATGCTGTAGATCACGTTGCATTTTCAAGTAAAAGCACATTTGATGGAATCTTGCTAGCCTTGCATAAGTTAGAACACATAAGTGTGACTGCCTTTGTGCCCCTCCAATTTACATATTCCATCAAGCATAATGGAGGTTGGCACACAGTCATATGTCTTTGAGCACAACTTGCATCTTCTAGTGTGTCCACTTCAAGATTCCATCAACATAATGCATTCGCAATCTACTTTGGCTCCTTGATTCTCTATTTAGTTCCACAACCCTATGTGCGCAAAAAAATAGAAAAACACATGTATTAGCCATAAAACTTGATAAAAGTAATGCTCATCGTAAGAAAAAAATACTTCATATTCTTAGTACACAAGCACTTATCAAACTCCCCAACAGTTAAGCTTTTGCTTATCCTCAAGCAAAAATAAAATATTGAAGCATAGAAGAAGGAAATATTGAAAATTCTTGGCCTTAGGTTCACTAAAGCATGCAAGGGAAGAATTCTACAAGTAAGCGACATTTCAACATTAAATACGAAAAATTATTACTCTAGCTAAAAACTCGAATAAAAAAGGACAACAAACCCAAAATTGTGTAAGTGTGTGTAAACTCACTCAAGTCGACCCAACTTATACTCCTCAAAGTTTTAGATATAAGGGACTTATTTGTCTACAAAACAACACAAAATAAAGAGATGGTAGTAGCTCCACACATCCTCTAAGGTAGACCTTTCCAAAGCGGCCACTAAGATGGCTTTCACACTTTCGAGGTGGTAGCTCTTTCTACCGGGGTAGTAGCTTTCACACATCCCATGAGATAGCTCTTTCTCTCATTAGGGCATAACTAGTATTTGACTTATGAGAGTGGCTTCATACTTCATAGGTGGT
The DNA here is from genome assembly GCF_009730915.1 of Dioscorea cayenensis subsp. rotundata. Classification (NCBI taxonomy): domain Eukaryota; kingdom Viridiplantae; phylum Streptophyta; class Magnoliopsida; order Dioscoreales; family Dioscoreaceae; genus Dioscorea; species Dioscorea cayenensis. Next base: position 1,810,006 of record NC_052472.1, on the reverse strand, counting down.
AGCTCTTTCCATCCCAAATGCACAAGTAAAAAAGTATTTATTTATTTATTTTTTTCAGTAAAAATTAACACAAGAAAACAAAACTAACTAATCCCTTAAACATCGAACTTGAGTTTCTGAAAGGGCTTAATTAGCGAGTAGCGCAACAATTGTCAATCGGGCAAAAATTCCTAGAAATTCAAGTAAAAACTAGAGCATGAGAACATTCAATGTTAAAAATTCCCCTAAACTTAAGAATACAATCATTGCAACTAAGGTGAACTGCCATTGGCTACGTGAGCATGTATGTTAGTTAAAACTTATTTAATGAACATGTGTAATGTGAACTTCCCCCACACATAAGATGTACATTTCCCTCAATGTACGCAGCAAGCACAATAGGATATAAATCAATGAAAAGCATAAGTGGAAGTGGGCAATTGAAACAATACTCCCTTGAACTCTGAATGGTATGTTTGATGGAGCTATATTTATTAATAGGTGAGTCTCAATGAGTTGTGGAGCACACACGGCTATAAGACCGTGTCCATGACTAGTTCCTCAAATTCCATACTCACAAGACCATATTCACATATACACAAAGGGGTTCAGTGAAGCTCAACAAAAAATAAAAACAACTCGAGTATATAAAGATAAGACAATAAAATACAAATCAAAACAAAAATAAATGATAAACTCAAAAGGAGGATCTTTTCTGAGTGATACAAGTCTAAAATAAAAAAAAGAAATGAAATATGAAAAATAAGAACAAAGAAAAGTAACGACGTATCAAGCGTTGGTTTCTGGCTGGGGCTCCTCTACTGCCGCTGCTGCTGGTGCTAGTGAAATAGGTGGATCGACTAGTGGTGGTGCTCGAGATGCCTGAGGTGTCCTGGGTCTCATAATGAACGGTGTGGCGGCGTCTCGCTCGAGGATCTGCTATAGGATATCGAGACGCGCCATGTCCTCCGTGTGGTGTGCTGCCTGTGTCGCGCGAACCTCAGCAATCTCAGTTTGAAGCACCCTTACAGCACTCTCGAGCCTCTCAAAATGATCTTAGGCTCGAGATGGGGAGAACATGTGCACTGGTGGCGGCTCCTGTGCTGTAGGAGGTGCCTCAGTTTCCACCTGCTCAGGCTAAGGCTTGGGAACCAGCTGAGACCCTTCTGCTTAGAACGGCATACAAGTAACGATATGAAAGTCAAGAAAGGTACATGGCCTTGGACACCCCTGGCTCGTACTGGCCCTGACCACATAATGCTCTATATGCTCTCTGCGGGGTCAAGAACTAGGATAGTCTGTCTGCAACTGAGCATACTGCTCTGTGTCTGTGAATGCCTCATAGTACAGTCCAAGTAGAATAAAAGACTGACTGACGCTCATGCTATGGTGATGTCCAAACGCTCTAAACTGGATCGTGTCGATGCTCGAGAAGCAGTTGTAAGAGCGATCGAACTCAAACGATGAGAGCACCTCTAGTGTAACCATGCGGATAGCTGGCTCCTTTATCAAAAATGCTGCAAACTACCCACCGAGAGGAGCTTGTCAACCTTATCGGAAATGTCATCAGCTAACTGCACCTCCTTGAGCGAGCTCAAATCTATAAATCTCATCTGACCAAACTTGAGCTTCGACAAACGCTCGAATCGAGCTTGGTGCTTGAGAATCAAGAACTCTATATGTCCCAGCTTAGGTGAGGCCTCTCGAGGATCCTTACCGCCTACTTTCTTAGTCCTTGGTGCCATGCCTGCAAGTATTGAAAAGAAAATCAATCAAATAAACTTATAAAATAATACTGCAAGAATCCACACGGTCGTGTGAAAATTCCACACGGCCGTGTGGATTCATGGGGTGTGACAGCCGCATGGCCTCTATGCAATATACTCAAAAATACATCATAAATTCGTTCAAAAATCACTTTAAACCATGCAACAACCACTTTAAGCTACAAACGAAGCAGCAATCACTAGTTTTATCGAATTAAATCAAGATTGGTAAAGAAAAGAAGGAATGAGGGTTTACCCACGAGATGAAGATGAAAAGCTTGAAATCAGCCAGAATACTTGAGTATAATCCTTCTAAAATGAAGGTAAGAAGTCAGGAGAGTGAGCGAATGCGTTCTTTCGGTGTGGAGAAATGTAAAAATCAAAAGGCGCATGAAGATTATAAAGAAAACCCATGCCTCTTAGTGTTCTGTACATCCACATGGGCATGTGGAAATTACTCATGCCCGTGTGATTCCACAGGAGAGCCTCACAAGGGCAAACACACGCCCCTTTATGCTCTCGGGAAAGTACACTTTGTCTCTAAACGTATCCACACGGATGTGTGGAAATTCCCATGCCTGTGTGCTCGACCCACAGGGGCACCCACACGCCCAAGTGGCTTCTCTGTCCAAGCGAGAAAATTTCTAAGTGTTCCACACACCCCTGTGGAAATTTCACACGATCGTGTGGATCTTCACAGGGGCACCAACATGCCCCTGTGTCTTCTAGGGATGGAGGAGACCTCTTTTCAAGAATTCACACCAGCGTGTGGAAATTACCCACGGCCATGTGCCATCAAGAGGATCATCCACAAGGGCTAACACACGCCCTTGTGGAATTTCCACACGACTGTATGTTTTCTCTGGATGACTTACAAAAATTTGCACGCTCGGCAGAAAATTCCTGAACATGTATACACACTCAGAGCTTGCCTCTACAATGCAAAATTATCCAGAGAATCATGAAAAACATGCTTAAATGCTTAAACAACTAAGAAACATCGCCACACACAATTAATCACGTGATAACATCAATGATCCACAAGAAAATCACAGCAATTTGCATGTAAAAATCAAGACACCAACACTCAAAGCCTTATTCATACAAGTATTAAACTAAAAACTCGAAAAACAGTAAAGACATGTGTTGCCTCCCAAGAAGCGCTTGTTTAACATCACTAAGCTTCACGTACCTTTTCTTACCTCATGGGGCTCATAGATGAAGGTTTTCCTAATACCCATAACCTGAAAACAAGATGAACATAATCTTTTGAGGGTAGAGGAGGAGTTATCGAGCATGTTACCACATGAGGGTTTGTCACCCTCACACCATTCTTGTACATTCCCATTAGCCTTGGCGTATTTCTTGTGGCGTCTCCTTGCTCGCTTCATCTTTCGAAGCACCTTCTTCATGATCCCTGGGGTAGATGGTACCTTTTCCTCTAGACCAAGCATCAATACTTCATTTTCCACTTCTTGGTCTAGCAACCCTTCATATGATTCCGGATACATCATTTCCTGCACAAATTCATCTATTAGTTCATCGGTAGTGTTAAGAAAATAAAGAGTATCATTAAAGTCAAGAGAATATCGCATAGCTTTGGTGAGGCCTTATGTCAACTTGTCATCGCCAACCCTCAGTGTCAACTCCCTACCGTCCATGTCGATAAGTGCCTTGGAAGTACGCAAGAATGGCCTCCCAAGTATCAAAGGAACATCTACATTCTCGTCGACATCCAACACTACAAAGTCCACAGGAAATTTGTACTTGTCAATCCTCACCAGTACGTCTTCGATAATGCCCCTAAGATGTCTAACCATTTAGTCCGCCAATTAAAATATCAACCGAGTAGGCCTAAGCTCTCCCAAGCCTAGCTTCTGAAAGAACGAGTATGGCATGACATTGATACTAGCCCCTGAATCCGCCAATGCCATCTCTTCACCCATATTACCAATGTTACACGGAATAACAAAGCTTCCGGGGTCTTTCTTCTTGTTCTGCATATTCTTTTGCAAAACCGCCGAACAAGAGGCATCTAAGATCACTGATGCACTCTCCTCCAACTTTCTCTTGTTGGTTAAAAGATCCTTCAAAAACATTGTATACCAAGGCATTTAGGACAACGCCTCCACAAAAAGAATGTTGATGTACAGTTGCTTGAATAGACCCAAGAACTTCTTATGTTGCTCATCATTTTGGTCGTTCTTCAATCTCGAAGGATAAGGGATTCTTGGCTTATAAGGCGGGGTTACCACCTCATTCTCCTTGTTTGCTCTCTCCTTAACCTCCATAACCTCGGGTGCTTCAACATTGGTCTTCTTATTTGGAAGCCTACTCTCAACCTCATGACCACTTCTTAAAGTGATCTCCTTCACATGTTCTCTTGGATTAGTTTTAGTGTTACTAGGCAAGCTCCCTTGAGGTCCCTCCGATCATGACTTCCCAAGTTGCCCCACTTGATTTTCTAGATTGCGCATAGATGCGGTATGGTTGCGAGGTATAGCTTCAACCGATTGAAACCTTGTGTCCGATGACTGGATGAATCTCGTCAAAGCTTTCTCTAGATCAGTCATCTGGGTTTCCAAGCCTAAAACTCATTCTCCATATTAGGGGCTTGTTGTTGTTGTTGGAAACCAGGTGGTGCCATAGCTTTTTGTTGCCCATGGTTATTCCAAGAAAAGTTGGGATGGCTTCTCTATCCTTGGTTGTAGGTGTTGCTATAAGGATTGCCTTGTCCTCTTCCCAAATTACCCATAAAGTCTACTTGTTCAGTTGGGGCAGAAGTAGCAATCGAAATAGGACAATCGGATGCTATATGTGAACCCCCTACAACCAGCACAACTTGTGACTAAGGCTACCCTTATTGAAGTCAATGTATCCAATTTCTTGCTTAATACCTCTACTTGGGTTACCAAGGATGTAACCGTATCAATTTCTTGGAGTCTAGCCACTTTCTTCCTTTCTCTTGCATTTCATTGGTAGCTATTCAAACCCATTTCTTCAATCAATTGCCAGGTTTCTTCGGGAGTCTTGTTCCCTATTATACCTCCTGTGGCAGCATCTAGAAGTTGTTTGTTGCTTGATCTCAACTCATTCTAAAATGTATTAATGATCATCCCCTCAGTGAACCCATGCTGTGGACACTTCTGCAGAAGGTCCTTGAATCATTTCCAAGCGTCAAACATAGTTTCAAGCACCATTTGAACAAATGAAGATATCTCATTACGAAGCTTTGCCAATTTTCCTGGAGGAAAGTACCTTGTAAGAAAACCTTCGACCATTTCATTTCATGTTGTGATGGAAACTTTTGGCAATGAATGGTGCCACTGTTTAGCCCTTCCTTTCAAAGAGAATTGGAAAGGCCTCAAGCGAATTGCATCATCAGAAACCCCATTGATCTTCAACATATCGCACACTTCAAGGAAGTTGTCAATATGATTGTTCAGGTTTTCATCGGCTAACCCATTAAATTGTATAGACTGTTGAACCATCTGAAAAAAGGCCGGCTTCAACTCAAAATTCTAGGCTGCTACCAGTGGCCTCAGAATGCTTGATTGTGTCCCATAAATAATAGTTCTAACAAAATCTGAAAGAGTTCTTCGTTGGCCCTCTTGTTCATCCATGTTTTCAGATCCTTCACCCTGTATCTCAGCTGAATGATTCTGTTATTGCATAGGTTCTTTACCTCTTCTACAAAGTGCTCGCTTAAGTTTAGGATCTCCTTCAACTAATGTCAAACGGTTCCCTTGGGTCATAACTCAGAGCTGCTATAAAAGAAAAAAAAAAATCATAATGATGATAGAATAAGAAAGTGTGAAATAGAATAATTGATGAATAGCTAGAATAGCAAAGTGCAAAGTGATTCTAAAACGCCTATTCCCCGGCAACGGCGCTAAAAACTTGACACATCCCTTATGTGTGACCCATAAGTGCACGGGTTTGCCGAAGTAATAATACCCAGGTGAGTGGGTAGTCGAATCCACAGGGAATAGTGATAAAAAAACACAAAGATTGCTATTTAACTAAAGTGAAGATAAATCAATAGTGGTATGAACAAAATCAATATAAAAAGAACTAAAGAAAATAAGAAAGAGAGACACAATAAAATGAGAGAAAATACAATCGATAGAAAGTGGGGCACTCGGACATTGCTACCCCAAGGACTATTGTTCCAAATGCAATGCCAATCATCATACCTCCTAACTGATGTCTAATGAGTGGTGGAGATCTTTAAACACACGGTCCCAAAACTTAAGATCAACCGTGACTAACCATACACTATGCCCCGGTAGAGAAAATCTCTCAATCTCGACACCTCACACTATACTAGGTTGCATTAGGCTATAGGGATTCCAAGTGATAAATACTATTTCCTAAAATAGATCTAACCCTTTCGTCCAGGCGAAAGACCCCTAATCACAATTAAGTCCCAGATACCAAGGATTACTTCAACGTTTCACTTTGTTGCTTGCGCAACTAAGCCCCAATAGAGTTCATCTCTTAGCACTTCACTTTATTGTGACCGCAAAGAGCTCTTGGAATGTAAAGGTAGAGTAAATCACACCGGAGGGAAAAAGGGATGCTCCGCTACCTCTCAACTCACCCTCAACCCTCTCCAATCCAGCATTGTCTAACCCTCATGGTGTGTCACTCATCCATAAGGATTACCAAGATGGATTCTCAACCCTAGTGTCACTCTAAGGAAAAATCAACATAACAAGCATTCAAGATTGGAACTCAATTAAAAAAATCAATTAAGGAAAAGCATAATAAGAGGTTAAAGAAACAATATCATCCTAGGGTTTACAAGTCCAAGCACCCACTAAGGGCTTAGTTCTCCATGGAGCAAAATACAATCAATAATGAAGTCAAAAGTAAAGAGATACAATCCATGAACAAAACCCCCTTGATATTTGTGTCGATGGTCTTATGGAGTAGCCTCGGCTTCTTCAAAGGTTCCCTCGTTAAGCGCAGGGCACACCTCGCCGAATCGATGTCGACGAAAGTTCTCCCAATAACTATCTTCTGATGGAACAATGTGTCAAAAGCCATAGAACCACTCCAAAAACTTTGCCAAAGCCTCTCTAAACCCTAGCCACAGGCCTCTCAAAGTTGGCGAAAAGATGGAGAAAAGATGGAGAAGAGGATACCCAAATCGGTACAAGTTAAGGTTTTATAAAGGGCTGGAATCGGGTTTCCACACGGGCATGTGGAATTTCCACACGCCGGTGTGAATCTGTAGGAAATCTATTTTCGGCTGTCTATGAACAATAACTACTATAGTAAATTGCTACAGTGATTTGTTACAGTACCTGCTACAGTGCTCCGCCAAAATAACTCAAAATCCACACTTTTTATCGAGACAACAAAAACGGGCACACGTCTATGCTGTAGATCGCGTTGCATCTTTAACTAAAAGCACATTTGACGGGAATCTTGCTAGCTTTACACAAGTCAGAACACATAAGTGTGACTGCCTTTGTGCCCCTCTAATTTACATATTCCATCAAGCATAATCGAGGTTGGCACATACTCATATGTCTTCAAGCACAACTTACGTCTTCTCATGTGTCCACTTCAAGATTCCATCAATGTAATCCATTCGCAATCTACTTTGGCTCCTTTCTTCTCTATTTAGCTCCATAACCCTATATGCACCAAAGAACACAAAAACACATATTAGCGATAAAACCTGATAAAAGTAATGCTCATTGTAAGAAAAGAATACTTCATATTCTTATTACACAAGCACTTATTAATGATCATTTAGACTTTTTACAATGGTTTGAACCTAAGCACAAGGCAGTTACTTGACGCAGTAGTAGGAGGTACCTTAGGAAGCAAGACCCCTTAAGAAGCCCGACATCTCATTGAAGAAATGGCTACGAATAGTTATCAGTGGAACACAAGAGACAGAAAGAAGATAGCCGGACTGCATGAGATTGATGCAGTTACTTCATTGGTGGCCCAGGTTGAGTAATTAAGCGAGAAGTTAGATACTCTAACTTCTCCTAGAGTGGCGGCCTTGACTAATTGCATTGGGTATGGGGGAGGACATGCTTCATCCGATGGCCTGATTTCTATTTGTGGTACATCCTTGGTAGAACAAGTGGATTTTCTGGGTAATGCAATGAGAAGCCAAGGCAATCCATATAGAAACACCTACAAACCGGGTTAGAGGAGCTACCAAAATCTTTCATGGAATAATCAAGGGAAACAAAAGGCCATGTTACCACCAGGTTTCCAACAACAACAACAAGCCCCGAACATGGAGAATCGAGTTTTAGGCTTGGAGAACTGGATGACCAATCTAGAGAAAGCTTTGACCAAGTTAATCCAATAATCAGATTTAAAATTTTAGTCGGTCAAAGCTACACTTCACAACCACACCGCATCATTTCATAATTTGGAGAATCAAGTGGGGCAAACTGCGAAGTTGTTATCAAAGAGACCTAAAGGAAGCTTGCCCAATAACACGGAAACTAATCTGAGAGAATATGTGAAGGTGATCACTTTGAGAAGTGGTCGTTAGGTTGAGTATAGGCTTTCGACTGAGAAGACCAATGTTGAAGTACTTGAGGTCGTGGAGGTTGAGGAAAAAGCCAAAGAGAAGGAGGTGGTACCTCCACCTTACAAGCCAAGAATCCCTTATCCCTCAAGATTGAAGAACGACCAAAATATTATGAGCAATACAAGAAGTTCTTGGTTCTATTCAAGCAGTTGCACATCAACATTCCATTTGTAAAGGCATTGTCTCAAATGCCTTGCTATGAAAAGTTTCTCAAGGGCCACTTGACCAACAAGAGGAAGTTAGAGGAGAGTGCGTCTATGATTCTAGACACTTCATATTCAGCAGTGTTACAAAAGAATATGCCAAACAAGAAGAAAGTCCCCGGAAGCATCATCATTCCGTGCAACATTGGTAATTTGCGTGAAGAAAAGACATTGGCGGATTCAGGGGCTAGCATCAATGTCATGCCTTACTCGTTCTTTCAAAATCTAGACTTGGGAGAGCCTAGGCCCACTCAGATGACACTTCAATTGGTGGACCGAATGGTTAGGCATCCGAGGGGCATCATCGAAGATGTACTTGTGAAGGTTGACAGCTACATATTTTTTGTAGATTTTATAGTGTTAGGTGCTGATGAGGATGTTGATGTTCTGTTGATTCTTGGGAGGCCATTCTTACACACTTCCAAGGCTCTTATCCACATGGACAGTGGGGAGTTGACTTTATCAGTTAGGGATGACAAGCTTACATATCACCTCGCCGAAGCCATGAGACATTCTCTTGACTTTGATGATACTCTATACTTTCTTGATACTACCAATGAACTAATAGATGAATATGTACACGAAATGATGTGTTTGAACCCATACGAGGGGTTGCTAGATCAAGAAGTGGAGAATGAAGAAGTTTTGATGCCTGGTCTAGAGGATAAGGTGCAACCTGCCTCAGGGATCATGAAGAAGATGATCCAGAAGATGAAGCAAGCAAGGAGACGTCACAAGAAACTACCCAAAGCTAATGGGGATGTGCAAGAACGAAGTAAGGGTGACGTACCCTCATGTTGTTCGGATCCTCATCGGCTAATCCATTAAATTGTGCCAATTACTATATCATCTGGCTGAATGCTGGCTTTAGCTCAAAATTCTGAGCCGTAATTGGTGGCTATACAATACTAGACTATGTGCCTAGAACTGCGGGTATGGCATAATCTGAGAGTGTCCTTTGTTGCTCATTCTATTCTGCCATATTATCTGACCATTCACCTTTTACCTCAGCTTGATTTGATTGTTCTTACACAGGTTCTTTTCCCCTTCTACGAAGTGTTCGTTCAAGTTCAGGATTTCCTTCAACCAATGTCGAAGGGTTTCCTAGGGTCATAACTTGGAGTTGTAATGAAAGAAAGAAAAACAAATAAGAATGATGGAAGAATAAGACATTGTGAAATAGAATAAATGGAGAATAGCTAAAATAGCAAAGTGTAAAGTGTTTCTAAAACACCTATTCCCCGGCAATGGTGCCAAAAACTTGACAATGCCTTTTTACATGTGAACCGCAAGTGCACGGGTTTGTCGAAGTAATAATATCCTGGTGAGTGGGTAGTCATATCCATATGGAATAGTGATCAGAAACACAAAGATTGCTATTTAACTAGAATGAAGATGATTTGATAGTGGTGTGAACAAAATCAAAAAAATAGAAATAAGGAAAGAAGAGGGAGGCGCATGTAAATTATAAGAAAGACAATCGATAAAGTGGGGCACCCGGACATTGCTCACCCTAGGACTAGTGTTTCAAGTGCATGACCAACCATTATGTTTCTCAACTGATGCTTAATGAGTCATGGAAATCCTAAAACACACAGTCGCAAACCTAAGGTCAACTGTGACAAACCCTACACTATGCCCTGGCAGAGAAATCGCTAAGTCTCCACACCTCACACTGTGCAAGGTTGCTTAAAGCTCTATAGACTCTAAGTGATAAACCCTATTCCCTAACTTAGATCTAATGCTTTGGCTCAAGCAGAGACACCTAGTTACAATTAAGCCCCAAATACTAAGGATTACTTTAACGCTTCACTCTGTTGCTTGCGCAACTAAGCCCCAACAGAGTTCGTCTCTTAGCACTTCACTCTATTATAACCGCAAAGAACTCTTAGAATGTGGAAGTAGGATAAATCGCACTGGAGGGGAAAGGGGACGTTCCACTACCTCTCGACTCACCCTCTCAACCCTCTCTAATCTTGCTTTATCTAACCCTCATGGTGTGTCACTCACTCACAAGGATTACTAATGTAGACTCTGAACCCTAGTGTTACTCTAAGGGAAAATCCATTCAACAAGAATTCAAGATTGGAACTTAATTAATGACATTAATTAAAGAAACATAATAAAAAGGTCAAAGAAACAATATCATCCTAGGGTTTACAAGTCCAAGTACCCACTAGGGGTTTAGCTCTCCAAGGAGAAAGATACAATTAAAAATAAAATTGAAAGTAAAAGCATGCAATCCATAAGTAAAACCACTTGGTATTCGTGCCGATGGTCTTATAGAGTGTCCGCGTCTTCTCCAAAGATGCGAGCACCCCCAAAGATTGTGAAGAGATGGGTAAAAGATGGGGAAAAAAGGTTCTCAAGATGGGCTAAAATTGTGACTTAAATAGGCTGGAATCTGGCATCCACACGGGCGTGTGATTTGCTATAGTACTTGCTACAGTACTCCACCAAAATACTCCCATATCCACACTTTCATCGAGGCCACTTGAATGGGCACACATCCATGCGGTATATAGCGTTGCATCTTCAATAAAATCACATTTGACGATAATCTTGCTAGCATTGCAAAAGTCAGAACACATGAGTGTGACTGCCTTTGTGCCCGTCCAATTTGCATGTTCACTCGAGCACAACAGAGGTTGGCACACACTCATATGTCTTTGAGCACAACTTGTGTCTTCACGTTTGTTCACTCCAAGATTTTATCAACAATATGCATTCACGATCTACTTTGGCTTCTTTCTTCTACAATTGTCTCCACAACAATACATGCACAAAAGTAACATAAATACACATGTATGAGCGATAAAATCTGAAAAATGTAATGCTCATTGTAAGAAAATAATACTTCTTATTACTATTACATAAGAACTTATCACATACCCACAAGGTTCTCTGGATTATATTTATGACCATAAGTGGTGGAGATAAGGAAACTGTAAGGTGTTCTGTTTGCCCTGCTATATTGTTTATGATGTTGAGAGAGCTCTTTTTTCCTTATTTTTCTTTGAAATTGCTTCTTTTAGCTCCATTCTGCTCATTATGCATAGACTGTGACCTGGAATCAATTTTTACATTATGTTAAGCATTATCTTCCAAATAAATACTACAATCCATGCCAATTAATCATATGAAATCATATAAATATATGTTTACTTATGCACCTATCAAATTCCCCTACACTTAGCTTTTGCTTGTCCTCAAGCAAAAAAGACGCATTATAAACCAAAAGTACTAAATACATGACCGCAAGTAAATGAAATTAGAGGGTTCCATGAGTAATTGGGAGAGTTCAATGCATAAGCGTTTAATATTCCTAAATTCCAGAAATATTTTAGCTCTACTTAAGATTATTTTTTGTGTGTGTATTATAACTCTTGACACGACCGAATATGCGTGTAAACCGCAAGTGCACGTGTGTCGAATCGACAGGGAATATTGAATAGAATCACAACGATTGCTATCTAACTATGATGAGAATAAATTGATGGTATGATGAATGAGATTTATATAAAAAGAGATTAAAGAAATAAGAACAAGAGGCACAATAAAATTGAGAGATAAGGCAATCAATATAAATGGGGTACTCGGATATTGTTCCTCCTAAGAGAATCATTTCAAGTGTAGAACCAACTATTATGCTTCCTAATTAATGCATTAATGAGTCGTGAAAATTCTTTAATACACTGTCCCAAATCTAAGGTCAACCGTGAGTAACTCTATACAATGTCCCGGTGGAGAAATCGAACAATATCAACACCTCGCACTTGTCTAGAGTTACATAGAGTTCTGGGGATTCCAAGTGATAAACCCTCTTCCTAGATGTAGACCTAACCCTTTGGTCCAGGTGAGAGGTCCCTAGTCAAAATTAAGCCCTAGGTGCTAAAATCACTTCAACGCTTTACTCCGTTGCCTTTGCAACTAAGCCACAGTTGAAGGTCATCCCTTAACCAGTTCACTCTACTATGACTGCAAAGAACTCAAGGAAATGGAGGTAGGATAAATCATGTCGAAAGGGGAAGAGAGTGCTCCGCTATCTCTCGACTCACCCTCTCAACCCTCTTCAATCTAGCTTTGTCTAACTCTTGTGGTGTATCACTAACTCACAAGGGTTACCAAGATGAACTCTCAACCCTAGTGTCACTCTAAGGGAGCATTCAATCAATCAAACATTTAAGATTAGAACTCAATTAAAACATTAATTAAGGAAAGCATAATAAAAGGTTTAATGAAACAAATACATCCTAAGGTTCACAAATCCAAGTACCCACTAGGGGGTTTAGCTCGCCATCGAGCTAGTTACAATCAACAATGAAATCAAATGTAAAAACAAGTAATCCATAGAAAAACCCCCTCGGTAGTCAGTGTCGATGGTCTTGTGGAGTGGCCTCGTCTCCTCCAAAGGTCCCCTTATCCGGCCTAGGGCACACCTCTCCGTATCGGTGCCGACGAAAGCTCCCCCAATAACCTTCTTCAAAGTGGAGCGCAATGTCAAAGCCATAGAACCACTCCAAAACCCTTGCCAATACCTCTCAAAACACTAGCCGCCACCCTCTTCAAAGTTGGGGAAAAGATGGAGAAAAGAATGCTGAAATTGGGATGAAAAACGGCTTTAAATAGGCTGGAATCGGGTATCCACACGGGCCTGTGGATGTTCCACACGCCCTTGTGGAATTTCAACTCGGGCATATGGAATTTCCACACGCCAATGTGTATTCTTTGGAATTCTAATTTTTGACCGGCTGTGAACAAAAACTACTACAGTAAATCACTACAGTGATTTGCTACAGTACCCCCCACCAAAAACACTCCCGAATCCACTTTTCATCGAGGCAACATAAACGGACACACGTTTATGCGGTAGATTGCATCGCTTCTTCAATAAATGGGTTCATTAGTGAAGATCTTGTTATCATTGCACAAGTTGGGATACACAAATGTGACTGCCTTCGTGCCCCTCCAACTCATTGTAATGGCTTGAATACATGGAGGTTGGCACATATTCACGTATCTTAGAGCTCTACTTGTGTCTTTGCTTTTGTTGCTTCCAAGATTCCACCAAATAGCACATTCACGATCTACTTTTGGCTTCATTTCCTAATACTTAGCTTCACAACCCTACATGCGTAAAAGAACACAAATACACATGTATTAACGCTTAAACCTGCTAAAAGTAATGCTCATCATAAGAAAAGAACACTTCGCATTCTTATCACACAAAAACTTATCAACACTCTACTTCGCTTCTTTCGACTCACAAGAGTTTTATACCAAAAATATTACAATTTAAAGGTTTTTTTTCTTCATGGTGGTAGCTTCACACAACTTCTAAGGTAGTAATTTCTCTCGGGGCCCCAAAAAAATGCTTTCATGCTTAAAAAGCGGTAGCTCTTTGAACCCCTACATGGACGGTAGCATTTACTCACCCAAAGAGGTAGCTTTTTCTCTCACTAGGGCATACACAATATCCGAGTGATTGAAAGTAGCTTGAGACATCTAAAGGGCTAGATTTTTCCAACACTAGCTATTTTCTTTTTCATGCAATTCATTTTGCAAACTTGAAAATTTTTCACAACAATTTCAATGTACTTTTCAAACATTATAACTACAAGAAGTCACTATAAGTCTAAGTTGTTGCAATAGAAAAAGTTGCGTGCTAAAAAATGAACAAATAACCCAGAATAGAGTAAAAACTAAAAAATTAGAACTCAAAAATAAACATTTGAGAATATTTCCACCCCTATACTATGAAACACACACCAATCATTTAAATACACCCCCATAGGTCATTAACTTGCCATTTAAAGAGCTTGAAAATAATTAAATCCCTACCCCACAATTAAAAGTATACATTATTCTTAATGTATGGAAAATAGCATAAATGAGAGAACAATGCAAAATATTTGGAGTAAGAAGGAAGATGAGTACTTCCTGGGTTAAGATGGACTTGACAAAGTCCTTCAACCGGCATGGTGTGTTCTTGAGGTGACTTAGGAGTGGGAATACACTCAAGGTCAAGAAAAGACTAAGTGAATATCCCTTTAAATTGGAGAGGATGGGAGTTGCACTCGCTTATCCTGTGAGGCAAAAGAAGGTATTATCAGTTAATGAAAGAAAATAAACAATAAAAGGAAGTAGAAAATAAAATTTCTAGATGTCCAAAATGAAATACAATAATAGCAGGACAAACCCTTCCTATAAAAGAGAAATACAATGAAAATACAAATAAAAATACAAATAAAATGATAAAAATGGAACTAATGCTTGGTAGTGTGAGAGATGGTGCATAGTTTGTTAGTGGATGTGGTATAGGCGGTGGAGTCAACGCTGGTGGAAGGGAACCGGATGCGCTAGAAGATCTAGGGTGTGGGTGAGATTGGCATCAATTTGCACCTACAATATGATGATCTTCTGCTGGTCCACTCAGATGGGCACTTACTCAGCTTACAATGCCTCGATGTGCTCCTTATGGTATATAGACAGTCTCGACGCTGAGGAGGCGCTGCTAAGCTAGAAGTGCCAAAAGCTGCTACTAGTACTGTGGCTAAAGGGAATGATGAGTCATTATCACCGACTCATCCTCAAAATCATCATGTGAGCCATCCTCACCTCTGTCAATGGGTGAATCAACAATACTGGTGGAGAGAAAATAGTGGGAGCCTCTATACATGATCATTCCCATTAGGCGTAGCGTGTTGAACCCAAAAGGATGCCATACCAATGATAAGCTCTTGCCCCTTGACACACCTTTGCATGTCCGCAAGTTCATGGGTCATCTAGTAATAAAGTACCTAACTGATTGGGTATTCGAATCTATAGAGAACAGAAATACTAGTGACCATTATAACCTCACTATCTAGCTTAATTAATATAATGAGTGTGAGATGATCAAATTGCAAGCAAGTAAGCATGAGGAAATAATCAAGTAATAGAAAAGATGAAGAAAAATTCGTCAAGAAAGGTGGAGTACCCGGACGATGCTTCCCTTGGATTCTATAATAAGTGTTAGACTGATATTGTGCTTCCTTAATGAGAATGATTGAGTTGTGGGAATCCAAAAACACACTTATCCTTAAATGTAAGCTAACCGATGACTAGTCCCTTACGAGGTCCCTAAAAGTAGATCAAATCCTTTGGTCCAAGTAAAAGATCCCTAATCACATATGAGGTCCTGACGTAGAGTTCCCTTGACTCCTCACACCACTTATGATTGCAAAGAGTCCTTGGAATAAGAAGGTAGGACAAATCACATCAAAAGGGAAAGGGAACACTCTTCTACCTCATGGCTCACGCTCTCAACCCTCTCCAATCTCGGTAAATCTAAACCTAGTGGTGATTTCTCTCATTGCTAGGATAATTAGAATATGCTCTCAACCTAAGTGTTACTCATAGGGACAGAAATACAATAAAAACAAAAGATTGAAACTCAATATGAAATCTCAAATAAATGAAACACAATAATAGTCAATACAAGATTGAATCCTTAGGTTCACATGTCCAAGTATCCACTAGGGGTTTAGTTCTCCATGGAGCAATATAATATGCAATCAATCAATGAATGAAAACATATGAAAAGAATAAAAGAAAACCAACTTTCTAATCCGTGTTGATGGTCTTCAAGAGCTGCTTCAACTTCTCCAAGGATTGCCCCGTTAACCCTAGGGCACACCCCTCTAAATCAAGTCATCGGTGGCTTCCCCAATAGATATCCTTGGAAGGAATCGATGAAGGTTGATGGAGAAATGCCCTCGTGATTTTTGCCAAACCCTAGCCGCTCTTTCTTCCAAAACTTGGGCAAAATGATACATTGAAATGACTTGAGCGACCTTTCCTATATGAAAATTGGGGTTTCCACACGGCTTCCCACATGATTGTGTGGATGCCCTTGTACTATTTTGTCAGAATGCTATAGTAAATCTGATATAGTACACAGGTGTGTGGATGCCAGATAAGTGCTAAATAGTTCATAATTTTAGTATCATTTATACTACATTCAACAAGGATTTTGACATGTTTAACACCTAATTAGTACAAAATTTGATTATTTTATTCACAACAGCCTTTATTCCTATTTTAGGGAAAAAGAAACGAATTCAGTGGAGTTTTGAAGAAAAATAGGCCAAGTTGATGAATCAAAGCTTGACCATGGCTCACAACATACGTGATGAAAAGTTACCACGCCGACTGTCTACACTTACCACTACCGTTATCAAGCTGTAGCAGCGTGGAACCATTGGAAGCAACACAGAAGGCATAATGGCCTCACAATGCCCATTGTGAAAACCATCATAATCATGATCTATTCACATAACACACAGAGAGCCATGCTAGGACGTGACTTAGAGTCCAAGCAATAACTTACTCACCATGGGCATCACAAAGCCCGTTGTGAGGCCATGGTGGACTTGATTCTATATAAATCCTTGGGGTTTTTTATCGAAGGGAGATTCTTTTGCCGAATAAGGTAGGGCGGCTAGAGTTCTGGAGATCTGAGAAGATGTAGATGATTTTTAAGCATATTTTAGCAGATTTTGATTAGTTTCTCAACGGTAATCCAATAATCATCATCAACGGAGGGTGTACGAAGCCGTTTGGTGTCATCTTATCAATCTTGGGATCCTCTCACCCTCAACATTGGCAGACCTATTGGAGGGAGTTAGTTTAGAAATTCTTTAAAAACTAATCTATTCTTTGGTCTTATGGCTCTCCCTTGCTTTAATGCTTTATTTTACCATCCATAAGAACCTAATTCTATGGGAATTGTCTGCCTAGGTCCCTCGATTATTGTTTATGAATCTTGATTGATAATTCAATAAATTTTTCTAGTTTTCTTTGTGAATCATTGCATGTTTGCTTGAATGATATTCTTGTTAATATGGACGAGAAAGATATGTCCTCACATTAGGAGACCCATGCTCTGCTAGATCTATGCATGCTCTAAGAGGTTAGATATTGCTAGATCTCTGGATTAGGGTTTGATTAATTTTTTTAATTAGGATTTCATTAGCCCTTCTAGTGGAATTCTTGAACTTAAGGCAAACATAGGAGGTTGGGGTGGAAGAGATTCTATCTTAAGTTCCTAAAGTTTAGACCTGGCTGCTAAGAGATTGGGACTAGTAGGCCGTTGAATTCCCCCGACTAGAACACGGTTGTCATACTCAACAGCTAAAATAAGTAATAATCAAGATTACTGTCATACGTCCACCTAAGTCCTTCTAATAAATTATATTATATTTTGTAACAATTCTCTGATTGTATTGTGTAATAAATTATAGAAATAGATTAAAGAAAGAATGTAAACATTTAGGATATTAATTAAGTGAAAAGGAAGTAATAGGAGCCTCTCACCGTTGCTGGGGAAATATGACCCTCGTGATCACCCACGAGGTATTACTTGATAACTTGTATACTCACAGTATTAACGGACAAATTGTAATATTATTTGTATATTTATCTTTGCATATTCACACACATCCTAGATGTCTGTCAATGCCTATCTGAGGCCACACAAGTGGACACATGGTTATTTGGAAGAGCTTGTGGAGTTTTGGCAATTGAAATGACTGAGATTGCTTTGGAAAATCATACATGGGCTGGTACACGCACTTATGACTATCTTCGTGTCCTCTTGAAGTATCAAATGACTTCAAAAGTCTTTGGAGTTGGTATATACATGTATGTAGATATTCCAAGTCATGTGTTCACTCTTATGGCTTTCAAAAAAGACTTTGATAATGATTTACAACTCTATCTTTGTTTCTTCTTTTTACTATTTCCTTTCTCATGCCCTGATTGCATAAAGGAAAAAACATATGCTATTAGTGAAAATATTTTGATAAAACTATGCTCAAAAGTATATAAAATATGTGATCAAATATGTATAAACAAACACTTATCACCCCTCAAGTCTTTCCAGATGACCTATGCTCTAGATGAGTTGTTTGATGTACAGGATAACAAAGATCATGCTGAGGAGTGTGTGTTGACCTTGGCATGCAAAGAACTCTATCAGTACATTGCCCAAGTGGATCGGACAGTGCTTGAACATACTATGTAGTAAAAGATGCTCCTACTGACCCATCACTCCCTGTATTATCAGCTCATCTTGCAAAAGAGGGGAGACATCACTGTGTGAACTTACCTATAAGCCCGGTGGATGAGGAATGAGCCCTTTGTAAGGGCTAGTTTATAGTTGCGCCCCTTGCTCAAGTGGCATCATGCTAGTGCCACAGTGACTCCTAGTAGGAAGTCAATAAGCAACTTCTAGTACTAAGGCGTACTAGTGAAGTTGATGTCGTATAACCTTATTAATAGAGCAAACTCTGTGTAGCTCTAGCTCTAGGGCTCTCTAAAAAGCTTGAACTGTATAGTCTCAAGTCGATCAAACTCTACATATCCTTGAGCTACCTCGAAGATGCTGAGAATCTCCAAGTTAGTCTCTTGATGTGTTTGATCCTCGATCAAGAATGGGAAGCTCCATCTTTCATAATGCATCATCCCTCTTACCTCTTCCTCAGGAAGTAACTATATGAGGACTTCCTAATCCACCAAGGTGGACTAGCTAAGTCGTTTTGTCCTCAAATGGGTGTATACAGCTCTCAGAAGAGTTGGGTAAAGAAGATCAGTGTAAAGGGCACCACAGGAGTAGAAGGGCCCATATTCTATGTTTAGAAATTGATACTTCAGTCTTAGTCCTTTTGGACAGGCCGGAGGTTGTCCTCTTGGCTCTAATCATCTTGCACAAGAGAAAATATGGAAAGTTAGTTTAAAAATACAGAATACCCTCAAGAAAGTACTACTTATGGCCTACTTACGAGATAACTTATGGCGGTAAGTCTTGGGGGCTACCTTTATAGTAGTCCTTACTACTATAAGCCTTGAGCTTAGTCCATAAGGAACCATCCTATACGATGGAGCTCAAAATTTTACATAAATTAATTCAAACACATTCCAAATACAATGCATACATGATAAGTGCTAGAAAGTTCATATCTTACATAACATTTATAGTACATTTAGTATGAGATTCGACATGCTTGACACTTAACAAGTACAAAAATTCATTCTTTTGTTCATCACGGTCTTTATTTCTATTTTTAGGACAAAGAAGTGAATTCGGGGGTGTTTTGAAGCAAAATGTCAAGCTCCTTGCGTTAACACCACTTCCCTTGTGCCTCCAACTAGCTCCTTTACACCCTAGAAGTTATGGATACGCTCGCTCTTCATCCTTATCAAAGTCCTCCAGGTGGAGAAGCAGATCCCCGAACCAAGATGAAGAAGAACCCTAAAAACTAGTGTTAAAATGGCACTTTTAGGGTTTGACACGGTCTGCGCACGATTGTGTCTTAGATCGTGTCATGCTGAGGATGACGTAAGTGATAAGGAGTATCTCAGCTAGCAAAGTTTGTGGGTAAGGACTCGATCATGTTGTGACCGTGCGACGCTATGACATGATCGTGTGATGGGCACCCAGCTCGTGTCAATAATTTTCCCATGAGTTCGCCGATGGTCTGGATTTTTCGAGGGCATTGACTTAATCGTGTCCTGACCATGTCATTCTTGCAACTATCCTTCAGCACCGAAATCTTATTACATCAACAATTGGCTGAGAACTTTGGGGGGTATGACACAAGCGTGTCCAGCCCGTGTCAGGCTTGAACACTTGAACTCCTGTGGGGTATTTTCATCCTGAATTTGCCCCAAAATGTAATAAACCCCTAATCTCTGCACATATGACAAGAATACCCATAAAAGCACTGCTCATGTATAAAAGTACACTTGATAACAAGTAAAATAATTAAATTAGGGTATGAAAATGTGTATGCAAAGTGCACTCATCAAATACCCCCACACTTGAGTTGTTGCTTGTCCTCAAGACCATCTACAGCTTCTACATCGCGTTTCTCTTGGAAGATAGTTATTGGGGGAGCTTTCATCGGTGTCGATCCGGTGAGGTGTCCCCTAGGCTTAACAAGGAGACTTTTGGAGAGGACTAGACTACTCCAAAAGACCATCTATATGAATACCGAGGGGGTTTTCTTATGGATTACATGTTTTTACTTTCGATTTCGTTATTCATTATATCTTGCTCCATGGAGAGCTAAACCCCCTAATGGGTACTTGGACTTGTAAACCCTAGGATGTTATTGTTTAATTAACCTTTTCTTATGTTTTCCTTAATTGATGTCTTTAATTGAGTTCCAATCTTGAATGCTTGTTGAATGATTTCTCCCTTAGAGTGACACTAGGGTTGAGAGTACATCTTTATAGCCTTTGTGGATGAGTGATACACCATAAGGATTAGATATTGCTAGATTGGAGAGGGTTGAGAGGGTGAGTCGAGAGGTAGCGGAGCATCCCCTTTCTCCTCCAATGTGATTTATCCTACCTCCATGTTCCTAGAGTTTTCTTTGTGGTGACAATAGAGTGAAGTGCTAAGAGAGGAACTCCATTGGGGCTTAGTTGCACGAGCAATAGAGTGAAGCGTTGAAGTAATCCTTAGTATATGGGGCTTAATTATGACTGGTGATCTTTTGCCTGTACCAAAGTGTTAGATCTACACATAGGAATAGGGTTTATCACTTGGAATCCCTAGAGCTTCTTGTAATTTTACATAGTGTAAGGTGTTGAGACTGACTGATTTCTCCGCCAGAGTATAGTGTGGAGTTAGTCACAGTTAACCTTAGGTTTTGGACCATGTATTTTAGGATTTCCACGACTCATTAAGCATCAGTTAGGAGATATAATAGTTGGTCTTGCACTTGAATCAATAACCCTAGGGTGAGTAATGTCCGAGTGCCCCACTTTCTATTGATTACCTTTCCTCTTATTTTATCGTGCCTCTCTTTCTTATTGTCTTTAGTCTTGTTCACATTGATTTTATCCACACTATTATTGTTTCATCTTTACTTAGTTAAGTAGCAATTGTTGTTTTTCTATTCACTATTCCCTATGGATAAGATAATCCACTCACCTGGTATTTATTACTTCGACAAACCCGTGTGCTTGCGGGTCACACATAAGGGTCGTTGTCATGTTTTTGGTGGCATTGCTTGGGAATAGGAATTTTGGAGACACTTTGCACTTTCCTATTTAGCTATTCATCGTTTATTCTATTTCACCTTTTCTTGTTCTATCATCATTCTGATTTGTTTTTCTTTCTTTTGCAGCAGCTCCAGGTTATGACCCGAGGGAACCCTTTGACATTGGTTGATGGAGATCCTGAACTTGAATGAACACTTCGTAGAAGGGGTAAAGAACCTGTGCAAGAACGGAATCATTCAGCTAAAATAGAGTATGAAGGATCTGAAAACATAGTTGAACAAGAGGGCAAACGAAGAACTCTTTTAAATTTTGTTAGACCTACTATTCATGGGACATAATCGAGCATTGTGAGGCCACCGGTAGCAGCCCAGAATTTTGAGTAGAAGATGGCCTTTATTCAGATGGTTCAACAGTCTGAAAAATTTAATGGGTTAGCTAATGAAGACCCCAA
Organism: Dioscorea cayenensis subsp. rotundata; assembly: GCF_009730915.1. Lineage (NCBI taxonomy): Eukaryota > Viridiplantae > Streptophyta > Magnoliopsida > Dioscoreales > Dioscoreaceae > Dioscorea > Dioscorea cayenensis. The sequence continues at coordinate 1,787,983 of NC_052472.1, read as the reverse complement.
TAATCATATTGAGAACTTCCTTGAAGTGTGCGACATGTTGAAGATCAATAGTGTTTCTGATGATACAATTCAATTAAGGGCTTTCCCATTCTCTTTGAAAGGAAGGGCCAAACAGTGGCTTCATTCATTTCCAAGAGCTTCCATTACAACATGGAACGAAATGGTCGAAGCTTTCCTTGCAAGGTACTTCCCTCCAAGAAAATAGGCAAAGCGTCATAATGAGATATCTTTATTTGTTCCGATGGAACTTGAAACTTTGTTTGAGACTTGGGAATGATTCAAAGACCTTTTGTGGAAGTGTCCACAACATGGGTTCCTCGAATGGATGATGATTAATACATTTTATAACAGGTTGAGCTCAAGCAACAAACAACATCTAGATGCCGCCGCAGGAGGTTCAAATGGGAAACAAGACTCCAGAAGAAGCCCGGCAATTGATTGAAGAAATAGGTTTGAATAGCTACCAATGGAATGCAAGAGAAAGGAAGAAAGTGGCCGAACTCCATGAAATTGATGCGGTTACATCCTTGGCAGCCCAACTAGAGGCCTTAAGAAAGAAATTGCATACATTGACTTCACTAGGGATAGCCACAATCACAAGTTGTGCTGGTTGTGGGGGTTCACATATGCCATCTGATTGTCCTATTTTGATTACTACTTTAGCCCAATCTGAACAAGTAGACTTTTGTGGGCAATTTGGAAAGAGGACAAGGTAATCCTTATAGCAACACCTACAACCAAGGGTGGAGAAGCCATCCCAACTTTTCTTGGAATAACCAAGGGCAAAAAAAAGCCAAGGCACCACCAGGTTTCCAACAACAACAACAAGTCCCGAACATGGAGAATCAAGTTTCAGGCTTGGAGACCCGAATGACCGACTTAGAGAAAGCTTTGACATAATTTGCCAATCATTGGATAAAAGGTTCCAATCGGTCAAAGCTACATTTTGCAACCACACCGCATCATTGCACAATCTAGAAAATCAATTGGGGTAAATTGTGAAGTCATTGTCAGAGAGGCCACAAGGAAGCTTGCCTTGTAACACCGAAACCAATCCGAGAGAACATGTACAGGCATCACTTTGAGAAGTGGTCGTGAGGTAGAAGGTAGGCTTCCAAGTGAGAAGACCAATGTTGAAGCACCTGAGGTCATAGAGGTTGAGGAGAGAGTAAACAAAGAGAAGGAGGTGGCACCTCCACCTTACAAGCCAAGAATCCCTTATCCTTCACGGCTGAAAAACGATCAAAACGATGAGCAATGCAAGAAGTTCTTGGGTCTATTCAAGCAATTGCACATCAACATTCCTTTTGTGGAGGCATTGTCCCAAATACTTCGGAATACAAAGTTTTTGAAGGATCTTTTGACCAATAATAGGAAGTTGGAGGAGAGTGCATCGGTGATCTTAGATGTCTCTTGTTCGGTGGTTTTGCAAAAGAATATGCCGAACAAGAAGAAAGACCCTGGAAGCTTCATCATCCCGTGCAACATTGGTAATTTTGGGTGAAGAGATGGCATTGGCAGATTTAGGGGCTAGTATCAATATCATGCCATATGCTTTCTTTCAGAAGCTAGGCTTAGGAGAGCCTAGGCCTACTCAGATGACACTTCAATTGGCGAACCGAACGGTTAGACATCCGAGGGGCATCATTGAAGACGTGCTTGTGAAGGTCGACAAGTACATATTTCATGTAGAATTTGTAATGTTGGATGTCAACAAGGATGTAGATGTTCCTTTGATACTTGGGAGGCTATTCTTACACCCTTCCAAGGTACTTATGGACATTGACGGTGGGGAGTTGACACTAGGGGTTGGAGACAACAAGGCTACATACCGCCTCACCGAAGCCATGCGACATTCTCTTGACTTTGATGATACTCTTTATTTTCTTGACACTACCGCTGAACTAATCGATGAATATGTGCAGGAAATGATGAACCTGGACTAGTACGAGGGATTGCTAGACCAAAGATTGGAGGATGAAGTAGTCTTAATGCTTGGTCTAGAGGAGAAGGTACAACCTATCCCGGGGATTATGAAGAAGATACTCTGGAAGATGAAGTGCGCTAGAAGACGTCACAAGAAACGCCCCAAGGCCAATGGGGATGATCAAGAATGAAGTAAGGGTGGTGAACCCTTGTGGGGTATCAAATCCGATAACTCCTCCTCTACTTTCAAAAGGCTATGTTCATCATACTTTCAGTTTATGGGTAAGAGGAAAACCTTCATCTATGAGCCCCCATGAGGTAAGGCAAGGTACATCAAGCTAAGTGATGTTAAACAAGCTATTTAACATGCTATTGTTGTGTCTTTACTATTTTTCTTGGTTTTAGTTAGCGTTTGCATGAATAAGAGCTTAAGTGTTGGTGTCTTGTTCTTTTACATGCTATTGTTGTGGTTTTCTCATGGATCTTTGGTGTCTTTCATGTGCTTAAATGTGTTTTGATGAACTTTCTTGGTTATTTGAGCATGTTTTTCATGTTTCTCTGGTTACTTTTGTATAATACAGACATGCTTTGAGTACTTATAAATGTTCAAAATTTTTTTGCTAAGTCTTTAATTTTTTCTAAGTAATCCAGAGAAAACACACGACCATGTGGATATTCCACACGGGCGTGTGTTATCCCTTAGAGCTCATGCCTAGAGGACACAAGGGTGTATGTCTGCCCTTGTGAAAGACCTTGTGACAGTCACATGCGCGTGTGAAATTTCCACATGTGCGTGTGTTTCTCTGCATAGGTTCAGAGAGCTATCCTGAGAAAATACAAGGTTTGAATCAGTCGAGGCTACGCTTCGCAACCACACCGCCTCTTTGCATAACCTTGAAAATCAAGTGGGGAAAATTGCGAAGTCTCTCTCTGAAAGGCCACATGGAAGCTTGCTGAGCAATACAGAAACCAACCCTAGAGAGCACGTGAAGGCGATCACTTTGAGAAGTGGTCGTGAGGTTGAAGGTAGGCTTCCGAGTGACAAGCCAAAAGAACACACACCCGAGGTTATAGAGGTGGAAGAGGGAACAAGCAAAGAGAAAGAAGTGGCACCACCACCTTTTAAGTCAAGAATCCCTTATCCATCTAGATTGAAAAATGACCAAGGGGATGAACAGTATAAGAAGTTCCTGAGTTTGTTCAAGCAACTCCACATCAATATTCCTTTTGTTGAGGCATTGACCCAAATACCTAAGTATGCGAAGTTCTTGAAAGACTTGTTGACTAATAAGAGGAAATTGGAGGAAAGTGCTTCAGTAATTTTAGATGCTTCATGCTCAGCGGTATTGCAAAAGAACATGCCGAACAAGAAGAAAGACCTGGGAAGCTTCATCATTCCATGTAATATTGGCAATCTAGGTGAGGAAATGGCATTGGCGGACTCAGGGGCCAGTATCAACATTATACCATACACCTTCTTTCAAAAGCTAGGCTTGGGTGAGCCTAGGCCTACTCGGATGACTTTGCAACTAGCGGACCGAACAGTACGACATCCGTGAGATATCATTGAAGACGTGCTTGTCAAGATGGACAGGTATATTTTTTCGGTTGACTTTGTAGTGCTAGACGTTGATGAGGATGCAGATGTACCTTTGATACTTGGGAGACCGTTCTTGTGGACTTCCAAGGCATTGATTGACATGGACGGCGGAAAGCTAACTTTGAGGGTTGGAGATGACAAGCTTACATACCACCTTGCTGAAGCCATGCGGCATTCTCTTGATTTCGATGATACTTTATACTTTCTAGACACTACTGATGAGATTGTTAATGAATACATGCAGGAAATGTTCAATCCGGACCCATACAAGGGTTTGTTCGACCAAAAGGAGGATTATGAAGAAGTAATGATGCTTGGTTCGACGGAAGAAGTACCATCTAACCCGGGGATCTTGAAGAAGGTGCTCCAAAAAATAAAGAGGGCTAGGAGACGCCACCGGAAACACTCCAAGTCTATTGGAGACATACGTGAACTGAAGAAGTTGGACGAATCATTGTTAGGTGGTCTGAAGCCCCATAATTCACCTTCTACCCTCAAGAGACTTTGCACATCATGCTTTCAAGCCATGGGTAAGAGGGCAACTTTCATTCATGAACCCCCGTGAGGTAAGACAAGGCACATCAAGCTTAGTGACGTTAAACAAATGCTTCTTGGGAGGCAACCCAAGTGTTTACTATTTTCTTATCTTCTAGTTTAGTTTGTTTGCATGAATAAATTGTTAAGTGTTGGTGTCTTGATTTTTAGATGCTTGTGCTGAGATTTTCTTGTGAACTTTGAATATTCATCGTGTGTTTTCATGTGTAATTGACGAAGTTATGTCGTTTGAGCTTTATTCCATGTTTATCGCTGGTCAAACTTGCATACTAGGGCAGGCTCAGAGTGTGTAAATATGTTCAGAAACTTTCTGCAGAGCCTGCAAGTTTTTCTAAGGCATCCAGTGAAGACGCACGGGCGTGTGGAATTTCCGCACGCTCGTGGATTTGCATTGCGAGCTCATCCAGAGAAGTCATAGGGGCGTGCTGCTGCCCCTGTGAATGACCATGCGAAAATCGCACGCCCGTGGGTAATTTCCGCACGGGCGTGTGAATTCCTGCAGAGTTTGGCCGATTATCCCGAGAGCACACAGGGGCATGAACTCACCCCTGTGGGTGACCTTGTGAAACGTACACGGGCGTGGGTAATTTCCACACACCCATGTGAAACTCTGCAGAGGAGCCCTTTTCATCCCGAGAAGACACAGGGTCGTGTGGGTGCCCTTGTGAGTTGGGCATGTGAATGTCCACGCCCGTGTGGAATTTCCGCACGGGCGTGTGGAACACTTAGCGATTTTTCTCGGATGTCCAGATGAGCCACAGGGGCGTGCGGCTACCCCTGTGGGTCGGGCGCACGGGCGTGGGTATTTTCCGCAAGCCCGTGCGAGAGTGTTCAGAGATAATGAGGTGTTTTCCCGAGAGCACACAGGGGCGTGTGTACGCCCCTGTGGTTCTTTCGTAATGAGGCACACGGGCGTGGGTAATTTCCGCACGCCCGTGTGGATGCGCAGAATTCCAAGAGGCGTGAGTCTTCCTATAAAAAATCCTTGCATGCTCTCTTCCTTTTCATCTTCAACCGCCTGAAAACTATTTTTGATCATATTGCCGACCTCTCATCGTTGTTTTGGAGGATTTTTCTTTGCATATAGTGCCGATTTTCAGAGTTTGCGCATTTATTTCATCGGTAACCTTATTATCCTCTTTTCTTCGCCATCTCTTGTTTTTCATAGATTAAATATCTATAAGTGCGAATTTTCATTTTTACAATGCATGGTGCATGTTTATAAAGCGTATAGACACGGTTTTAAGTTAAATTCTTGAGAATTGTTGTGCACCCGTGGGGGTTTTTTACGCCTTGTAGACCCACACGGGCGTGGGTAATTTCCACAAGCCCATGTGGAATTCTGCAGTATACTGCTTTTGAGCTTCTTTGATCATTTTCCTCTTTTTGTACTATAGGTATGGCACCTCACGTGAAGAAGAACGAAGTAAAGCGTCTCAGAGTCACCCCACCCGAGCCAATACACATGGAATTTTCAAACCCCGAGCATCATGCTCTATTTGAGAGACTTTCAGCACTTGGTTTTTGTCAGACTTGTTTTGTGGATTTGCAAGTGCTGAGAGATATTCAGCGGGGTGACGAGCTAGCTGACGAGATCGATGACATGTTAGCAGTAGGAAGCTGGAGGAGGTTACTAACGATTCGTGAGCAGGCTTACCGCACATTAACGCTCGAATTTTTAGCGTCTTTTAAGTTGAGGTATGGGAGAATTGACACTATGGATGCTATACAGTTTCGAGCATTCGGACATCCATTTTCCATGAGTGTCACTGAGTTTTCTATTCGGATGGGCCTGTACGACGTCGCATATACCAATATAGAGGAGTATGGACGTTTACCTGTGGATTTTCCAGTATCAGTGACTCCAGACTATGCGTATAGGGTCCTATGTGGTCAGGGGCAAATTGAACTGGGAATTTTGAAGGCCACCAACCTATCCTGGTTGAGCTACAGGTATTTGCAAGCGGTCCTCAGTAGGTCTGTGTCAGGTCGAGGCAATAACACAGCTGCTCTGACCAGGCAGGACTTATTCTTTTTATACTCCATGGCCTGCAATGTGCCGATTCACTTGGGGTGCATAATGGCAGATGTTCTGAGGTACCAGGGTCAATCTGCGAGAGTGGGATTATTATTTGCTGGCCCTTACATTACCAGACTCATCTTGGGAATGGGTTTGGTAGATGCTTTACGTGGTGTTGAGAGGACAGTTGTGCCTACACCTCTTACGTTTAAGACGATCAGGATGATGAGGTTGGTAAGGAGATGTGGGCCAGGGGTCTATATTATTACCTCAGCTACCCCAGAGACCGCTGGGAGCGGAGGGGATACAGTGGAGGATTCCGGACAGGTTCCGAGATCCCGTGCAACACAATGGCCTCGAGCTTATGATCGTATTGAGAGGCTTGAGAGCGATGTGAGAGAGATTTGGACCGAGATAGCGGAGCTCCGCGTGATACAGTCAGCTCAGTATACAGATCTTATGGCCGTTTCGACTGCCTACGATATCTATTGAGATCCAGACCCTCGGCAACTCCAGCATCCCCATCACCTATTCTAGCACCACAGGATCCACCATGTGCTTCTCCACCACCAACAGCAACAGAGGAGCCGACAGAGCGTGACACCGACATTTGATTTTATTTTTCTGCATTTTCTTTATTTTACATTTTATTTTAGACTTGTTCACTCAAAAAGGATTCTCCTTCTGAGTTTATTTTCATTTTGCATCTCGAGTTGTATTCATTGCTTTATCTTTTATATACTCGAGTTATTTTTGTTTTTATTGTGCTTCACTGAACCCCCTTGTGTATGCGTGCAGATTGTCTTGTCATCTTGGGAATTGAGACTTTGTCATGGGAGCGGCCAAAGTGCTTTGGGCACTTGGCCGTGCGAGCTTCACAACCTGTCGGAACATTACTCCCAAGGACTTAGCTCCATCAAACGCGACACTAGGAGTCAGGGGAGTATTGTTTTGATTGCTTCTCCCACATATATTCTTCATTAATATATATTTTTGAGTGAGCTTGAATATGTACATTGAGGATAATGTACAACTTAAGTGTGTGTGTGTGGGGGGAGTTTCATAGTGCACACATCCTTTTTTTATTGTTCTTGATTGATATACATGCTCACATAGCCAATGGCGGTTCACCTTAGTTACAATGATTGTATTCTTGAGTTTAGGAGAAATTTTAAAATTGAATGTTTTCATGCTCTAGTTCTTGCTTGAATTTCTAGGAATTTTTACCCGATTTACACTCAGTGCACTAATCACTCTTTAAACTCTATTGGAAACTCATGTTCGATGTTAAAGGGACTAGTTATAGTTGTTTCTTGTGTTAAATTCTAAAAAAAAAATTAATAAATAAATAAATAAATAAATGGAAAATGAAAAGAAAGAACAAAATAGTTTTATTGTTTATTTGTGCTTGATGGGTGGAAAGAGCTACCACCTATGAAGTATGAAGCTACTCTCATAAGTCGGATACTAGCTATGCCCTAATGAGAGAAAGAGCTATCTCATAGGATGGCTGAAAGCTACCACTCCGGTAGATATTGCTACCACCTTAGTGGCCGCTTTGGAAAGGGCTATCTTAGAGGATGTGTGAAGCTACTACCATCTTTGAAATTGTTGTCACTTTTGTATATAAATAAGTCCCTTGTACTTAGAAATATGAGGAGTATACCTTGGGTTGTTTTGAGTGAGTTCACACACGTACATGATTTCGGGTTTGTTGTCCTTTTTGATTCAAGTTTTTAGCTAGAGCTTTGATTTATTGTATTTAATGTTGAAATTTCCCTTACTTGTAGAATGCTCTCTCTGTACACTATGGTGAACCTAAGGCCAAGCACTTCTAATATTTCCTTCATCTATGCACATAATGTTTAATTTTTGCTTGAGGACAAGCAAAAACTTAAGTGTGGGGGAGTTTGATAAGTGCTTGTGTGATATGAATGCGAAGCATTCTTTCCTTTTGTCGAGCATTACTTTTCTCGGGTTTTTACACTAACATGTGTGTTTTTATGTTACTTTCATGCATGTAGGGTTGTGGGGCCGAGTATGAAGGAAAGAAGCCAATGTGGATCATAATGCACCGATTTTGGAGGAAATCTTGCTAAGGTTCAAACGCGAAGACATAGGTCGGGTGCGAGATGCTAGAGTGTGTACCAACCTCTTCGTATTTTAGTTAGCACAACCATTTGGAGGGGCATAAGGGCAGTCACACTCAAGCATTCCGACTTATGCACATAGGCAAGATCTCCACCAACTTGTCCATCATTAAAGAAGCAAAGCGATCCGCGACGTGAACGTGTGCCTGTTTGCATCACCTCGATGAAAGTATTAACTAGGGAGGTATTTTAGGCCAGGTACTGCAGTGAAATATTGTAGCAAAAGTACTGTAGCAGCACTGTTCACAGCCGACCGAGAAAACAGGAATTCAGAGAATCCACATGGGTGTGTGGAAATTATATACGGCCGTGTGGAAATTCCACATGGGCGTGTTGAAAATTCACAGCCCCGTGTGGTCGCCCGATTCCAGCCCTATTTAAAGCCGATTCAGCCCCAATTTTAGGATTCTTTTCTCTATCTTTTGGAGAGGTATTGGCTAGGGTTTTGGAGAGGTTCTACGGCTCCGACATCGTCATTCCTTAGGAAGAAGGTTGGTAGGAGAGCTTCCGTCAAGGCGTATCCTATACCGGACAAAGGAATCTTTGGACGTCGAGTAGAGGACTTTCCACAAGACCATCGACACGACTATCGAGGGGGTTTCTCTATGGATTCACTGCTTTTACATTCTATTTCTTTGATTGTACTTAGCTCCATGGTGAACTAAACCCCTAGTGGGTACTTGGGTATTTGTGAACTCTAGGATGTATTTGTTTAATTGAATCTCTTTATTATGCTTTCAATTAATTGATGTTTATTGTGAGTTCCAACCTTGAATGCTTGATTGTATGAACATTTCCCCTAGAGTGACACTAGGATTGAGAGTTCTTGTTGGTAACCTTGTGAGTGAGTGACACACCATGAGCGTTAGACAAAGCTAGGTTGGAGAGTGTTGAGAGGGTGAGTCGAGAGGTACAGGAGCGTCCCCTTTCCCCTCAGACATGGTAGATTCTACCTCCGATCCTCGAGTTCTTTGCAGCCATAATAGAGTGAATGGTCTAAGAGATGACCCTCCACTGGGGCTTAGTTGCGCATGCAACAGAGTGAAGCGTTGAGGTGATCTTAGTATCTAGGGCTTAATTGTGGTTAGGGACTTTCCACTTGGACCAAAGGGTTAGGTCTATAATTAGGAAGAGATTTATCACTTGGAATCCCTAGAGCTCATTGCAACACTATTGGAGTGCGAGGTTGAGAGGTTATTTAATCTCTCCTCCGGGACATGTATAGAGTTAGGCATAGTTGACCTTAGATTTGGGACTATGTATTTAAGGATTTCCATGACTCATCATTGCATTTATTAGGAAGCATAATAGAGGATTCTTGCACTTGAAACGATTGTTCTAGGCGGAGCATTATCCGAGTACCCCATCTTTATCGATTGCCTTACTCCCTCTTTACTCGTACTCTCTTACTTGTTGTTTTTACTTTTGAGAATTGAATCATTGTCACACTTATCACTACTGATCTTTCACATAGCTAAGAAGGGGATTAAGTATTTTTATTCCCTATTCCCTATGAATTCGATACCCGCTCATCCGGGATTATTACTTCGACAAACCCGTGCACTTGCGGGATATACGCAAGGGGATCTTGTCACATGCCCGTGTGGAATTTCCACATGGGCGTGTGTTTTTCTGTATAGGTTCAGAGAGCTATCCTGAGAAAACATAGGGCAGTGTGTCTGCCCCGTGTTTTACCCTGTGAACTACACACGGGCGTCGGTAATTGGTACACGCCCGTGTGAATTCATGCAAAGAGTTCTCCTCCATCTCGAGAAGACACAAGGGCATGTGAATGCCCCTATGAGAACCCCTGTGAAGATCCACACGCCCATGTGGAATTTCTACAAGGGCGTGTGGAACACTTAGAATTCTTCTCGGTTGGACAGAGAAGCCATAAGGACGTGTGGGTACCCTTGTGGGTCGGGCACACGGCGTGGAGAATTTCCACACGCCCGTATGGATGTGTTCAGAGATGTAGTGTGCTATCCCGAGAGCACACAGGGGTGTGTGTCTGCTCCTGTGAAGTGTCCCTGTAGAGGCACACGGGCATGGGTAACTTTACACACGCGCGTGTGGATGTACAGAATTCAAAAGGCCGTGATTTCCTTTATAAATCTATCTTGCTTTCTCTTTTTCACACTTCTAAATGCTCAGAGAACACACTCATTTACTATCCCCGACTTGCATCATTGATTTAGAGATGTTTTACTTGAGTTTTCCAGGCGATTTCAAGTTTTTCTTCTTCATCTCATCAGTAAACCCTTATTCTCTCTTTTCTTCGCCATTACTTGATTTTATTTGATTAAACTGGATAATGTGCTTTTTTCTATGCTAAAGTGGTTAATGCATGTTTAGAATTAGTTAGAAACAATTTTTGGGTATATTTGTGGATTTTTAGTATAGTGGCCGTGCGACTTTCATGCCCCATGGATCCGCACAGGCGTGTGAAATTTCCACATGGCCATTTGGATTCCTACAATACTGTTTTGTGAGTTTATTTGATCGATTTTCTTTTCAATACTTGCAGGTATGGCACCCAGGACTAAGAAAGAACCTGGCAAGCATCCTCGAGAGGCCTCACTTGAGACTGATCACATAGAGTTCTCGATTCCTGAGCACTTGGCTCAATGTGAGCATTTATCGAAGCTCAAATATGGTCGGACATGATTTCCAGATATGAGCTCACTTAGGAAGGTAAAGTTGGCAGATGATATGGCAGATGAAGTGGAGGAGCTGCTAGCTATGAGTAGCTGGCGGAGGTTGTTATCTATTTGTGAGCTAGCTATTCACACTTTGACATTAGAGGTGTTGTTGTCATTTGAGTTTGACAGATCTTATAGGAGCTTTGACAGCATCGACGTCATACAGTTTTGAGAATTTGGACATCATAGTATAAGTGTTACACAGTTTTCAGTCAGACTTGGTATGTATGATGAGGCATACACAGATATTGAGGAGTATGATCATTTGCCCACAGACTACCCAGGTAGCTTGACACCGCAGCGCACATATAGAACGCTGAGTGGGCAGGGGTAGTATGAGCCCGGGGTGTCGAAGGCTACTTTTTTGTCTCGGCTGAGCTACAGATACATTCACACAGTCTTGAGCATATTCATGAACAGCCGTGGCAATAGAACCAGAGTTTTGAGAACACAGGAGCTTCTATACTTATACTCCATGGTATAGAGTGAGCCGTTACATCTTGGACACAATTTGGCCGAGTATTTGAGACACCAGGGACAGTATACCAGGATTGGTGTTATTTTCTTTAGTCCACACATCACCAGACTCATCACCTGGATGGGTCTACTATACGGGATCAGAGGAGCTGAGAAGACAATTGTTCCAGCACCACTAGGCTTAGAGACTATGCGCATGATAGGCATGGTCAGATGCTACAGAGACGTGGTGTATGTGCTGAACATGCCCCCACCATAGCAAGCCGAGATTGAGGGTGATGCAGCTGAGGGGTCTTAGTAAGCATAGGAGCCTCAGCTATAGCATACAGAGGCCGAGGCACCACCTGCAGTACAGGAGCCGCCACCAGTGCACATGTTCTCCCCATCTCGAGCCTATGATCATTTTGAGAGACTCAAGAGTGTTGTAGGTGTCCTAACAACCAAGATTACATAGGTTCACGTGACACAGGCCACGTAGCATACAGAGGTGATGACACGTATGGATATTCTACAACAGCTACTTGAGAAAGACGTGGTTTCACCATTCATTATGCGACCGCGGACCCCTAAGGCATCTCCATCAACACCATCACCAGTTCCAGCACCAGGTGATCTACCTGTTGCAGCATCGCCACCACCAGCAGTAGCAGAGCCGACCGCTTTAGACACTAATGCTTGATGCGTCCTTCTCTTAGTTTCTTTATGATTTCATATTTTATTTTTCCTATTTTATTTTGGATATTGTACACTCAGAAAGGATTTTCCTTCTGAGTTTATCTTTTATTTTTGTCTCGAGTTGTATTTCATTGCTTTAGTTTTATATACTCGAGTTATTTTTGTTTATTAAGCTTCACTGAGTCCCTTTGTGTATGAGTGCAGGTGGTCTTGTCAGTATGGAAATTGAGGATTAGTCATAGGCACGGTTAATGTGTTTTACGCTTGGCTGTGTGCGCTTCATAATCCGTTGGAACTCAACTCCCAAGGATTTAGCTCCATCAAATGAACCACTAGGTGTTCAGGGGAGTATTGTTTCAATTGCCAACTCCCACATATATTTTTGAGTGATATACTTTGTATTTTGCTTGCATGCGTACATTGAGGGTAATGCACATCTTAAGTGTGGGGGGAGTTCACATTACACATGTTTCATACCTATGCTTTGATCGTGCATGCTCACATAGCCAATGGCGATTCACCTTATTTTCAATGATTGTATTCTTGAGTTTAGGAGAATTTTCATCATTGAATGTTTTCATGCTCTAGTTTATACTTGGAGTTTTAGGAATTTTTGCCTGATTGACACTTGTTGCACTACTCACTCATTAAACTCTTTTGGAAACTCAGGTTCGATGTTTAAGGGACTAGGGTTTATCACTTTTGTAAACTAGGGTTTATCACTTGGAATCCCCAGAGCTAATTACAACTGTACACAGTGTGAGGTATTGAGACTGAGCGATTTCTCTACCGGGGCATAGTGTGGAGTTAGTCACAATTGACCTTAGGTTTGGGAGCGTGTATTTTAGGATTTCCATGACTTATTAAGCATCAGTTAGGAGACATAATAGTTGGTCTTGCACTTGAATCAATAACCCTAGGGGGAGCAATGTCCGAGTCCCCACTTTCTATCGATTGTCTTTCCTCTCATTTTATCTTGCTTCTCTTTCTTATTATCTTTAGTCTTGTTCACATTGATTTTATCAATACTATTATTGTTTCATCTTCACTTAGTTAAGTAGCAATCATTGTGTTTCTATTCACTATTCCCTGTGGATAGGATAACCCACTCGCCTAGGATTTATTACTTCGACAAACCGGTGCACTTGTGGGCATAAACAAGGGGCATTGTCATGGATCCTGTCGGTCCCCTGTAGAATGCCCATGTGGCGAACTAGACGAATGATGTAAGGACCAACAAAGAAAGCACCCACGCATGGGGATGCCCCTTGATAGGAGATCGACATAGCAACTTCGTATCCTAAATGTAGATAAAAACAATCAACCATGCTTAGCAAAAAGTTAAAGTCTCGCAAACTGGCAACCCCCAGTGCTGTCACCATGCCCTGTCAAAGTATGGCTAAGCAGAAAATGAATGTAATACAGTGTGGGGGAATGGAGTGTTGTGGCTTTGGTGTGACGGGAATCATAAGTAGGAGTGGAGCTTAACCATCATTAGGCATCAGAAAGGGGATCCCCACCGGTCTAGAAGTAAGCAAAGCATCGTAAGCAGGGATGCTCGTGAACTCAGCATCGTACAGGCCCAGATGGATTAAAAACTCAGTAAGGTTGATGCACTGTAATGCGCCGAAAACCTAGAACTGAATATAATTTACACGGTGAAAAGTAATTGTGCCCCCAACAACTCAAAAGTGGATAACACCTCGAGCGCCACTTGCATATTGTATTGTCAGTGATATGAAATAACTGCCTCCATGCCCTAGCACTCAATAATTATCATACCTCATCTTCAAGTCCGACCTCTCGCAAGACGTCCCAAACTATTTCTCATGATTCCCCAAAACGCCGATGAGAGAGGCGCGCATACTCTCAATATAGTGTTGAGCATGAAGTGTAGGCCAATATTCCCCGCCAGGTGACATCGTGTCTAAGGTCACTTAGAAGGCTCACTAGCAGTATTCTTCTTTAGCATGATCTGCAAATAGAACATAGAATAACTCAAGTCAAAGTATCAAATTCAAGGTTGGACACGATTGTGCTAGGGGCACCGTGATCGTGTCCAAACAAGAGGCTAGTCAAAATTCAGCTAGGGCACGATCATGTCGTGCCCGACACGATCATGACAGGGTTGGCCCTCTGTGGCAACATCCCAAAAAGGGGCAATGAGCAGGGCTACAGAGTATGCTATCCACATGAACTCAAGCACAAAGTATCAGAACAACATATAATCGCATACTGACAATGCCTCTTGCGTTTGACCCGCAAGTGTACGGGTGTGTCGAAGTAATAAATCCTAGGTGAGTGGCTATCGTATCCACAGGGAGTAAGAAATAAAAATACCAAGATTGCTATCTAACTAAGCAAAGATGGGATAATGATTTTTTTTTGATAAAATGTAATGAAAGAAAGAATAAAAGAAACAAGAAAGAGAGAAGCAAAAATAGATGAGAGGTAAGGCAATCGATAGATGTGGGTTACTCGGATATTATTCCACCTGGGACAATTCCTTCAAGTGCAAAATCAACTATTATATCTCCTAATTGAACCATAATGAGTCATGGAAATCCTTAAACACACGGTCCCAAACCTAAGGTCAAACGTGACTAACTCTACACTATGTCCAGGAGGAGAAATTGATCAATCTCAACACCTCACACTGAGTAAGGTTGTAAGACGCTCTAGGGATTCGAAGTGATAAACCCTATTCCAATGTATAGGTCTAACCCTTTGGTCCAGGCGAAAGATCCCTAGTCGTAATTAAGCCCTAGGTGCTAAAGTCACTTCAACACTTCACTATATTCCATGTGTAACTAAGTCCCCGCGGATGGTCATCTCTTACCCCATTCACTTTACTATGACCGCAGAGAACTCTTGGAATGTGGAGGTAGGATAAATCACATCGGAGGGGAAAGGGGACGCTCTGCTATCTCTCGGCCCACTCCAATCTTGCAATGTCTAACCCTCATGGTGTGTCACTCACTCACAAAGGTTACCAATGTAGACTCTCAACCCTAGTATCACTCTAAGGGAGAAATCATGCAATAAGCATTCAAGATTGAAACTCAATTAATGACATCAATTAAGGAAAACATACTAGAATATTAATGAAACAAATACATCCTAGTGTTCATAAATCCAAGTACCCACTAGGGGTTTAGCTCTCCATGGAGCTAGTTACAATCAACAATGAAATCAAATGTAAAAACAAGTAATCCATAGAAAAACCCCATCGATATTCGTGTCGATGGTCTTGTGGAGTAGCCTCATCTTCTCCAAAGGTCCCCTTGTCCAGCCTAGGGCACACCTCACTGGATCGATACCGACGAAAGCTTCCACAATAACCTTATTCCAACCATAGCGCAGTGTCGAATCCGTAGAACCACTCCAAAGACATGCCAAAAGCCTTTCAAAACCCTAGCCGACGGCCTACCAAAAGATGGAGAAAAGTTGGAGAGAAGAGGAAAAAAAAGATCCAAAAAATCGTGTTGAATCGCGTCTTAAATAAAGCTGGAATCGGGCATCAACACACCCCTATGGATTCTCCACACGCTCTTGTGTAATTTTCAAATGGGCGTGGGGAATTTCCACACGCCCGTGTGGATTCTCTGGAATCCTAATTTTCGGCCGGCTATGAATAGTAACTGCTACAATATATTGCTACATTGATTTGGTACAGTACTCTAGCAAAACACTCCCAATTCCACACTTTTCATCAAGCCAACATAAACGGGCACACGTTTATGCCATAGATCACAACTCTTCTTCAATCAAAAGGCTCATTAGTGAAGATCTTGCTATTAATGCATAAGTCGGGATATGCAAATGTGCGCCCCACCAACTCATTGTAATGGCTTGAATACATAGAGGTTGGCACACATTCACGTATCTTAGAGCCCCACTTTTGTCTTCTCATTTGTTTCTTCCAAGATTCCAGCAAATAGTGTGTTCACGATCTACTTTTGGCTTCTTTTCTTAATAATTAGCTTCACAACCCTACATGCGCAAAAGAACATAAGGAAAGAATACTTCACATTCTTAACACACAAGCACTTATCACACACTTAAAACACAAAGAACTTGCACTAAAATAGAGAGAACATACCAAAATCAGGGAAACACTAGAAAAACAAAGAAGGTTATCAATGAGAGGGAGCCATCAATGGATGTTGCAACCGAGTGTACCCCGTTAACTAGGCTAAAAAGGAGGAGGAGGAGGAGCTAGGTTATTGCAAGAGAAGGGGTGCGATGAAAGAGAGCATCGATCGGTGATAGGTTTTTGAAAGGAAGCGCCGAAGCTGAAAGGTCGCACCCAGCACACGCCTGCAGCGCGTGCGTGTTGGGTCACAGATTCAGGGCACAAAAATCTAGGTGTGACATGATCGTGTAACCAAGTGTGCTAATCCCCCAGAAATCACTGAAGAATGGCATAATTAACAATTCAGTACATACACGATCATGTCAGGAGTACATAATATGTGTTTCACGTCAACACGATCATTTCAGGCCAATGTCTGTACTGAAATTTTTTAGAGTAGAGAGCCCTTCTCCCAAAATAAATGATAAAGCACACAACTAAACATGAAACGCAAAATGGCACAAAAATCAACCCAAGAAGATCACGACAACCATAAAACCATGAGAGAGCAAAAGTCACGAGGCTTGGAGACAGCGATCCCAAAACAAAAATGGGAAAACAGAGATAACCAGCACAAAACAAACAACTTGACTTACCTCCCAAGAAGCGCTTGCTTAACATCACTAGTTCGACGTACCCATTACGCTCTTGTGGAGGTTCATGTAGTCGAGACCTCTCTGGGCCATCGAAGACACAATTGCAAACATATGAAGGCAACATGTTAATTAAATGGACCTCACCAGATGCCCAAGTACTAACATGATTAGGGACCCATGATTTGGGCGATGAAGTGAGTGTCTTTTTCTTGTTGTACGTTACCTTCTTCCACCACCTTTTCGCCTGAGAGATTTACCTCTCAGGTGGCCTGGAGTACGTGCATACTAACACTTCAAGACCTTGGACTTCCTCTGTTGCCAATCCCAGTTTATCTTCATCAAATGGGATGTCCACAATACTGTTTTCTGGATGGCTTTTCAGGATATTTTCAAATTCCCATTGCACCAGAAGACCAAGAAAAAACTACATTCACATGCCCTTATGGAACATTTGCATACTGCCGTATGCCTTTTGGCCTATGCAATGCCCCCGCCACTTTTCAGAGATGCATGATGGCAATTTTTGAAGATATGGTGGAAGACTTTATGGAAGTGTTCATGGATGATTTCTCTGTGTTTGGTGACTCGTTTGAGCTATGCCTTAAGAATCTAGAACGTGTTCTTGCTCGGTGTGAGGAGACCAACCTCATACTAAGTTGGGAGAAATGTCACTTTATGGTTCAAGAAGGGATAGTCCCGGGTCACGAATTTCCAATGAAGGAATCGAGGTAGATAAAGCAAAGATCGCCGTAATAGAGAAGCCGCTCCTCCAACCTCGATGAAAGCTATCGGGGAGTTTTTCGGGACATGCGAGGGTTTTTTATAGAAGGTTCATCGGGGACTTCGCCAAAATTGCTAGGCCTCTAACAAAGTTGTTGGAAAAAAGATATACCATTCAAGTTTGACGATGATTGCATGAAAGCTTTTATCACACTCAAAGAAAAACTCACCCAAGCACCTATAATGGTAGCTCCAGATTGGGATTCTCCATTTGAATTAATGTGTGATGCAAGTGATTTTGCAGTGGGTGCAGTCCTTGGGCAACGAAGAGACAAGCATTTCCATCCCATATACTATGCTAGCAAAACACTGACAGACGCCCAGGAGAACTATACCATGATGAGTGCGATCCGCAAGTGCACGGAGTCGTCAAGTAATACCTCTCGTGCGAGCACGAGAGGGTCGTATTCCCTGGGCCCAAGGATCTACCCTTACTTCCTCTTCGCTTATTGTCTAGCCGACAGATTCGGAAGGTTTCCCTAATCTATTAATTTAACTAAGATAACTACAAGTGGAGACTAAAATACGGAGAGGGGTATAAAATCAGGGGAAAGGAACGGTCACGGATGCGGATTCCCTAGGGGCTACTAAAGTGCACAGGATGCTAAGAATGTCATGCAATTGAAGGTTTGGACCTAGAGATTTCCTAGATTTGGTCAACCCGATGGTCACGGCCATTGACCCCTAATCCGGTATAAGTATTGACACAGAATTTCTTCCGATCAAATCCTCATACGATTGCATTAACAAGTAGGGAAATCCCTAATTAGAGCCGGAACACAACTTGGTCTAGCCCCTAATGGTGGAGGGGTGCAGAATACCCGATGGTCACGGCGTATTCGTACATGAATCCCTTCCAAACTTGGTGTGTCTAGTACAAGGGCGATGGTCACGCTACCAAGTACAACCCTAGCAGCTTGGTTTTACGGAGTTCTCATGTAAGCAACACATCAAATGCACCAAGAATGAATCTCAAACACAACAATTGCAATAAACAAACTTAAATCATCCAAATACACAAGTTCACCCCTAAGGTTCACCGGCATCCCAGTGACCTTTGGGGTCTACTCATCCATACAAACAAATCCAAGCAACAAATCCATGCAAACAACTACGAATGGCATAATAAAAACTCCCTCAAACAATGGAAGAAGGAAGACAAGCCAAGCTAGGTGGAAAGGCTTCCCACGGACGCCGCAATGGGGGCGGCTTCCCTCGCTCGCTCTACAAACTCCCAAAGAAGAGATCGATGAAGATCTAGCCAAATCCGAGCTTCTCCCTCAGATTTTCCTTCTCCAAAACATGTAATCTTGCCTCTCAAAGACCGGTGAAAATCGGCTTGAAGAACTCTCCCAAAAACTCCTCCTCTTGCCCTAAAAGAAATCAGCTTTTTATATACCCCGTCAGTCCATGCGGGCGCATGGAGCCCGTGAAGCTCACAGCCAAATGTCCAAAAACCTGCCGGTGCTACAGTGCTTAGCTACAGTGTTTTCACTATAGTACTTTTGCTACAGTGTTTTTACTGCAGTAACCGAGGCTTGAGAATTCCCAGCAAACCTCACGGGCATCCATGCGGGCGCATGGAGCCCGTGAAACTCCCAGCCAAATGGCCGCAGCAAGAACAATGACCTGCTACAGTGTCGCTACGAGTGCCGCTATCGATGTCGGGACCCCAAAAAAATGCCGCTTTTTTTATGTCGAATTCATCCGATTTGCATTTTTTTAAGCATTGTTTGACTCATTTAAGACCCGCAACACTCGAAATAACCAATTTAGACATAAAACGGGCATCAATTCGTTAACATGTTCACAAATAATACACGATTAATACATATAAAATACATACATTTAGGCGTTTATCATACCACAACAGAAAAAGAGTTGCTCGCCGTTGTATTCGCATTTGATAAATTCAGATCATATCTGGTTCTATCCAAGGTGGTGGTATACACTGATCATTCTACTCTACGCTATCTACTTAGCAAGTCTGATGCCAGGCCACGCTTGATTAGATGGGTCCTATTGCTCCAGGAATTCGATTTGGAGATTAAGGACAAGAGAGGGGCCGAAAATCTTGCAGCAGATCATCTATCCCGATTAGAGAATCAAAATCCCGATGCGTTGAAGGGAAAAGATATCAATGACTCATTTCCTGAGGAACACTTGTTCAGTCTTAGGGTAATAGATGAGTGTGAACCACCGTGGTTCACTGATTTTGCCAACTATTTAGTTGGGGGGGGTCATCCCAAAATGGTTCACATATCAAAAACGAAAAAAATTCTTTTCAGACTTGAAACACTTTGTGTGGGAAGACCCTTATCTTTTCAGAATATGTTCAGATCAGGTTGTTCGCAGATGTGTGTCACATACAAAAGGTTTGAGCATTTTGAAACACTGCCATTCAGGACCAACTGGTGGTCACTACAATGCAAATCTGACAAAGAAAGAAAAATTCTTGACGTGAGGTTTTTATTGGCCATCATTATTTCGAGACACTCATAAATTCATACAAGCTTGTGATAGGTGCGGAGGGTTGGCAACATTTCTGCCGGGATGAGATGCCTCAAAATTGGAATCGAGCTTGTGAAATTTTTTTGATGTGTGGGGATCGACTTCATGGGACCGTTCCCAAGCTCACATGGTTGCAAATTCATTCTTGTGGCGATCGATTACATGTCTAAATGGGTGGAAGCTCAGGCCCCTACCAACAAGCGATGTGAGGGCAGTGGTCAAATTCTTAAAGAAACTTTTCTCCAGGTTTGGAACACCACGAGCTATCATTAGCGATCGAGGCACACACTTTTGCAATTCTCAGTTTGCAAAAATTCTAAAGCGCTATAATGTTTACCACAAACTAGCAACTCCATATCACCCACAAACTAGCGGACAAGTGGAGGTTTCCAACAGGGATTTGAAAAGAATCTTGGAGAAAAATGTTGCTCAGAATAGAAGAGATTGGGTAGAACACTTGGATGACGCTCTGTGGGCTTACAGAACAGCATATAAGACCCCTATTGGGACCACTCCATACAGATTAGTATATGGAAAAGCTTGTCACTTACCGGTAGAACTTGAACATAAAGCTTATTGGGTTACTAAATTTCTGAATTTTGATTCTACTCTTGTAGGTGAGAAGAGGAAGCTTCAATTAAATGAATTGGATGAATGGCGTGCCACGGCATATGAAAATTCCAAACTTTACAAAGAAAGAGTGAAGGAGTATCACGATAGGCACATCAAGCACCCCAAACAATTTCAAGAAGGAGATAAGGTGTTACTGTTCAATTCGAGGCTAAAACTTTTCCCGGGAAAACTTAAGTCACGATGGTCAGGACCATATACGGTCACTCAAGTTTCCCCATACGGAGCAGTCGAGGTTACTCACCCCGAAAAGGGTACTTTCAAGGTAAATGGACAAAGGTTGAAGCTCTATTTTAACAACAACAATTTGAAGATGACCGAGGGAAATTTCAAATTATTCGAGCCCCCATGAGGTAAGTGAAAAGGTACGTCAAGCTCGGGACGTTAAACAAGCGCTTCTTGGGAGGCAACCCAAGCATTCGGGGGTTTATTTTCATGTTTGTGTGTTCTTTGTGTTCATATTCATATTCTTGTCACTTTTCGTATTTTCTTAGAGTTGTTAATTTGAATAAGTCCATGCTCCCATTATTTTGTTCGTCATGATCATTGTCCATGTGGTTGTTCACTTGATTTTATTGTGGAGTTACACTTGTTTGGGCTATCATTTTATGTGTTAGATCGAAACTTTGAACCATTATTTCATGGTGGAGATGATTTTAGAACATTTTGTAACCATGGCCATATGTTTGGAGAAGCTAAGAAGTCTCTAAATCAAGTTATTAGGGCCTCACGGGCTCTATGAGGAGTGCATAGAGGCCGCGAGAAAATTCCAGAAACTTTTCAGTACTCCTCGCGGGCTCTATGAGGAGTGCATAGAGCCCATCAAAGACCATCCAGAACTTTTTAACTAGGCTTCACGGGCTCTATGAGGAGTGCATAGAGACCATCAAGGAAATTCAGAAATTTTACACTACTCCTCGCGGGCTCTATGAGGAGTGCATAGAGACCATCAAGGAAATTCAGAAATTTTACACTACTCCTCGCGGGCTCTATGAGGAGTGCATAGAGACCATCAAGAAAATTCAGAAACTTTTCACTACTCCTCACGGGCTCTATGAGCACCTCATAGAGACCGTGAAGACCCTTTTTCTTCATGAGAACCTTGTCAACTTGTCTCTCTCCTCATTCTTCTTCTTCTCCAAGCGAGACTTAGCTTCCATGATTTACCTCTCCATGGCCGGATCTCACTAAATGTTGCTCTAATTCATCCCCACAACTCCTTGGGAAGTAGATCTAGTGTTCTCCTTCAAGCTCCACTCAAGTGCTCTACATCTTTGTTGGTATGAAGCTTGTTGTGAATGAAAAATTTTCTTTTCTCTTCTTCTTGCTTTCTTGAGTTTTTGTGTGGATTGTTTCAAGCTTTTTGCTTGTATTTTGTGGTATGATCATCATGTCTTTGATTTATCTTGAATTTATGTACAAATTTTTTCGAATTCATGATGAGGGGAAACTCTTGCAAATTGAATAGTAGCCATACGGGCTCCTTATTCCCGTATGGATCCTATTCACCCCATTTTCTTCATGTTTTATCCATTTTTATGCCACATTATGCACTCTATTGGATTCCTCTATGCTTGATTGGGTTTTTCATGATTTGTAGGAATGATGAGGATGAAGAAATTTTCAACAACCATGGAAATATGTTTACACCACATGAGTGACCACATTTTTTGGACAAGAATACCACAGAACAAGATGTCATTTTGTGATGAGAAACCTAATTCTAAAGACAAGGGCTAGTATGGACACTTTGTTTTATTGTTTAGCTTTTATTTTTTTCTAGTTTTTGTCTTAGTGTTTGCATGATTACTCCCCATCTCATTTTTGTAAATTTTTGCGGAATGATGGTGTCCCTTTCATGCCTTGCAGGGCATTAAGGGAGCTTGGTGAGCCCTCCTTCCATTTGGTGGAAGCCCGACCCAACATGTATAGCTCACCATACTTTGTGTTCGGGTCACATCTCGCCGTATGCACAAGAATAACCGGGGAAGTTCGTTCCACCCTCCTCATTTGTTTTCATTTCATATATCATTATGTTTTTCATGATTAGTGTACATTGGGGACAATGTACAACACTAGGTGTGGGGATGGGTGTATTATATGTATTAGGGTGATTGTTTACATGCTAGTGTACCCATGATGGCTTGTTCATTATTGTAAGACTCTTCTAGCAAGGTTTAATGATCGATTTGAGTTACATACTTGTTGTTGTACTCTATTGAATCTTGTTTCACCTCTAGTATTGTCTTGTGCACTGAATCTTGTGTTGATGCCCTGGGAATAGCCAACTTGACTACTCTATCTCTCTTGATTGCTTAACACACAACTTTGAGTACTTGGCCTTAGAATACTAAGTTCTATCTTTCAATGTACTCTTAAGAACTTCTAAGTCTTGTTGAGCTAACCCTAGTTTTGTGGCATGTAGAGTAGTATGAAGACATGATCTAGGGTGATTGTGAAAAAAACAAAAAAAAAAAAACAAAAAAAATGAAAGAGAAATGAAAAAGTGAAAAGAGTAAAAAAAGAAAAAAATGAGTCTATGTCGAGTATTCCTCTCGCTAATGAAGCATGAATGCGTCTATGTAGATTGTAATCGAGTAGTTGGGTGGCTCTTGTGCCTAACCAGCATGTGCACCGTCCAGAAAGATTTTTAGTGCAGTCTATGTTAGTCGGACTCGAAAAAGAAAGAAAATAAAATGGAATGAAAATAAAAACCCTAGTGATCTTTTTTTGGCTACCTACTAGAGGTTTTGAGAAGAATAGGGAATTAGTTCGAGTTCAAGACTTGGAAGGATCTTACTTGTTCATTGAAGTAGTGCTTAGCATTTTAGGACTTAGTACTCTTTGCAAGTGGAGTGATTAGCATCTAGAGCTGTACTCATTGGAGTCAGTCGGCTAGACCAAGTCAGGGTAGATGAAATACAAGGTTCACACACATGGCACAGACATATACGAGGTGAGACAGGATCTTTCTGTTGTGCTTACTGCGTGTAACTCACCATCTAGTTATCATTTTCCATGCTTGTGGAGTCTTGTATTTATTTAAGCCGGATGTGATACACTTAGCCACTTATCATTATCTTTGTTTTTCATGATATGTTTGCTGAGTAAATATTACTGTTGATCACCAAATTATAGCCAATTATCAGTTTGGGTACCACATTTTAATTTGTATCAAATTGGTCCGCCCATTTTCATTTTGTTTCTTAAAGATGCTACCCAAAGGATTCCGGTGAATTTATTCTGACGTGGACGCCGGCAATCCAACGTGGTTGCCGGATTTCCACGTCACATGTCCAGTGGCATGTCCAGGGCGATTATAATACCACGTCAGCCGCCATGTCAGCCCCTTCTTCTTCTTCTTCTTCTTCTTCTTCTTCTTCTTCTTCTTCTTCTCATCTCTCAAATCTGAGAATCCTGAGACTTCTTCTCCTTCGTCTTCTTTCTCATTTTCATCTCTCAAATATGAGAATCCGAGTCCTGAGAATATAAATCCTTTTGCTCCTTCTTCTTCCTCACATTCGAGAATCTTGATAATCCAGAGCATGTTGAACTGTGAGTGCTCTATGTGGGTGTGATCCCGAGTATGAAAGTAACTGATTTGTGATACTCTAGAGCTTGTATTCAGTGGGAGTTACGAGCAAATAATCACAAATCAAAGTTATGAAGATGTCTCAACATCATTTATATATCATTTATATTGTTTTTGCATTTACTTTTGCTCACTGGGCCTATTTTTCTGTAAAATTACTTCAATGTAGTTGATATCCTTTTAGCAAAATTAATGATCTAATAATATCCTAATTATTTCTGTGACTTTTCTTTTTCAGTGAGAATGTTGTGAAGTTGTTACATAGACATTAAAATTTATATTAATGTCTTCATATAAACCTTAGTAACTACTGAAATTTAAGAGCACAAAATAAAAAACCTGCAAAAAATAATCAATACAAATATACATAATAACACTAACTGTATCTATTTACTCGTAATTGTTGATTGAAAATTAACAGCACCTAGTGTTGATAAAAAACAACAAAAGAAATTTATCTGTATGTATATACACAAATACCACAAAGCAATGCAATGTACAAGCAGTAGTTTAAAAGATTTCCTTCCCACTGAATACTGTGAATTCATTGTTCAGATAAGAATTTACAAAAGATCTACAATAAGTTTGTTCTTATAATTTAGCCATTTATACAAAATTAGCCATAGTCAGACCAAAACATGGCTATACAAAACAACAAGCACATAAGCTAGTTTTTATGTCTCTAAAAAAAGAAAATACAACAAGTTTCATTGGTTCTTTCCATATGAAGAACCAGGTGGAACCCATATTTTTTTCTTCTTTGCACCAATTTCTTCCCTGCTCCTATCTTCAACAGATTTGTTCTTCATTTGTGACCGCAAGGAAGGTATCATTAAATTTGGAGGGGGCCTCTTTGTTGAGGTTGTGTCTCTTGCATCATGTACATCTTTGCTCCTATTTTCATTGAGTTTATCCTTTTTTCCACCTCTAGTGTCTAATTTTGTCCTTCTTACCTTAGTCTGAATTTCAGGTGCTAAACCAGGAAAAGCTTGCACAGAGATATTAACCATCTGCAGTAGTTAAAAAAAAAATACATGGTTCAGTTCAAGCAATGAGTGTGCATTGTTCTGTTTCTTATACTATACATACCTGTGACACTGATTCTGAAACATTACTCTCAGCTACAGGTTCCTCATTTCCAATCTTCTTGCTTAGAAGATCAACCTGCAACATAATTTCAAATATAAATAGCACAAGCAACAATAATAGCCATTAACATTTGCTTCTCAAAAGAGGTTGAGGTTGTAATTAAAAAAAAGAAAGAAAGTAATCATACATATGCAAAATGTTCACCAAGAACCTGAGGGTCAATTGCTTCCATTGGGCAATTTGTGTCATCCTAACATAGACAGTAAAACCAACAAAGTTTTGTTCAGATTAGCAACTATTATGAAATGATCCTATATTTAATCAATGGATAAAACTTACATCATTAACATTTGCTTCTCCAACTATTTGTTCAACCTCCTGTGTAGTTTCCCTTCTATTGTTTCCCTGAAAATTAATAGAAATACAAATTGTCAATATACAAAACATTCACTAGATATAACAGAGACAAAGGAACCAATGTAGGCATACTTGCAACCCATGATATCTCTTGTTATGGCCTTGGACACCACAGATGCTGCATTTTTTTTGTGCACCCTTTCTGCTTACCCTTCCATTGCAGAATCCAACATTTTCATCACCTGCTTCTTTCCTCCTTAACATGGGCTTCCTACCTCTCTTCTTGTTTGCTAGCTCAGGTGGAATCATTGGGTTTTCAGCACTTTTAGGCCAACAAACACTATCTTGGGTTGGATTTAGGAGGTGATTGTATGTTTGCAAGAATGTGGTGACCTTATAGCAATCGTCTACATAATCCTCAGGTTTCTCTTTGTTATAAAATATGGATGAGATTGCATGAGCACATGGCAGTCCTGTTAGTTGCCATCTCCTACAAGTACAACTTCTCTCCTTGACATCAACTACAAATTGACCATCATTACCCAAAACTTGGTATTTATCTCCCCCAGACCATGTTGTACTATAAAACAAGCTTGTTTGCTTTAGCTTTTCTAATTTTTTTACAGCCTTCGGACAATGTTCTGTGACACATTTTTTTATGGCATCTCTTTTCTTTTGGATCCTTTTCATGAGTTGTGTCCTAATCATCTCATTCATGGTTATAACACCCCTTGTTCTTGCCTCTAAGATGTTACTGTTAAAACATTCACAGTGGTTATTTAATAACATGTCGCAATTGAACTGTGTTTGGAAGTATGCTCTACTCCAGTGATGAGGATCTATATTTTTTAAGAACTTATATGCATCTACAGACATCCTTTTCAGATCTTCCATTGCTTGATTAAATGCTGGAATATAGGTGGCCCTAGCACAAGCCCAAAGTTGATCTTTAAGAGCTTTTCCCTTATGATTTTTTTTATAATTGGTGTGAATATGTCTTACACAAAATCTGTGTTCACTTTGAGGGAATAATTGTTCAATGGCAGGTATAAGTCCCTATGGTTTAATTTATTCATATACCAGTAGCCAGCAATCAAGAAGAAGGCATAAAAAAATAAATAAATAAAAGAAAGTGGCATCAGTGAGCAATTATAATAAAACTATAAACTAATTATACTAAAGGTTTAAACATGTACCTTTTGTCAGTCACTCATGAAAGCCCACTTATAACTGTCTGTTATCTGCAAGTCCCCTGTGAGCAATTCCAAAAACCACAGCCAATTCTCATGATTTTCCTTACTCACCATAGCCCATGCCACAGGGTAGATGCCATCATTAGCATCTATTCCAACTGCTGTTAATAGTTGTCCTCCATAGAGTCCCTTGAGAAAGCATCCATCCACTGATATGATGCGTCTGCAGCCTGCTAGGAAACCAGCTTTGAGGGGTGCTAAGCATACATACATGCCACTGAAGACACCTTCATTGCGCTTGAACATCACAGTTGATCCAGGGTGAGTCCTAATCAATTCCAATCTATAGTCATATAGTCTTGTAATTTGAGTTTTTTCATCACCATCCAGCATCCTATTTACAAAGAGATATATAAGAACAAGGAAAAGTCAACAACACTACATTAACTTACAATTAGAATAAAAAATTCAGGAAGAAAACCTACTTCAGTGCAATGGACTTAGCCCTCCAAGTTGTTAATCTGCTAATGTGAACCTCTTGATTAGTCTTCACAGCCTGAATGATTCCATTGATCTTCCATGAGGGATCTGATCTGAATTGGTCCATGTACTTCTTTGCTATCCACTTTGCATTAACATGTCTAATGTGATGGTCTCTGCTGCATTCATGCTTCAAATTACCTGATTTAATTTGTATTGTATCCTTATCCTTCACCATAGGTGCAGCCCACAAGTAAAAAGGACATTTCTTCTTGCAAAATGCTTTGCACTTCTGCTTGTTGTTAGGTTTGAAGTTAATCACACAGCGGTTATTAATGGCGTAATTTCTAACTGCTTCCTTGAACTGGGCAAAGCTCCTAAACTTCATCCCAATTTTAAATTGGGTATTCTTCATATCACATTCTTCATTGAAGTCTGCATAATTAGGCCTTAATGGAGCCAGATCTTCTTCATCTGTGGAAGAACAAGAATGCAACTCTTCTGATGCAACATAAGAAGATTCTTCATCTTTCTCACATCCCATATCTTTGATTTCCCCTCCTAATGCATTGTCAGGCATATTCATTGTACAGTTATCCACCTGTCTATCCTCTGCATCACTATCACAGGTGTAATCTGAATCATATAACTCATCATCTATTTTTTTCTCACTTTGATTTCCATTCAAAATACCTTCCAAGTCAGCTTCTGCCTCTTCATTTTCTTCCACATCCTCTTCTATATCTTCTTGTACTTCATCTTCTACATCTTCAAAATCAACCTTTACTTCCTTGAAAGCACCCTTGACATCTGACTTACTACTAGGTCCAACAAAGTTGTCCACAACATTATTATCTTCTGATTTACTCCCCTTAATATATATATAGATGAGCCTAGTAAAGTCTATAGATGAAGCCATTGATAAAACATCCAAATCAGTTTTAATTTCAACAAGCCCATGGCTGCTCTTGAGATCTAACCACCATAGTGTGCATCCTTCCACATCTATTCTCAGTTGTTTGGCCATGTTTAAGATTTCTACAAATGAAATCTTGTCTTTGAAACAAAAGTCTACAAACCCTACTAATGTGGAGTGATCATAACCAAGCATATGGTGCACTCGAATTGTAAAAAATTCAGAGTTTTTGGCTGGCACACAAATGTAAAAACTAATTAATTGTTGATAGTGGTCTATCATCTCTTAGATGAAAGCTTTATCTCCATTCTAACAGTATGCAATTACAAAAATTTAACAATAAACAATTAAGCAAGTAAACAATTAAGAAATTAAGCAATTTCATTGAATACAATTGCTTAACAATGTTAATAAAATACACATGGAAAAATTAAGAATAGCTTTCAATTCCAAGGAAACCTCTTCCTATTCGAGATGGCCAAACAAAGATAAACCAAACGTTGAAAGTTTCTTAATGTTGTTATTTTCACTTTGATAACCTAGCAATAGTCCATGGTATGGAGAACAAAAGTTTATGCTGAAACTTGAACAAATACAAGTTAATAAATTAATACATACAAGCACCTCTGCAAATTAACAGTCCAAGTTATGCATGTTGATCTGTGCTTTTGAATAAATATTAAAAATCTACATCTTAAGTTTTAGATGGGAAGAAAACAAATGCCTTGTATATTTATTTTAATTTAATGTCGTAGTCAATTAGTCTAACTGTGCTAAGACATAGTTGTTTTTTTTGTTGTTCTTGGATTCTCATGTTTTCAACATCTAGTGCACCTTAAGTTTTAGTTGTTTTTTTTAATGTTGATCTGCATTCTACAAATAGCTATTAAGATGCCTAAGATGAAAAGAAAACAAATGCCTTATGTTCATTTTGCTATAATAGAGTTGTTTGGTTACTATATTCATGCTATCAAGTAGCAAACAATAACATTTTGTGCAAGTTTTTATTTGAATTAGATAGGAATCTCTTTTTTCCATAGAGTGGTGACCAAAATTCTATAAGGGCATAGTGGCTTGAATTTGGAATTTAGATTAGTGGGTTTGTTGTAGTAATCTAAAGGAAAAATATTTAGTAACTAACAGGACAGAGGTAACTTATTGCCAGGAATATATATATATATATGTGAAACAAGACTACAAGCCAACTATGATAGTAACAAACAAAACTAAAGAAATCTAAATAAGGGAAAAACAAATAACAACATACACAATCAAAGCTAATCAATAAATTAATAACCAATGTGATAAAAAAAATTCTAGACATAAACACACAATAATACATGAAAAAGCAACAGGTAAAAGAAAAATAGACCTAGGTGTTCAGCATAACCCCTCTTCTTCAAACCCTAAATCAAATCAATATATTGCAACCTTGTTTTATAAACCCAAATATACAAATAAAACCCTAACTTCGAACATAAGCCAAACACTACTTACTATATGTTGGGGCTTTCTTCTCAGGGATCCTGATCTCCCAGTCTGGAGCCATAGGGCTTTCTTCCTCCCGACCTACAAACACGGTAGTCGAATGCGATTATCTTCCTCTCCTTCTTTGAGCTTTTAACGGACTTGCTTTATATTCTCAGGACTCGGATTCTCATATTTGAGAGATGAAAATGAGAAAGAAGACAAAGGAGAAGAAGTCTCAGGATTCTCAGATTTGAGAGATGAGCTCTCCTTCTTTGAGCTTTCAACGGACTTGATTTATATTCTCAGGACTCGGATTCTCATATTTGAGAGATGAAAATGAGAAAGAAGACGAAGGAGAAGAAGTCTCAGGATTCTCAGATTTGAGAGATGAGAAGAAGAAGAAGAAGAAGAAGAAGAAGAAGAAGAAGAAGGGGCTGACATGGCGGCTGACGTGGTATTATAATCCACGTGGACATGCCACTTGACATGTGACGTGGAAATCCGGCAACCACGTTGGATTGCCGGCGTCCACGTCAGAATAAATTCACCGGAATCCTTTGGGTAGCATCTTTAAGAAACAAAATGAAAATGGGGGGACCATTTTGATACAAATTAAAATGTGGTACCCAAACTGATAATTGGCTATAATTTGGTGATCAACAGTAATATTTACTCCTATGTTTGCTTGGGGACAAGCAAATGTTTAGGTGTGGGGATATTTGATAAGTGTCTAAATGTACGTATTTGAGTGTATGTATTTGTTACCTCTAGCATGTATTTCCATTAGAATTGATGCCCGTTTTGTGCTTAATCGTGTATTATTTGCTTTGCAGGGCACGGGAACACCATGGATGACACGAGGATATGATTCGGGCGAAAAAGAGAAGAAAACCAGGGCGCGGTACTGTAGGGGTATTCACTGTAGTAAAGTACTGTAGCACCAACACTGTAGCACAATTGCTGTAGATGTCACTGTAGCACCTGGAGAGTTTCAAGTCAGGATTTGGATCATGGCATACGGCCTCAATGCTGCCCGGTATAGAGCCCGGGATGATCACTGTAGCTATAATGGAAGATATTTACTTGATGGAGTTTGCCTACCCCAAATACTGTCAATGTTGAGCTCCATAGCGAGTGGTATAGCACTCAGGATGGAGGCCATAGGGAGTGGTATAGCACTTGGTATAGCACTCATGATGGGGGCCATAGGGAGTGGTATAGCACTCGGGATGGAGGCTATCAAGGGGGTATGATGAGTGGTATATAGAGGGATTTTTGGAGAAAGATGGGGGACTTTTGGCTAGACTTCTTCTTGGCCTCTTGGGCCGCCGCCACCACACTCTTAAGGCCTTCCGACCATCTTCCGGTGACGATCCTTGTGGGAAAGCGAGCACACATCATCACCAAGAGGGAGAGGAGCATAGGAGAAGGAGTTGGATTGAAGATCTAGACCACCATTGCATCATCATTCGAAGCTTCATCGATTCAAGGAGATCAAGATCGTAGAGGGAGTTTTTCTTGCTTCTTTATTGTCTTTCTTTTCCTTGTATGTTGTATAAGTATCCCTTGTCATGAGGGATTAACTTATTGTTGTGTTTGGATTTGGATGAACCCTAGGGCTAATCTTGTGTATGAACTTGGAATGTTGTTCTTCATTGATTTTGATGGTTGTTTGAGATTCAATCTTTCATGCTTTCATGTCTAGAATTACATGTATGGAGAGATCCGTAATTCTACTATGAGTTGTATGCGTAGATGTGACCTACTCACGTGTACTAGATCTAGGAGAGATTGAAAGGGGATGCTTGTGCCTACACGCCGAGAGATCCGGTGTTGGCAGCCCTCCATTGCTAGGTTTAAACCGAAGGATAGTAGGTTTACTCCTATTAGAGAACTCCAAGAACATAATGCGATCATAGGTGTGTTAATCCGGAAGAGATTCCGATTGACATTCGTATGGGATCAGGGGTTAGTCACCGAGAGATTGGGGCTAATCTACTCACGAGGTCTCTTGGTCTCAATTATCATCAATGCATCTTTAACTCATCTTAGTTTGGGACTTAATGACAACCCTAGGTGGATTCCTTGTCCAAACACGACCTTCTCATGCTTGATACTCCCTTGTTTATTTACATCTGTGTGCTAGTTACCCGGCCATAGATTGTTAGTTTATTTTATTTTATTTCATTTGTTCTTCATACCAAGAATTGTAGGCTAGATAATAGATGAAGGGTGAGTAATAATACTTCCTTAGCCCCGTGGAATACTACGACCCCCGTGGAATACTTGGCGATCCCGTACACTTGCGGGCGATCCATCAGTTATTTCTTCATCACTATCTCGAAGAGTCATTCATCCATCTTTCACATCAATGAGAGCCTTGGACGTCACCAAGAACGGTCGTCCCAGGATTAGTGGCACTTCCATATTATCGTCAATATTCAGGATGACAAAGTCCACAGGAAATATAAATTTGTCTATCTTGACCAAAACATCCTCAATTATGCCCCGTGGTCTTCGTGTGGATCAGTTCTCTAATTAGAGAGTTATGTTTGTAGGTTTAGGCTCCATAAGACCCAAGCTCTGCACATTAGCAAGTGCCTTTTCATCGACCAAATCCCCAATCATGCATGGAACAATAAAGCCTCCATGATCCTTCTCCTTCTTGGAGAGGTTGTTGCAAAGCAAAGCAGAAGACTCCTTACTCAATGTTAGTGAAGATATATCCTCCAATTTCCTCTTGTTGATGAGTAATTCCTTCAGAAATTTAGCATACCTCAACATCTGAGCTAGGGCTTCTACGAATGGAACATTAATGTACAAAGTATTCAACATGTCTAGGAACTTTTTGTATTACTCATCCTGTTGGTCTTTCTTTGCCTTGGAGGAAAAAAGGAGTTTCTGCTGAAATACTGGGAGTGGGGTTATGTTTTGTGGGGCGTTGTCAGTGTCAGAGATCACCACATGTTCAGCAAATAACGATTCATGTTTCTTCTCAATAGGATCCTGTAGTTACTTTTCACTTCTTAAGGACACACCCTTCAATGACTCTTTAGCGTTAGCCACTGTGTTGCTTAGAAGGGTCCCCAGTAATCATTCTTCTAGTAACTTGGACATTTGAGCCACTTGATGTTTTAACTTCCTCACAATTACATTTATGTTTCTAATCATTTCATCATGACTGGCAAAACGGGTCTCAGCATTCTTGATGAATCGAGCCATTAAACTGGTGAGGTCTTTAGTAGACTCAGAAGAGGATGACAACTGTGATTGTGATGCAATCTGAAGTGGGGACTTGTACTGCTATTGCGTTGCTTGTTCTGTCCCGTCTGACTCCATGAAAAATTTGGATGATTCCTCCACATGGTATTGTAAGTGCTACTATATGGATTATTTTGGTAATGATGATTCTGATTAAGGAAATCCACTTGCTCAATTTGCTCTACACTTGCATCACCAGTAGGTAGGAAACTTGAATCAAATGAGTGGCTGGACTTATCTTGAATGGGCCCTAAGCTTGAAGATGGGGATTGCATGTTATCTAACCTTTTTGATATTGCTTCAACCTGTGCTGCAAGGGTTGTGATGACATCCACTTGATAGATAGAGGCGTATTTTACTAGTTTGTTCCTTTTAGAACTCCATCGATACCCATTACTTGCCATATCTTCATTTAATTTTTGTGCATCACTAGGTTGCTTGTTACATAATGAACCCCCGGCGGCCGCATCAAGCATCTATTTTGTAAAAGTGTTTAGCCTATTGTAGAAAATCTAAATTTGCATCCACTCAACAATTTCGTGTTGCGGCCATTTCCTTAGCATCTCTTTGTATCTTTCCCATGTATCATATAATGATTCAAACTCCAACTGACAGAATAAAGAGATATCACTTCTTAACTTAGTAATCTTTATAGGAGGAAAGTATCTAACAACAAATGCTTCTAAGACCTGTTTCCAGTGGTAAGAGACCCAGGTAACAAGGAAGTTAGCTACTGCTTGGCCCTTCCTCACAATGTGAATGGGAAGCGTCTCAAGCAAACTGCCTCCTTATAGACGTTGCTCGCTTTATATGTATCACAAATCTCCAAGAAATTTCTAAGATTCTTATATGGGTCTTCATTCTAGAAAATGTCAAATTGACACATTTGTTGCACCAATTGGGTGAAATTCGTCTTCAACTAGAAGTTATTTGCAGCAAATGCTTCTAAGACCTGTTTCCAGTGGTAAGAGACCCAGGTAACAAGGAATTTAGCTACTGCTTGGCCCTTCCTCACAATGTGAATGGGAAGCGTCTCAAGCAAACTGCCTCCTTATAGACGTTGCTCGCTTTATATGTATCACAAATCTCCAAGAAATTTCTAAGATTCTTATATGGGTCTTCATTCTAGAAAATGTCAAATTGACACATTTGTTGCACCAATTGGGTGAAATTCATCTTCAACTAGAAGTTATTTGCAGCAATAGGAGGATGAACAATGCTGGAGTTGACTCACTCTAGATTTGATCTAGCAAAATTCAAGATACACTGTGGGTGATTACCGGCCATATCTACATCTTGATCCACTTCCACACTAATTTTAACGGACCCAGAGTTGCTTAAACTAATCTGACGTAGTCTTCTTCTGAAGGTCCTCTCTACTTCTAGATCAGGGTTAACTGGTGAGGTCGATGAGCCCCCCTGGGTCATACACTTGTACTTGCGCTTAATAGACGAATACAAAGTAAGCTCGCAAAAAATTCAATGTATAGCAAGGGGGTAATGACAAGATAAAGAACGTGTCAAAAAACAAAGAAGATATACACAAGTATGCACAATATAAACAAACTAGAACGTCAGATTATAAGCTTTCTTAATAGTTTCCAGTCCCCGGTAGTGGCACCAAAAACTTGATGTGTTCTCCGCAAGTATACGGGTTGCACGCAAGCAATATAGTAGTACCCCGTGAGGGGTAAGGTTGTCAAACCTCAGGGACCAGACTAAAAATAATAACTTAACACTAATCTCTAGTGACAGTTCAATGGATAATGAAGTTGAGTAAAATAGAAGAACAATTAAAGGGAAAATATGGAAGAGAAAGGATAGAAATAAAGGTGATTGGATCAAGTGTCAATAGAAGAGAACAATGCCCCGAGATGTTCCCCTTGCACTAAAAAATGCTCACTCACTCTCACGTTCTACCAGGTACATTGTAAGGTTCTGGTGTGTGCTTAGTAGCAATGTGGCAGCTATGGTTCTCAAATACACCAAGTTTTGCTAGGGTGACTATGGCCTCTTGTACAACAAGTTTTGCAATCACGCTAGGTAATCACAACTATCGCAATCCACACATTGAGTCATACCCAAACAATTATGAACATCACACACATCGAGTTATACCAACACAAAATTAACACAAGAAATAAAAGAACTACATAGAACAAAATAATGTTGGTGTTTTTAGCATCCGAAGTATAAGATTCCCACCCCGGGGTACCATGGCCGGTTAGCCCCTCATGGGTGGGTACAACATGGAGGAGAAAGGACTAGATCCAGAGAAAGAAGACATGACTTCCTTCACTCTAAGATATGCCTCCAATGTCGAGCTCCTTGTGCTAACACAACTTTCCTTATGCCTCCAACTTGCTCCTTTATGCCCTAGAAGTTATGGATAAGCTCACTCTTCATCCTCATCAAAGTCCTCCCTGTGAAGAAACAGATTCCCGAAACAAGATGAAGAAGAACCCTTAAAACTGGAGTTAAAAGGCACTTTTCGTGTTCGACACAATCTATGTATGATCATGTCTCAGACCGTGTCATGCTGGGGATGACATAAGAGACAAGGAGTGTCTCAGCTAGCAAAGGTCGATGGCAAGGAAATGATCGTGTTGTGACCGTGCGAATCAATGACATGATCGTGTCATGTGCACCCAACTCGTGTCAATAATTTTTCCATGAGTTCGCCCGTGGCTTGCGTTTTTTGGGGGCATTGACATGACCGTGTCCTGACCATGTCGATCTTGCAACTATCCTTCAGCACCGAAATCTTACGGCGTCAAGAATTGGCTGAGAACTTCGGGGGGTATAAAATGATTGTGTCCCGCCCATGTCAGGCTTGATCACTTCAACTCCAATGGGGTATTTTCATCCCGAATTTTCCCCAAAACATACTTAAACTTGATTTCTGCACATATGACAAGAATACCCATAATAGCACTACTCATTTATAAAAGTACACTTGAGAACAAGTAAAACAATGAAATTAGGGTATGAAAATATGTATGCAAAGTGCACTCATCAGACTTAAGTTTTGACTATAAGATCCTACGAATGTTTTAATACAGGCGTAAGGCTCCTATATGGGCTCCATCTCCTTTACAACTTGGGTTACGATTGTGAGGGCTTCTAAGTAGCAGCTTGTAAGGTTTTTGAGATATCCACTACGTGCGTAAGACATCGGTGAGGTTACTGGCAACAAAGAACACAATAAAATGTGTTGTAAGGCTCTCAAGATAGTCCTTACAACAACCTTACACAACTAAGGCACTTGGTAAAATTTCTTTGTGAGGTTAAGGGCCATAAGGTGTTAGTGTAAGCCCTAGCCCCATTACATTGTATGAAATCTTATTATTTGAATAATTATTATGAGGCATCATTTTATCTTTTATTATTCCTGTGCATAGTTAATAAGATAAAACATCCTTAAATATTGGTTCTGCTCAAGCTAACAAATGCGTGATTTGGATAGTAAAACCTTGGAACATAAACTACAACAATATTCTAAATGTCCCTAGTCAATTATTTTCATGGTAATTAAAATAAATTAAGACTAGTATGTCTTTTGTGAGATGGCCTTGTTTTATGGGTCATAGGATATGGGATATCAATCAAAGGACATAGATCCAAGTTAGGAAATAGTGTACCAGGATCGATCCGTTTTTGAGAACACTACATAGTTGTAAAGTTATTTGTTGTTCTCAAGCAATTCTTGAACTCGCATCCTTCGACCTAAAATCACTATAGATCTCAGATGAATCCTTACATGCTTTAACTTACGCCTAACATCATTTGTAACTGAGTGGCAAGTACGGGTATGTTTAGGTATGCCATGGTTCATGCTAAGAGACATGAGTGAAGTGAAGGGATTGCTCCTCTATGTAGAAAGACTAAATATCACTGGCCATTTGATTAGTAAGGCTGAGTAATGCATGGCCATGCCCAAGGGAAATGATAATAGTTATCATGTACTTGACCTAGTCAATTCACTAAGAGATCAAGAAATTAATTACCATTAAAATAAAGGTATCTCGCTCCATGCCTTGTGCTAATTAACATATTCAATGGCAAAGGATTGTATAAGGTTGCGATAGGTTCCATTAATTCTCAAAATTGACCTTCATTTAGTATTGGGTAATCGTATTGTCTTACTAGAGAATAATTATGATTTATGAGCGTTAAAGTTGTTTAAGCTCATTGCCAATTATTGTACACTAAGAATGTCGAGATTAAGGTTCAGTATTTGTTATTTATTAGACCACTTGATTAGGGTTTTGGTAAAAAACCTAATTAGGTGGACCAAATAGCTTATTCGGGTTGGGTCTTATTAAGTGTTAATTCAATCTAATTGATTTGGTTGATTAAAATGGTTTAATTAATCAAGTAAAGAAAAGAGTCCCAATTTGATAAGGAGTGAAGGGTTTTATCATAAATTAGGGTTTTGGGTTTCCAATATAGATAGATGGTCTAATTCTAATATGAGAGAGTAACAATATAGTGATTAAGAGATAGTCTCTTGAGAAACCCTAGCCATCACCCACCCCTTTTCTCCTTTAGCCGCCCCGCTAGTGCTCACTACTGGAACCTGCCGCCGATGCCCACCATCGGAACCCGCCGCCATCACCGGGCCTATAACCCCTTTTTCTCTTCTCTACAGATCGGATCTCGAGACCAAGAAAAAATTGTTTTTTTCTTGTGTCTCCTTGATCGATCTCGGGTGCTTGCTATTCAAGCCGAGGAACAAGTGTTGTTTATTGAGCTACTAGCACACCTGCTTGATTCCCAAAGGCTTTCGTGTGTACGTGATTGTAGAGGGGAGTAGCAATTCGTAGTCCCTTTCGATTTCTGGTAAACAAGGATACGTTTAGAATCATCATCAAAATAAAGATAAAACGTTTAATTATCTATTTGTCTAGTTTTTTATCCTAGAGATGGCGTGCGTTAGGGTTTTCTTATGTTTACTTGCTGTTAAATTTTGCTATCCGCTTGATAAGTGTCTAAATGTATGTATTTTAGTATATATATTTAATATATTTAGCATGTATTTCTATAAGGATTGATGCCCGTTTT
Source organism: Dioscorea cayenensis subsp. rotundata (assembly GCF_009730915.1). Lineage (NCBI taxonomy): Eukaryota > Viridiplantae > Streptophyta > Magnoliopsida > Dioscoreales > Dioscoreaceae > Dioscorea > Dioscorea cayenensis. Next base: position 1,749,804 of record NC_052472.1, on the reverse strand, counting down.
GTGCTTAATCATGTGTTATTTGCTTTGCAGGGCACAGAAATGCCATGGAGGACACAAAGATACAATTTGGATGAAAAAGAGAAGAAAACCAGGTCGCGGTACTTCAGCGGATTCACTGTAGCAGTAGGACTGTAGCATACGCACTATAGCAAAATCACTGTAGCTGCCACTATAGCACCTGGAGTTTTTTTGAGTCGGGAATTGAACCATAGAATACAGCCTTATTGCTACCCTGGATTGAGCCCAGGATGATTATTGTAGCCTAATAAAAGGATAATGTGTTTGAAGTCATACTGGCTCAATGAGGGGATCATTGAGCCAATATGGATACTATTACGTGAGCTGAAGTGCATTTTTGCCTACCCCAAACGACCTTAATGAGGAGCTCATTGAGCCAGTATACTGCCAGTATGGAGGCCAATTTGAGCCAGTATACTGCCAATATGGAGTCCATTTTGAGTGTGTTTTGAGTCTATTTTGAAGGCATACGGGCTGGTTTGGAGAGGGAGTATACTGGGGGTATAAGAAGGCATTTGGAGGCCATTCTTAGGGACTTTTGACATTCTTGGGCAGCTAACACTTAGGGGAAGGATAGGAGAAACGAAGACATCATCTTGGGGAGAGTTTAGCTTGAGGCTTGGAGGTGATCAAGGGCTTGAACTTCAAGGAGAGAGCTTCATCATCAAGGAAGGAGGAGCATTCGGCATTCCTTGGGCGAGAGTAAGCGTCATTCGGCCGGCATTGTTCTTCTTCACCATCATTCAGACTAGGGAGTGTCATTTATGCTTTTATTTCTTATGTTTCTTGAGTTTGTGATTATTGTTTGTATGATGGCACACTAGACCCCCAAGGCCACCAGATGTAGGTGAACCTTGGGGAGGTTCATCATGTATTATGGATGCTTTTATTTTGGAATGCATTGGTGTGATTTATGGTTTTACTCAATGTTCTTCATGTCTAAAACTATAAAATGGAGAGATCCTTAGTTCTTTATTGAGTTTTACAAGTAGATGTGACCTACTCGCATGTACTAGATCATGAATGAGCTAGAAGGGGTATTCTTGTATCGACATGCCGAGAAATTGGATGTTGGTAGCCCCTCCGAATTATAAGGATGGACTTAGGTTAAGTGTATCCTTATTGCTTGATCTTCCTTCGCTTAATGCAATCATAGGAATGTGATTAGGGAAAGATTCTTGTCATTATTCGTATGGGATTAGGGTTTAACCGGCGAGAGATTGGGGTTGAACTAATTTTGAGATTATCAGTCTAAATCGCCCTTGCTATGTTGTTCTTATGCTTCCATATATCATGATGACCCTCATGGGGATCCTCATCCCTAGGCTTGTTTATCATCATCATTGCTCTTGTGATTTCTTGCTTGCCTTGGAATTGATATACTTGTGATTTATTAGAACTGTTGCATGTATTAGAGTGAAATACCATGTTTAAGTTGTAAGGTTAGAAAGTAAGTGATGGAGGAGTAATAGGAGCTCCTTAGCCCCATGCAATACGACCCCTGTGTCACTCACAGGGTATTACTTGGCGACCCCATACACTTGCGGGAAAGCACAACCAAGTTCTTTGCGCCGTTGCCGGGGACTGAAGGAATTCTAGGAAACTTCTAGCTTATTGCTCTACCCATTTTTTTTTCTTTTATTTCTTCTTTTCTTTTATTTTACTTCTTTTTGAGCTTAACTTCCTGTATGTTTCTTGACTTTGCAAGGTACAGTGCATTACATGAGCAAATCCATCAAATCTAGTTGTACCTGACAGAGAGATTGAAAGGACCTTGCATCGAAGACTTAGAGAAGTTGGTGAAAGCACTAGTGAAAGAAACTTTGAAATTGAGGACACAAAATTTGTAATCATGGCTGAAGAAAGACGTACCTTATCCAAATATGAAAGGCCGTAATTCACGGGAGAAGAATTTAGTGTACAAGAACCATCCATTGCCACAAATAATTTTGAGATCAAGGCAAGCACCATCGGCATGGTCCAAAATTCAGTCCAATTTAATGGTGTTGCAAATGAAGATGCCCATGATCATCTTTCCCGTTTCCTTCAAATATGTTCCGCTTTCAAGATAAACTGGGTGACTGACGATGCAATCCGGCTACAACTATTCCCTTTCAGTTTGAGAGATGGGGCATATCAGTGGCTCACATCCTTACCTCCGGGATCGATCAAAACACGGAAAGATATGGTTGAAAAATTTTTGGGAACGTATTTTCCTCTTAGCAAAGTGGCGAAGCTAAGACAAGAAATTTCAACATTTAAGTAAGGAGAGTCAGAGACATTATTTGAGGCATATGAGAGATTCAAAGACCTTCTTCGAAGATATCCCCATCATGGCTTTGCTTCTTGGATGCGGGTTCAGATAATCTACAACGGGTTGAACTATGCAACTCATCAATTAATTGATGCCACAGCGGGAGGCTCTCTTAGCAACAAGTACCCTGATAAAGCCGAGCAACTCCTTGAATCAATAGCAAGCAATGAGTCTCATTGGGCCTCAAGAGGTGCACCACAAATAGGGACCGGAATTTATGAAGTCAATGCTAAGGATGCTCTTGCTGCAAAGGTTGATGTGTTATCTCGAAAGCTAGACATGCTGAGTGTTCTTCTTCAAGCTAAACTCAAGTACTCTCAAGCTTTTGTTGGTAAGAAACTTGATGGCATGAAATTTTTCTCTTCTTTTCTTCTTACTTTCTTGAGCTTTTGTGTGGATTATTTCAAGCGTTTAGCTTGTATTGTGTGGTATGAACACTATGTCTTTGAATTATCTTGAATTCATGTACAAATGTTTTCGAATTCATGATGATGGGAGCCTCTTGCAACTTGAATAGTATCCATACAGGCTCCATATGCCCGTATGGATCCTATTCTCTTGAGTTTCATCATGTTTTTATACATTTTCATGCCACATTATGCACCCTCTTGGATTCCTTTAATTCTTACTTGAATTATTATTGATGAAGGAATGCCACACGTCAAGAAACTCACTTCTAAACCGCTGAGGAATAACTCTCACATCCCCGAAGAACCCTGTTTCTCTTGTTCTCTTCACAAGTCTCGCTATGAAAATTTAAAGACCAAACCATTTGGTACTTTTCGGCATATTGATTGGAATGTTGACAACGTCCCTTGCGTATGTCTCGTAAGTGCCCGGGTTTGTCGAGTAATAAAATCCCAGGTGAGTGGGTATCATATCCACAGGGAATAGAGATTGAAAATACATAAGTTGTTTCTTAACTAAGTGACATATAAATAGTGATTTGTGTGGTAAAATGTAATGCAAACAAAAGTAAAAGAGACAAGAGAGAGAGCACAAGTAAAGGGGAGGTAAGGCAATCGATATAAATGGAGTACTCGGATATTGAACCACCTAGGACAATAATTTTAAGTGCAAAACCCCTTTATTATGCTTCCTAACTAATGCATTAATGAGTCATGGAGATCCTTTAATACATGGTCCCAAATCTAAGGTCAACCATGCCTAACCCTATACATGTCCCGGAGGAGAAATTGAACAATCTCTCAACCTCGTGCTCGTATAGAATTGCAATGAGTTCTATGGATTCCAAGTGATAAATCCTCTTCCTATATGTAAACCTAACCCTTTGGTCCAGGCGGAAGGTTCCTAGCCACAATTAAGCCCTAAATGCTAAAATCAGTTTAACGCCTCACTCCATTGCACTCGCAACTAAGCACCAGTGGAAGGTCATCCCTAAGCCTATTCACTCTATTATGACCGCAAAGAACTCAAGGAATTGGAGGTAGAATAAATCACACCGGAGGGGAAAGGGGAAGCTCCGCTACTTCTTGACTCACCCTCTTAACCCTCTCCAATCTAGCTTTGTCTAACTCTCGTGGTGTGTCACGCACTCACAAGGGTTACCAATAAGAACTCTTAACTCTAGTGTCACTCTAAGGGGTATTCATACAATCAATGCATTCAAGATTGGAACTCAATAAAAACATCAATTAATGAAAGAATAATAACAAGGTTCAATGAAACGAATACATCCTAGGGTTCATTGTACAAGTACCCACTAGGGGGTTAAGCTCTCCATGGAGGTAAGTACAATCTATGAAATAGAATGTAAAAGCAATGAATCCATAGAAAACCCCCTAGATAGTCGTGACATGGTCTTGTGGAGAGTCCTCTACTCGTCTAAAGGTCCCTTTGTCCGGCCTAGGATACACCTCGCCGGATTTGTGCTGATGAAAGCTCTCCCACTAACCTTCTTCCAAACGGAGCGCGATGTCGGAGCTGTAGAACCTCTCCTAATCCCTAGCCAATACCTCTCAAAACCCTAGCCACAGCCCTCTCTCATGTTGGGGAAAAGATGCAGAAAAAATTATGAAATCGTGGCTGAAATCAGCCTTAAATAGGGCTGGAATCAGGAATCCACACACCCGTGTGGCTTCTCTGGATAACTCCTTTTTCGGCCAGCCGTGAACAGTACCTACTATAGTATTTTTGCTACAATGCCCTGCTATAGTACCAGTCCGAAACACTCCCAAAACCATGCTTTCATAGAGGTAACGTAAACAAGCACACGTTTACGTTATAGATCCCTTTGCTTCTTCACTGAACGGTCGCGTTGGTGGAGATCTTGTTACACATGCACAAGCCAGAATACTTAGAATGTGACTGCCTCTATGCCCCTCCAAATCATTATGCTAGCTTGAATACAAGAAGGTTGGCACACATTCTAGCATCTTGAACCCGACTTATGTCTTTCCGTTTGAACCTTCTTAAGATTTCCTCCAAATGGTGCACTCACGATCTACATTGGCTTCTTTCTCTAAGATTCGGCTTCACAACCCTACATGCACGAGAGTAACATAAATACACACATATTAGCTTTAAAACCCGATAAAAGTAATGCTCATCATAAGGAAAGAACACTTCGTATTCTTATCACACAAGCACTTATCAAATGTCCTAGGAGAACTCAGGTGGGATGAGCAATTGAAAGCTTTATTTGCTCAAAATGGTTGGATGGAATTATTTTCAATCGATGAACCTACTTTTTGCCAACTCACATTGGAGGTGTTGAGCATATTTGAGGCAAAACAAGATGAGAGGAGTGTTCTCATTCGACGAAAAGGTACCATTAGGTTCCAAGCTTTTGGCAAGATTCATGAAATGAACCACATGGAGTTTGCAAAATACATTGAAATTTATGATGATGAGTTCATTAGCGCATCGTTACTTAATTAGTACCGCATTGATTATCAATTTGGCATGAGTGCAAGCAAATATTAGAAGTCCTTAGCACCTAGTGACACCACAAATATGCACAAGGCTACTCGTTTGGTGAATCCCCTCCACGGATACATTCATGCTCTCATCTCCTGCTCTATTGGAGGTTGGAAAGATAGCACGGGTGTAGTTACACAATCCTACTTGTTCACTATGTATGGCATCCTCGAGGAGTATCCTATCCATCTTGGGCATCTTGTTGCTGAATCATTCATTCATCAGGGTCAGTTTGTTCGTCTGGGATCTATCTTTGTGATAAGTGCTTATGCGATACGAATGCGAAGCGTTCATTTCTTATGTTGAGCATTACTTTTCTCGGGTTTTTACACTAATATGTGTGTTTTTATGTTACTTTTATGCAGGTAGGGTTATGAGGCCGAGTATGAAGGAAATAGGCTAATGTGGATCATAATGCACCAATTTTGGAGGAAATCTTGCTAAGGTTCAAACGCGAAGACATAAGTCAGTTGTGATATGCTAGAGTGTGTGCCAACCTCCTCGTATTGGAGTGGGCATATCTATTTGGAGGGGCACAAAGGCAATCACATTCGAGCATTCTGACTTATGCACATAGAACAAGAGCTCCACCAACGTGTAAACCATTAAAGAAGCAAGTGATCCACGACGTGAACGTGTGCCCGTTTACGTTACCCCGATGAAAGTATGGAATTGGGAAGCTATTCAGGTCGAATACTATAGCAGAGCACTGCAGCAACATTGTAGTACGCACTGTAGTAGCACTGTTCACAGGCGGCCGAGAAACGAGAGAAACAGAGAATCCACACGGGCATGTGGAAATTATCCACGCCCGTGTGGAAATTCTGCACGGGCGCGTGGAGCATCCACGCCCGTGTAGTCGCCCGATTCCAGCCCTATTTAAAATCGATTCAGCCCCGATTTTGGTATTCTTTTCTCCATCTTTTCCCCAACTTGCCAGAGGGCTTCGGCTAGGGTTTCGAGGGGTATTGGCCAAGGCTTTGGAGAGGTTCTACGGCTCTGACATCGTCATTCCTTAGGAAGAAGGTTGGTAGGGGAGCTTCCGTCGAGGCGTATCCTATACCGGACGAGGGAATTCTTGGACGATGAGTAGAGGATTCTCCACAAGACCACCAACATGACCATTGAGGGGGTTTCTTTATGGATTCATTTCTTTTACATTCTATTTCATTGATTGTACTTAGCTCCATGGAGAGCTAAACCCCTAGTGGGTACTCGGGTATTGTGAACCCTAGGATGTATTTGTTTCTTTGAACCTCTTTATTATGCTTTCAATAAATTGATGTTTATTGTGAGTTTCAACCTTGAATGCTTGATTGTATGAACATTTCCCCTAGAGTGACACTAGGGTTGAGAGTTCTTGTTGGTAACATTGTGAGTGAGTGACACAACACGAGCGTTAGACAAAGCTAGGTTGGAGAGGGTTGAGAGGGTGAGTCAAGAGGTACAGGAGCGTCCCCTTTACCCTCTGGCGTGATAGATTCTACCTCCGTTCCTCGAGTTCTTTGCGGCTATAATAGAGTGAATGGTCTAAGGGATGAACTTCCGCTGGGGCTTAGTTGCGCGTGCAACGGAGTGAAGCGTTGAGGTGATCTTAGTATCTAGGGCTCAATTGTGGTTAGGGACCTTCCACCTGGACCAAAGGGTTAGGTCTATAATTAGGAAGAGATTTATCACTTGGAATCTCGAGAGCTCATTGCAATTCTATGCGAGTGCGAGGTGTTGAGATTGTTCGATTTCTCCTCTGGGACATGTATAGAGTTAGGCATTGTTGACCTTAGATTTGGGACTATGTAATTAAGGATTTCCACGACTCACCATTGTATTGATTAGGAAGCATAATAGAGGGTTCTTGCACTTGAAACAATTATCCTAGGCAGAGCATTATCCGGGTACCCCATCTTTATCGATTGCCTTACCCCCCTTCTTTACTTTTGCTCTCTTTCTTGTTGCTTTTATTGTTGAGAATTGAATCATTATCACACTCATTATCATTGATCTCTCACATAGCTAAGAATCAAATTAAGTATTTTTATTCCTTACTCCCTGTGGATTCGATACCCGCTCACCCGGGATTTTTACTTCGACAAACTCGTGCACTTACGGGATATACGCAAGGGGACCTTGTCAAGTTTTTGGCGCCGTTGCCGGGGAATAGGCGTTTAGAGATACTTTGCTCTTTGTTTTCTTAGCTATTTCACCACACATTCTATTTCATATCTTCTTATTCTATCATCATTCTGATTTTCTTTTTCTTTCTTTTTGTTGTAGCTCCAGGTTATGACCCGAGGGAATCCATCAATATTGATTGAAGGAGACCCTGATCTTGAATGTACACTTAGAAGAAAAGGGAAAGAACCTATGGAAGAATAGCATAATTCAGCTGATTTGGAAGGAGAGGAATCTAAAAACATGGCAGGACAGAATGAGCAACAACGAACACTATCCGACTATGCCAGACCTTCAGTGTTGGGGACACAATCGAGTATTGTGCGTCCCCCGATTACAGCTCAGAACTTCGAGCTAAAGCCGGCATTCATCCATATGCTGCAGTAGTTCGCACAATTCAATGGTTTGGCCGATGAGGATCCAAACAGTCACATAGAGAGCTTTCTCGAGGTATGCGATATGCTGAAGATAAATGAGGTGACAGATGATGCCATCAAATTGATAGCCTTCCCATTTTCCTTGAAAAGGAAAGCGAAGTAGTGGCTACACTCATTACCTAGAGCATCTATTACTACATGGGAGGAGATGGTAGAAGCTTTTCTAGCCCGTTATTTTCCTCCCAGAAAATCCGCAAAACTTAGGAATGAGATCTCGTCCTTTGTTCAGTTGGAATTGGAGTCTCTATTTGAGACATGGGAAAGGTTCAAGGAGCTCCTGAGAAAATGTCCGCAACACGGATTCCCGGAGTGGATGATTGTTCAAACCTTCTACAATGGTTTGAACCCGAGTACAAGGCAACTATTAGATGCGGCAGTAGGAGGTACCTTAGGTAACAAAACCCCCGATAAGGCTCGTCAATTAATTGAGGAAATGGGGTTAAATAATTACCAATGGAATGCTAGGGAGAAGAAAAAGATGGCCGGTATCCATGAAATTGATGCGGTAACCTCATTGGCGGTGAAAGTAGAGAGTCTGAGTAAGAAGCTAGATCTCATAGCTTCGAATAGAGTTACGGCCATGACCAATTGCACCGGTTGTGATGGAGGACATGCTCCCTCCGATTGCCCGATCTCGTTTGGTGATGTTTCTTTAGTGAAAAATGTTGACTTTGTAGGTAATGGCATGAGACCTCAAGGGAACCCATATAGCAATACTTACAATTCAGGTTGGAAGAATCATCCTAACTTTTCATGGAGTAATCAAGGACCACAAAAGGCCATGGGGCCACCGGGTTTCCAACAACAACAACAAGCCCCTCAAGTGGAAAACAGAATTTCAGCCTTGGAAACCCGAATGACGGATTTAGAGAAGCACTTGGCTAGATTTGTTCAATCTGCAAATACACGGTTTGAATCAGTCGAGGCTACACTTCGCAACCACACCGCTTCTTTGCAGAACCTTCAAAATCATGTGGGGCAAATTGCGAAGTCTCTCTCCAAAAGGCCACATGGAATTTTACCAAGCAATACAGAAACCAACCGTAGAGAACATGTGAAGGCGATCACTTTGAGAAGTCATGAGGTTGAAGGGAGGCTTCCGAGTGAGAAGCCGAAAGAACACGCACCCGAGGTTGTAGAGGTTGAGGAGGGAGCGAAGAAAGAGAAAGAGGTGGCATCCCCACCTTTCAAGCCAAGAATCCCTTATCCCTCTAGATTGAAAAATGACCAAGGGGATGAACAGTATAAGAAGTTCCTGAGTTTATTCAAGCAACTCCACATCAACATTCATTTTGTGGAGGCATTAGCTCAAATGCCTAAGTATGCAAAGTTCCTAAAAGACTTGTTGACTAACAAGAGGAAGTTGGAGGAGAGTGCTTCAGTGGTGCTAGATGCTTCATGCTCGGCGGTGCTGCAAAAGAACATGCCAAACAAGAAGAAAGACCCGGGAAGCTTCATCATTCCGTGTAACATCGGTAACTTAGTGAGGAAATGGCATTGGCGGATTTAGGGGCAAGTATCAACATCATGCCATACACTTTCTTCCAAAAGCTAGGCTTGGGAAAGCCTAGGCCTACTCGGATGACTTTACAATTGGCGGACCGAATGGTACGACAACGGAGAGGTATCATTGAAGACGTTCTTGTCAAGGTGGACAAGTACATTTTCCCAGTTGACTTCGTAGTGCTAGATGTCGATGAGGATGCAGATGTACCCTTGATACTTGGGAGAACGTTCTTGCGGACTTCCAAAGCATTGATTTACATGGACGGCGGAGAGCTCACATTGAGAGTTGGAGATGACAAACTCACTTACCGCCTTGCTGAAGCCATGCGACAATCTCTCAATTTTGATGACACTTTGTATTTTCTAGACACTACTGATAAGCTTGTTGATGAATACATGCAAGAAATGTTGAACCTGGATCCATATGAAGGTTTGTTCGACCAAGAGGAGAGCAATGAAGAAGTAATGATGCTTGGGTCGACTGAAGAAGTAACATCTACCCCAGGGATATTGAAGAAGGTGCTCTGGAAAATGAAAAGGGCTAGGAGACGCCACCGAAAACACTCCAAGACTGTTGGAGACGCACATGAACCAAGAAGGTTGGATGAACAATTGCTAGGTGGTCCGAAGCCCGATAATACACCCTCTACCCTCAAGAGACTTTGCACATCATGCTTCCAAGCCATGGGTAAGAGGGCGACTTTCATTCATGAACCCCCGTGAGGTAAGACAAGATACGTCAAGATACGTGACGCTAAACAAGCACTTCTTGGTAGGCAACCTAAGTGTTTACTGTTTTCTTATCTTTTAGTTAATCTCATTTGCATGAATAAATCGTTAAGTGTTGATGTCTGAATTTTTAGATACTTGTGCTGCGATTTTATTGTGGGTTTTTAAAGTCATCATGTGCTTTATGAGGAATTGGCGAAAGTTTGGTCGTTTGGGTTCTATTTTGTGTTTTTCACTGGTAAAATTTGCATAATAGGGCAGGCTCTGAGTGTGTAAACATGTTCAGAAATTTTCTGGCGAGCCTGCAGATTTTTTCTAAGTCATCCAGAGAAAACACACGGGCGTGTGGAATTTCCACACGACCATGGGTGTATACTGCGAGCTTATCCAGAGAAGGCACAGGGACGTGCGGCTGCCCCTGTGAACGACCATGTGACTGTCACACGCCCGTGGGTAATTTCCGCACGGGCGTGTGGATTCCTACAGAGTTGGGCGGATTTTTCCGAGAGCACACAGGGGCGTGGACTCGCCCCTGTGGGTAACTTTGTGAACAATGCACGGGCGTGGGTAATTTCCACACGCCCGTGCGAAAATCTGCAGAGGGTCTTCTCTATTCCGAGAAGACACAGGGGCGTGTGACCGCCCCTGTGAGTTAGGCATGTGAATGTCCACGGCCGTGCGGAATGTCCGCACGGGCGTGTATAATATTTTTCTCGAATATCATGCGAGGCCACAGGGACGTGCGTCTACCACTGTGAATCCTTTGTTTGAGGGTGCACGGGCATGGATGATTCCCGCACGCCCGTGTGGATCTCCAGGAGTTAAAAGACCGTCCACTCTCCCAATACAACAGTCACACCTTTCTCCTCAAATAACCCTAAGCCGCCCAAAGAGCATTTTTCCGACATTCTCATCCCCTCCTACTGTCATCCTCGAATCGATTGATTATGCATTATGTGGATTGTAGGGGTGTTTAGGTTCAGCTCATTGGTAGGCCTTAATTTTCTCTCTTCTTCGATTTCATTTGAATCTAACTGATTACCCACGATTGAAATGGATAATACACACCGTCTTCTTGTTAAAATTGTTATGATTTGTCTTTAAGACGATCTGGAATTGAGATAGAGAGTGTGGCATGGAGATTGGCTACAAGGGTCGTGCGTTTTCCATGCCCCGTGGATGTGCACGGGCGTGTGGAATTTCCGCACGGCTGTGTGTTGTTATCTTCCTGCAGTCTGAATGGAACTGATTGATTTTCTTTTTAATACATGCAGGTATGGCCACCAAATCGAAGAAAGCAGTTGCTAAACGTCCTCGAAAGCGTGCCCCTGAGCTGGAAGTCATCTAATTCACACTCCCTGCGCATAAGCTCGGTTTGAGCGGTTAGAGAAGCTTAAATTTGGTCAAACGCGAATCCCGGATGTTGGGTTACTTAGGAAGGTACAGCTAGCGGATGACATGGCTGACGAGGTCGAGAAATTATTATTGGTCGGTAATTGGCACAAGTTATTGAATATTCATGATCCTGCTATCCGCACACTCACTTTGGTTGTACTTGCTTCATTTGAGTTCGACCGCTCTTATGCTCATTTTGATAGTGTCGGCGCTATTCAGTTCAGAGTCCTTGGGCAACATCATAGTATGAGTGTCACACAGTTTTCCACTAGACTTGGTCTATATGATGAAGAGTATACTGAAACTGAGGAGTATGAGAATCTTGCAATTGACATGTCAGGTCTATCTCCCATTGAGGCGCATACATTACTATGTGGAAAGGGGCGATATGAACCAGGAGTGTCTAAGGCCTCATGTTTATCTCAACCTAGTTACAGGGACGCCATCATAAGCAGGTCAGTGAATGGTCGCGGTGATAGCACGGGAGTCATCAACAAGCAAGAGCTTCTGTTCTTGTACTCCATGGTTTGTAATGAACCAGTCCATCTGGGGCATATTTTAGCAGAGTATCTGAAGCATCATGGACAATATCCCAGATTGGGTGTCATCTTCTCAGGTCCATATATTAATAGACTCATTGTGGGGATGGGTCTGCGAGACAAAATCAGCAGAACCGAGAAGGCGATAATACCAGCACCCCTTGTGTTAGAGACAATGAGGCTCATGGGGTTAGTCCAAAAATATTCAAATGGTGTTTATGTGCTGAACATACCATTCGAGGATGAAGCTGGGGAATCTCAGCCCGCTCCCGAGCCCCAACCAGCACCGATGGAGACCGAGACATCTCCAGTGGCAGAGGAACCACCCCCCGTGCGTACGTTTCCATCATCTCGAGCCCATGATTGGTTTGAGAGGCTCGAGAGCGCTTTGGGAGTGATACGGGCAGAGGTGACTGAGGCTCGAGCAGAAATTGCTGAGATTAGGGCTACGCAGGCTACTCAGTACACAAAGTTCATGGCGCATTTCGACGTGTTACAGCAGATTTTAGAGCGAGACGTTGCCTCATCATTTGTATTGCGGCCGAGGACTCCTCCGACGCCCTCAGTTCCTCTAGCACCTCCATCCTCTACCCCAGCACCGGTAGACCCACTATGTGCTTCACCAGCAACTGCAGCAGCACCGGCGCCTGAGAGCGACACCGACACTTGATTTTCCTTTCCTTTACTTTTCTTGCATTTTATTTTATTCTTCTTGTTTTTAGACTTGTTCACTCAGAAAGGATTCTCCTTCTAAGTTTATTTTCATTTTTTTTTGCATCATCGAGTTTTATTCATTGCTTCATCTTTTATATACACTAGATTTATTTTCTCTTTATTGAGCTTCACTGAACCCCCTCGTGTGTGCGTGCAGATGGTTTTGTCTTCTTGGGGAATTGAGACTTAGTCATTGGCACGGCCAAGGTACTGAGTTACTTGGCCGTGTGAGCTTCACAACCCGTTGGAACACTACTCCCAACGAACTAGCTTCATCAAACGCCACACTAGGAGTCAGGGGAGTATTGTTTTGATTGCTTCTCCCGCATTTGCTTTTGAATGATTTATATTTTGAGTGAGCTTGCATGTGTACATTGGGGACAATGTACAACTTAAGTGTGGGGTGGGGGGAGTTTCATAATGCACACATCTTTTCTATTGTTCTTGATTGATATATGCTCACATAGCCAATGGCGGTTCACCTTACTTGCACGGATTGTATTCTGGAGTTTAGGAAAAATTTTAACATTGAATGTTTTCATGCTCTAGTTCTTGCTTGAATTTCTAGGAATTTTTTCCCGATTTACACTTAGTGCACTACTCACTCTTTGAACTTTATTGGAAACTCATGTTCGATGTTAAAGGGACTAGTTATGTTTATTTTCTTGTGCTAAATTCAAAAAAAAATGATGAAAATGAAAAGAAGGAACAAAATAGTTTTATTGTTTATTTGTGCTTATTGGGTGGAAAGAGCTACCACCTATGAAGTATGAAACTAGTCTCATAAGTCGGATACTAGCTATGCCCTAATGAGAGAAAGAGCTATCTCATAGGATGAGTGAAAGCTACCACTCGGGTAGAAAGAGCTACCACCTCGAAAGTGTGAAAGCCACCTTAGCGGCCGCTTTGGAAAGGGCTACCTTAGAGGATGTGTGAAGCTACTACCATCTTTGAAATTGTTGTCACTTGTGCAGTTAAATAAGTCCCTTATACTTAGAGCTTTGAGGAGTATACCTTGGGTTGACTTGAGTGAGTCCACACACTTTCATGATTTCGGGTTTGTTGTCCTTTTTTATTCAAGTTTTTATCTAGAGATTCGATTTTTCACATTTAGTGTTGAAATTTCCCTCACTTGTAGAATGCTCTCTTTGTATACTTTGGTGAACCTAAGGCCAAGCACCTCAAATATTTTCTTCATTGAGGCACATAACGTTTTAATTTTTGCTTGAGGACAAGCAAAAGCGTAAGTGTGGGGGAGTTTGATAAGTGCTTGTGCGATAAAAATGTGAAGCGATCATTTCTTATGTTGAGCATTACTTTTCTCGGGTTTTACACTAATATATGTGTTTTTATGTTACTTTTCTGCAGGTAGGGTTGTGAGGCCGAGTATGAAGGAAATAGGCTAATGTGGATCATAATGCACCAATTTTAGAGGAAATCTTGCTAAGGTTCAAACGCGAAGACATAGGTCAGGTGTGAGATGCTAGAGTGTGTGCCAACCTCCTCGTATTCGAGTGGGCATATCCATTTGGAGGGGCACTAAGGCAGTCACATTCGAGCATTCCGACTTATGCACATAGAACAAGAGCTCCACCAACGTGTACACCATTGAAGAAGCAAGTGATCCACGACATGAACGTGTGCCCGTTTGCGTTACCCCGATAAAAGTATGGAATTGGGAAGCTATTCAGGTCGAATACCGTAGCAACATTGTAGTACGTACTGTAGCAGCACTGTTCACAGGCGGCCGAGAAACCAGAGAAACAGAGAATCCACACGGGCGTGTGGAAATTATCCACGCCCGTGTGGAAATTCTGCACGGGCGCGTAGAGCATCCACGCCCCTGTAGTCGCCCAATTCCAGCCCTATTTAAAATCGATTCAGCCCCGATTTTGGTATTCTTTTCTCCATCTTTTCCCCAACTTGCCAGAGGGCTTCGGCTAGGGTTTCGAGGGGTATTGGCCAAGGCTTTGGAGAGGTTCTACGGCTCTGACATCGTCATTCCTTAGGAAGAAGGTTGGTAGGGGAGCTTCCGTCGAGGCGTATCCTATACCGGACGAGGGAATCCTTGGACGATGAGTAGAGGACTCTCCACAAGACCATCGACACGACCATCGAGGGGGTTTCTTTATGGATTCATTGCTTTTACATTCTATTTCATTGATTGTACTTAGCTCCATGGAGAGCTAAACCCCTAGTGGGTACTCGGGTATTGTGAACCCTAGGATGTATTTGTTTCTTTGAACCTCTTTATTATGCTTTCAATAAATTGATGTTTATTGTGAGTTCCAACCTTGAATGCTTGATTGTATGAACATTTCCCCTAGAGTGACACTAGGGTTGAGAGTTCTTGTTGGTAACATTGTCAGTGAGTGACACACCACGAGCATTAGACAAAGCTAGGTTGGAGAGGGTTGAGAGGGTGAGTCGAGAGGTACAGGAGCGTCCCCTTTCCTCTCCGGCGTGATAGATTCTACCTCCGTTCCTCGAGTTCTTTTCGGCTATAATAGAGTGAATGGTCTAAGGGATGAACTTCCGCTGGTGCTTAGTTGCGCATGCAACGGAGTGAAGCATTAAGGTGATCTTAGTATCTAGGGTTCAATTGTGGTTAGGCACCTTCCACCTGGACCAAAGGGTTAGGTCTATAATTATGAAGAGATTTATCACTTGGACAATTTCTCCTCCGGGATATGTATAGAGTTAGGCATAGTAGACCTTAGATTTGGGACTATGTAATTATGGATTTCCACGACTCACCATTGCATTGATTAGGAAGCATAATAGAGGGTTCTTGCACTTGAAACAAATATCCTAGGCAGAGCATTATCCGGGTACCCTATCTTTATCGATTGCCTTACCCCCCTTCTTTACTTTTGCTCTCTTTCTTGCTGCTTTTATTGTTGAGAATTGAATCATTATCACACTCATTATCATTGATCTCTCACATAGCTAAGAATCGAATTAAGTATTTTTATTCCCTACTCCCTGTGGATTCGATACCCGCTCACCCGGGATTATTACTTCGACACACCCGTGCACTTGTGGGATATACGCAAGGAGACCTTGTTACTTGCAAGGCCCTATATCACAAGATTAATCCGCGGTATGAATTTGTTGGACCGCACTCGAGCCATGACTATAGTCTGGGATGTGACACCTCTTGGAGCGCTTGTCTTGCGAGCAATTGGTTTGTTAGAGAAAAAGAGTGGCATATGCAGACTTGCTTCACACTTGACCGCAGGAGAATCCAGTCAGCATAACCATGATGAGTCAGAGTCCAAATCTGATGGAGCACCCACTCAGGACCCTCCTGGCACTTCATTCCCATCAGACTTCGACTCTAGATTTAAGACTATGGAGGATGACATTCAGGCTATCCGTCACGAGTAGCGTAAGATGTGATGATAGATTTACCAGGTTTTAGAGTATCAGCGTCATCTCACAGAGCATTTCCATCAGTTTGTCATCTCCTCCCGTGGATCATCCTCACAGGGCACTGTTGCTTCCTGCTCCATCCCCCCGCCATCTGCAGCACCTTTTGATGATATCTTTCACTTCTGAGCATGGACACTTGTTTTTATTTTTGTAGCTTGTTTCTTTACTTTTGTTGCAAGTGTGTTTGTTTAATTTTAATAAGTTGGGAAGGTGATGCCCTACCAACCTTATGTTGAACTTTGCTTTCTTTTATCTAGTATGTTTGTGTTTGGCTGCTCCCTAGTCTTTATTTTTGCAATCTTAATTTTTGTTTGGAATGATGATGCCCCTTTATGCCTTATAGGGCATTAAGGGAGCTTGGTGAGCCTCTCCACATTTCATGGAAGCCGGACCCGACATGGAAAGCTTGCAAAACCTTTTGTTTAAGTCATATCTCGCCGTGTGCACAAGATTTAACCCGGGAAGTTTGTTCCACCCTCCTCAATTGTTTTCATTGTATATATTACTATGTTTTCATGGCTAGTGTACATTGGGAACAATGTACAACACTAGGTGTGGGGATGGGTGTATCTTTTGATCTAGGGTATTATTTGCATGCTAGTTTACCCATGATACCTTGTTCATTATTGTAAGACTCTTCTAGCATGGATTAATGATTGATTCGAGTTATATATTTGTTATTATGCTCTATTGAATCTTGTTTCACCTCTATTATTGTCTTGTGCACTGAATCTTGTGTTGATGCTCTGGGAATAGCCAACTTGACTACTCTAACTCTCTTATATGCTCAACACACAATTTTGAGTACTTAGCCTTAGAATTCTAAGTTCTTTTTTTCAATGATCTCTTAAGAACTTCTAAGTCTTGTTGACCTAGCCCTAGTTTTGTGGCGTGTAGAGTAGTCTGAAGAAATGATCTAGTGTGAATGTGAGAAAACAAAATGTGAAAAAAACGAAAAGAGGAAAAGAAAAATGAGTCTATGTCAGTATTCCTCTACTAATGAAGCATGATTGCATCTATGTAGGCTATAATCAAGTAGTTGGGTGGCTCTTGTGCCTAACAAGCATGTCCGCCCTCTAGAAAGATTTCTTTGTGCAGTCTTTGTTAGCCGGACTCAAAAAATATTTGATGAAATGAAGTAAAAATAAAAACCCTAGTGATCTTTTTGACTACCTACTAGAGGTTCTGAGAAAGAAAAGGGAGTTAGTTCGAGTTCACGACTTAAAAGGATCTTACTTGTTTATTGAAGTAGCACTTAGCATTTTAAGACTTAGTACTATTTGCATGTCGAGTGATTAGCATCTAGAGCTGTATTGATTGAAGTCAGTAGGCTAGACCAGGTGACAAGGTCCCCTTGCATATATCCCGCAAGTGCACGGGTTTGTCAAAGTAATAATCCCGGATGAGCGGGTATCGAATCCACAGGGAATAGGGAATAAAAACACTTAATCCGCTTCTTAGCTATGTGAAAGATTAGTAGTGATAAGTGTGAAAATGATTCAATTCTCAAAAGTAAAAACAACAAGTAAGAGAGCACGAGTAAAGGAGGAGGTAAGCAATCGATAAAGAAGGGGTACTCGGATAATGCTACGCCTAGGACAATCGTTTCAAGTGCAAGAACCCTGTATTATGCTTCCTAATCAATGCAATGGTGAGTCGTGGAAATCCTTCAATATATAATCCCAAATCTAAGGTCAACTATGCCTAACTCTATACATGTCCCGGAGAAGAGATTAGATAACCTCTCAATCTCGCACTCAAATAGAATTGAAATGAGCTCTAGGGATTCCAAGTGATAAATCTCTTCCTAAATATTGACCTAACCCTTTGGTCCAGGTGGAAGGTCCCTAACCACAATTAAGACCTAGATACTAAGATCACCTCAACGCTTCACTCCGTTGCACGCGCAACTAAGCCCCAACGGAAGTTCATCCCTTAGACCATTCACTCTATTATGGCCGCAAAGAACTCGAGGAACAGAGGTAGAATTTATCATGTCGGAGGGGAAAGGGGACGCTCCAGTACCTCTCGACTCACCCTCTCAACCCTCTCCATCCTAGCCTTGTCTAACGCTCGTGGTGTGTCACTCACTTATAAGGTTACCAACAAGAACTCTCAACCCTAGTGTCACTCTAGGGGAAATGTTCATACAAACAAGCATTTAAGGTTGAAACTCACAACAAACATCAATTAATTGAAAGCATAATAAAGAGATTCAATGAAACAAATACATCGTCGGGTTCACAAATACCCAAGTACCCACTAGGGGTTTAGCTCTCCATGGAGCTAAGTACAATCAAAGAAATAGAATGTGAAAGCAATGAATCCATAGAGAAACCCCCTCGATGGTCGTGTCGATGGTCTTGTGGAAAGTCCTCTACTCGTCATCCAAGGATTCCCTCGTCCGGTATAGGATATGCCTCGACGGAAGCTCCCCTACCAACCTTCTTCCTCAGGAATGATGATGTCGGAGCCATAGAACCTCTCCAAAACCTTAGCCAATACCTCTCAAAACCCTAGCCGAAACCCTCTCTCAGTTGGGGAAAAGATGGAGAAAAGAATGCTGAAATCGGGGCTGAATCGGCTTTAAATAGGACTGGAATCTGGCGAACACACGGGTCTGTGGATTTTTCACATGCCCATGCGGAATTTCCACACGGGCGTGTATAATTTCCACACGCCCGTGTGGATTCTCTGAATTCATATTTTCTCGGCCGGCTATGAACAGTGCTGCTATAGTATTTTGCTTCAGTATCCGGCCTGAATAGCTTCCCGAATCCATGCTTTCATCTGGGTAACGCAAACGGGCACACGTTCACGTCGTGGATCACTTGCTTCTTTAATGAAGGACAAATTGGCGGAGATCTTGTTCTATGTGCATAAGTCGGAATGCTTGAGTGTGACTTCCCTTGTGCCCCTCCAAATGGTTGTGCTAACTCAAATACGAGGAGGTTGGCACACACTCTAGCATCTCGCACCCGACCTATGTCTTCGCGTTTGAACCTTACCAAGATTTCCTCCAAAATCGGTGTATTATGATCCACATTGGCTTCTTTCCTTCATACTCGGCCTCACAACCCTACCTGCACAAAAGTAACATAAAAACACACATATTAGTGTAAAAACCCGAGAAGAGTAATGCTCAACATAAGGAAAGAATGATTCGCATTAATATCACACAAGCACTTATCAAATTTCCCCACACTTAAGCTTTTGTTTGTCCTCAAGCAAAAATTAAACATTCTGTGCATAGATGAAGGAAATATTGGAAGTGCTTGGCCTTAGGTTCACCAAAGTGTACAGAGAGAGCATTCTACAAGTAAGGGAAATTTCAACATTAAATACAAAAAATCAAAGCTCTAGCTAAAAAATTGAATCAAAAAGGATAACAAACCCGAAATCGTGTACGTGTGTGAACTCACTCAAAACAACCCAAGGTATACTCTTCAAAGTTCTAAGTACAAGGGACTTATTTATCTACAAAAGTGACAACAATTTCAAAGATGGTAGTAGCTTCACACATCCTCTAAGGTAGCCCTTTCCAAAGCGGCCGCTAAAGTGGCTTTAACACTTTCGAGGTGGTAGCTCTTTCTACCGGAGTGGTAGCTTTCACTCATCCTATGAGATAGCTCTTTCTCTCATTAGGGCATAGCTAGTATCCGACTTATGAGAGTAGCTTTATACTTCATAGGTGGTAGCTCTTTCCACCCAACAAGCACAAATAAACAATAAAACTTTTTTTTTCAGAATTTAACACAAGAAACAACTATAACTAGTCCCTTTAACATCGAACATGAGTTTCCAATAGAGTTTAAAGAGTGAGTAGTGCACTGAGTGTAAATCGGTTAAAAATTCCTAGAAATTCAAGCAAGGACTAGATCATGAAAACATTCAATGTTGAAATTTCTCCTAAACTCAAGAATACAATCATTGTAACTAAGGTGAACCGCCATTGGCTATGTGAGCATGTATATCAATCAAGAACAATAAAAAAGATGTGTGCACTATGAAACATCCCCCCCCCCACACTTAAGTTGTACATTGTCCCCAATGTACATATTCAAGCTCACTTAAAAAATATATATTAATGAAGAATATATGAGGGAGAAGCAATCAAAACAATACTCCCCTGACTCCTAGTGTCGCGTTTGATGGAGCTAAGTCCTTGGGAGTAATGTTCCGATGGGTTATGAAGCTCACACGGGCAAGTGCCGAAGCACCTTGGCCGTGCCCATGATAAAGTCTCAATTCCCAAGATGACAAGACCATCTGCACGCATACACGAGGGGGTTCAGTGAAGCTCAATAAAGACAAAATCGACCCGAGTATATAAAAGATAAAGCAAGGAATACAACTCGAGATGCAAAATGAAAATAAACTCAGAAGGAGAATCCTTTCTGAGTGAACAAGTCTAAAATGAAATGCATAAAAGTAAAAGAAATAAAAGTCAGGTGTTGGCGTCGTCCTCTGGCTCAACTACTACTGCTGCTGGTGGTGCTAAATCGAAGGGTGCTAGTGGAAGTGGTGAGGAAGATGCCGGAGGAGGTGGTGGGGGAACCAGTGGCCTACCCATCAGTAGCCGCTGTATCATGTAGAAATGGTCTGACATCTCAGTGTACTGCACTGCCTAGATAGCTCGGAGTTCCGCTATCTCGGTCCGAATCTCACCCACATCACTCTCAAGCCTCTCAATACGGTCATAAGCTCGAGGACCCTTGTGCTTCGAGGGATCTGGGAATCTGTTGGGAACCCTCCATAGTATCTCCTCTGCTCCTGGCGGTCTCTGGGGTAGCTGTAGCAATAATATAGACCCCTGGCCCACATCTCCATACCAATCCCATCATCCTGATCGTCTCAAACGCAAGAGGGGTAGGCACAAATGTCCTCTCAACACCACGTAAAGCATCCCCCAAACCCATTCCCAAGATGAGCCTGGTGATGTAAGGGCCAGCAAATAATAAACCCACTCTCGCAGACTGAACCTGGTACCTCAGAATATCCATTAATATACGCCCCAAGTGAATCGGCATATTGCGGGCCATGGAGTATAAAAAGAGCAAATCCTGCATGGTCAGAGCAGCTGTGTTATCGGCTCGACCAGACACAGACCTACTGATAATCGTGTGCAAATACCTGTAGCTCAACCGGGATAGGCTAGTGGCCATTGAAATCCTCGGTTCATACTTCCCATGTCCACACAGAATCCTATACACATGATGTGGAGTCACTGATACTAGAAAATCCGCAGGTAAACGTCCATACTCCACTATACCTGTATATGCAGCATCGTACAGGCCCATCCGAATAAAAAAACTCAGTGAAACTCATGGAAAATGGATGTCCGAATGCCCGAAATTGTATAGCCTCCATAGTGTCAAATCTCCCATGCATCAGATGAAACTCAAAAGACGCTAAAACCTCAAGCGTCAATGTGCGGTAAGCTGGCTCACTGATCGTCAGTAGCCTCCTCCAGCTTCCTACTACTAGCATCTCATCAATCTCATCAGCTAGCTGGTCACCCCGCTGAACATCTCATAGCACTTGCAAATCCACAAAACGAGTCTGACCAAAACCAAGTGCTGAAAGTTTCTCAAATCGAGCCTGATGCTCGGGGTTTGAGAAATCCATGTGTATTAGCTCGGGTGGGGTGACTCTGAGATGCTTAACTTTGTTCTTCCTCACTCGCGGTACCATACCTATAATACAAAAAAACAAAAAAGAGAATGATCAAAGAGGCTCAAGAACAGTGTACTGCAGAATTCCACACGGGCCTGTGGAAACTACCCATGCTCGTGTGGATCTCCAGGGCGTGAAAAAAAACCGCACGGGTGCACAATAATTCTCAAAAACTTAACTTTAAAAACGCTTCTAGAAGCTTTCTAAACATACACCATGCATTGTTAAATGAAAATTCGTGCTCATGAAGACATTTAATCTACAAAAAACAAGAGTTGGCGAAGAAAAAAGGTTACCGATGAAATAAATGTGAAAACTCTAAAAATCGGCACGGTATGCGAAGAAAAATCCTCCAAAACAACAGTGATCGATCGAGAAGATGATCAGAAGTAGTTTTTAGGCGACTGGAGATGAGTAATGAGATGGTTCACAAGGTTTTTTTTAAGGAAAAAATCGCGTCTCTTGGAATTTTGTGCATCCACACGGGCGTGTGGAAATTGCCCACGCTCGTACGCCTCATTACAAGAGAGCCACAGGGGCGTACATGATAAGTGTCTAAATGTAGGTGTTTTCATATATATATCGTATGCACTTTTGCATGTATTTTGTGAGGTTTGATGCCCGTTTCGCGCTTAATCGTCTATTATTTGCTTTGTAGGGCATATGGAAGCCATGGAGAACAAGAAGATATCATTTTGGCAAAAAGAGAAGAAAATAGGAATTTCATACTACCCCCATACTACCCAGTATGGGGGCCGTATGCACTGTAGCAGCGGATTGATTTGGTGTTCTGTCCAGATTTCCATACTACCGAGTATACGGGGCGGTATGGAGGCCGTATGCACCCCGTATGGAATGCGAATCTAGGGTTTCTGAGTGCTATACGACCCCCATACGACCCCTATATGGCCCGTATGCCTCGGGGGGTATATATACTCACTTTTAGGGCTGATTAAAGGACTTTTTGCTGGCCGACTTTTGGGAGATCATTGGGGAGATCTTGGGCGACCTTGGGGAGGAGAAAGAGGGCGAGAAAGCTAGAAGATCATTGAAGCCCAAGGTCCAATGCTCTCAAGGCAAGAAGGCAACATCATTCAAAGGGGAGATCGATCACGACTTGAAGGAAGGAGAACCGCAGCTAGAGGAAGCGTCATTCGGCATTCCTTTGGCGGGGGAAGCGTCATTCGGCATATTCTCACCTCAACCTTCACCATTTTCATCTAGGGAGTGTCATACTATGTCTTTGTTTCATGTTTTGCTTTGATTGTATGCTTTTGTTATGAGATGATGACACTAGACCCCCAAGGCCACCGGGTGTTGGTGAACCTTGGGGGGTTTTTATCATGTATTTTTGGATGATTACTTGTTAATTCTATGCTTGGGTATGTTTGAGATCTAATCCATTGTTTTTCATGCTAAGTGTTACACCAAGGAGAAATCCGTAGCTCTTTTTATGAATGATGCATGTAGATGTGACTTGCTCGCATGTATTAGGTCATGAATGGATTAGAAGGGGATACTTGTATCATCACGCAGAAATCGGGTGTTTGGTAGCCCTCCATGTAGGTTTAATCCGAAGAAGAGTAGGTTTATTCCTAAGCAAGATTTCCTTATACTTAATGCAATCGTAGGAATGTAGATTTGGAAGAAATTCCTATCTATGTTCGTATGGGATTAGGGTTCAATCGCCGAGAAATTGGGGTTGTTCTAATCTTGGAATCTCATGGTCCAATTTACCCTTGCATCTTTAAATCATCATCCATGTTGCATGATAACCCCTCAAGGGGATCCACATACATAGGCCTTTGGACTTCATTGATTCTCTTGCTTGCTTATTGCTTGTTCTCTCTAATTTGCTAGCAAATCTTGTGTTTAGTTTTATTTGTATTTAGTAGAGGAAAATCCATCACTTAAGATCTTAGGCTAGATAATAGCTCGAGAAGGAGTAATAGGAGATCCTTAGCCCCGTGGAATACGATCCTCGTGTCTTTGCACGAGGTATTACTTGGCGATCCCGTACACTTGCGGGGAAGCGATCAAGTTTTTGGCGCCGTTGCCGGGGACCATTAAGGAATTCTAGGAAACTTTTAGATTATTACTCTAGCCATTTCATTCTTTACTCATTTGTTGTTTTTCTTTTCCCTTGATCTTAACTCTCTATCATTTTTTCTTGGTTGTGCAAGGTACTGTGCATGACACGGTCGAATCCGTCGCTTTTGATTACACCGGATAGTGAAATTGAAAGAACTTTGCGTCGGAGATTGAGAGAAGTTGGTGAAGGGTCGGGTACACAGAACATCGAAATTGAGGATAGAGTGTCTACAATCATGGCCGAAGAATGACGTACTTTATCCGAATATGAGAGACCCCAATTCACGGGTGATGAGTTCAGTGTTCAAGCACCGTCAGTGGCATCCAACAACTTTGAAATTAAAGCAAGTACAATCGGCATGATCCAAAATTCAGTCCAATTCAATGGTCTTGCCCATGAGGACGTGCATGACCACCTTTCCCGGTTCCTCCAAATTTGCTCTACATTCAAGATCAATGGGGTATCGGACGATGCTATCCGTTTGAGACTATTTCCATTCAGTTTGAGAGATGGAGCTTATCGTTGGCTTACCTCATTGTCTCCGGGATCTATTAAAAACATGGAAGGACATGGTGGAGAAGTTCCTCGGAAGATATTTTTCCGCTAAAGCAAAGCGGCGAAGTTGAGGCAAGAAATTTCAGCCTTTAAACAAGGGAGTCCGAAACATTGTTTGAAGCTTATGAGAGATTCAAGGATCTCCTTAGAAGGTGCCCCCACCATGGTTTTGCTTCATGGATGCGTGTACAAATCATTTACAATGGGCTAAATTATGCTACTCGCCATCTCATTGATGCCACGGCGGGCGGTTCCCTTAGCAACAAGTACCCCGATGAGGCCGAGCAATTACTTGAGTCAATGGCAAGCAATGAATCACATTGGGCCTCAAGGGGATCTTCACAAAAGACTGCTGGGCTTTATGAAGTAAGTAGTGATAATGCCTTAGCCGCAAAGGTTGACGTGTTGACTTAAAAGATTGATCTTCTTATGGGCAGTAGTTCAAGGCCCAAATCGGTGCTAAGTTGTAGTACTTGCGGTGGTGGCCACGGTGCGGCCCAATGTCCGATTGCTAGCTCGTCTGTTGCATCCGTTGAGAATGTGGACTACATTGGGGGCCAACGCAATCAAGGGAACCCATATAGTTCAACTTACAATCCAGGTTGGAAGAACCACCCAAATTTTTCATGGAACCAAGGCCAACAACAACAAAGAGGTGCACCACCTCAAGGATCTCAATTTCAACAACCGGCCGTTGAGAAGAAGTTTTCCACTGAAGAGATCCTTGCCAAGTTCATGCTCAGTACCAATGACAGGTTCAATAATCCAACTAGTAGCATGGATGCACAATTTGGCAAGGTGAATGCTCAACTCACTCAGCACGCCGAGCAGTTCGGTGAAATAGGATCTGTTTTAAGAAACCTCCAAGCTTCTGTGAAATCTCTTGAGCATCGAGTGGGGGAGCTCGCGAAGGCACATTCTGAACGTCCTCTAGGTTGTCTTCCAAGCAACACAGAAGACAATCCAAGAGAGCACTTAAAGGTCATTGCTCTTAGAAGCGGGAGGCAAGTGGAGACAAGGGTCGAAGTTGACCCAAGTGTCAGGAAAAGTGGGGTAGCCTTCGGGGAAGACCCCAAGCTAGTTGAAGAAAATAGTGAAGACAAAAATCTGGGCATAAATGACAAGTTCCAACAACAAGGACCACCAAAATCATCCGAGTACAAGCCTCCGATCCCCTATCCAACAAGATTGAAGATTGACAAGGAGGATGTTCACTTCAGAAAATTCATCAACATCTTCAAACAACTTCATTTGAACATCCCGATAGTTGAAGCGTTGACTCAAATGCCGAAATATGCCAAGTTTCTAAAGGAGCTCCTCACAAACAAGAGAAAGTTGGAAGAAGAAGGCACGATTGCACTTACGGGGAATTGCTCGGCTATTCTAGAAAAGAAGCTCCCACAAAAGTTGATAGATCCGGGTAGTTTCATTATTCCATGCATGCTTGAAGGTGGAGTCCAAGAGAATGCTCTAGCGGACTCGGGGGCTAGCATAAACGTCATGCCCTACACCATGTATTTGAATCTTGGCCTGGATGAATTAAGGCCCACGAGGATGACCTTACAGTTGGCAGATCGATCAACAAGAAAACCTCGTGGGATTGTCGAAGATGTGATTGTGCGAGTGGATAAATTTGTTTTTCCAGTGGACTTTGTCATCATGGACATAGATGAAGATGTGGAGATACCACTAATTCTTGGCCGACCATTCCTCAGCACCTCGGGTGCCTTAATTGACTTGAAAGGAGGGAAGTTGACATTAAGAGTTGGAGAAGAGGAAGTGGTGTACACTTTGCCAGCTGCCATGAAACATTCATTAGATCATGATGACACACTTTATTTCGTTGATGAAACTGATAGGTTGATTTCTGATTGTGTGCAGGAGGTGCTCTCTTTAAATCCTTTGGATGAATATTTGGGGGAGTTGGAGAACGAAGAAGAAGAAGAACCTCATCGTCATCCTCTAATTCATAATTTGAAGCCACCAAAAGAGAGGGTATCCTGTACTAATGCTAAAGAAAAAGAAAAAAAAGAATCATTTATGAAGAGAATGTGGAGGGAGATCCATGGGAGAAAAAAGAAAGGTAACAAGCTTCATCCTCCCACATCCCATGGAGGAAAGGTAAATTTTTCACCCCTCTCCACTCATGAACAATTCGAGGTATTTTCAATGTTGTCATTCAATCTACCGGGAAGAAGCAACACTACAAGGGAAACCGGGGGTGGCTTCAAATTGTTTGAACCCCCATGAGGTAAGGAACAAGGTACGTCAGGCTCGTGACGTTAAACAAGCGCTTCTTGGGAGGCAACCCAAGCATTCGGGGGCATTTGTTTGCATTTTCCGTATTCTTAGTTCTTAGTTCATTTTAATTTTTGTATTTCTTAGACTTGTTTGCTTGTGAATAAGTTCATGCTCATACACTTGGCACATTGCTCTCATCATTTTTGTTGTGGTATATTTGTGCAACTTCTTGAGAAACACATGTGTAGGTGTTAATTTATGTGCTAGATCGTCGTTTTATTCATTTTAGTCGTTTTTGGAGAAGTCGTCAAGTTTTCTTTTTCATTTTTACATCATTTGAGGCAGGTTTTCATGTTTTTGATTGGCCTTTAAAGGTTTACGGCCATACTGGGCCGTATGGAGGGCGTCTAAGCTGACCACAGAGCCGATCCGGATGGCTTTGTGCTCACTTGGACGGCCCCCATACGACCCCGTATGAGGGGCCGTCCAAGTCGGGTCGGGTGTCTCGGCCGAGGGAATCTACCCACTTTATACTGGGCCTCCACACGGGGTCGTATGGGGGCCGTATGGTGGCGGGGCTTCCCCCTTTAAGACCTCTCATTCTCTCTCTCTCTTCCACCTCTCATTTCTCTTCAACTCCACCGAAATTTTCTCTCTTTTCTCTCTCGATTCTTGGCCGAATATCTTCATTTTTCTTCCAAAAACTTCTCCCAATCCATTGGAGACTTCGATCTAGTGATCTTACCCGAGTTTAAAGCTTGTTTTCTCAAGGTTTCATCGGTATGCTTTTTCAATGCCCCTAGTTTTTATTCTTTTCCATTTTTTTGGGCATTCTTGAGACTTTTGCATGGAATTTCTTTTAGCAATTTGCTTGATTTGGATGATGTGAATGTTGTGAATGCATTTTTCATTCAAATTTATGTACAAATTTTTTTGATTCCATGAGTATAGGGGAGACTCTTGCCGTAGTGAATAGTGACCATACAGCCCCCCATACGGCCGTATGGTCCTAAAAACCCAATTTTTTATTAGTCTCCTCTATCTCTACCATGTTATTTTTGAGTTATCTTGTATCCCTTTGAGCTTGATCAAAGTTTTTTTCTTCATTGTAGGGATGCCTAACACTAAAAGGCTCGCCTCCAAGCGCCCAAGAACTACCGAACCATCCTCTACACCCGATGAACCCGTCTTCAAATTGTCCCACCATCGAGAGATATGATAGATTGAAGACAAAACCATTCGGGACTTTGTGCTATCTTGATTGGGAACTTGTGGACAACCTTGGGTTTTGCAAGTCAAGTGCGGAATTGGCTCTCACACAATTGTTGGGATAAACTCTTTGCCATTAACGAGCCAACCTTCCGTCAATTAACCTTGGAGGTCTTGAGTACATTTGAGGCGCGACAAGATGGAGAATCGTATGCGAATAAGAAGATTGTCACCATCCGCTTTTCAAGCTTTTTTTGGAAGGAAGCGCACTATGCATCATTTGGACTTTTGCCAAGTACTTGGGGATATATGATGATGATTTTATCAAATCCATGCCCGCAAACGTCTTAAGCTTGATTTCCCGAGTGAGGTGGGTAGGAGCAACTATTGGGTGACTTTGGCGGGTGAAGATACGACCCGAAAGGCCTCACGCATGATCGACCCGGCACATAGATTCATTCATGCCTTGATTGCCCGCTCTCTTTGGGGGCCGGACCCGATAGCAAGGGGTGGTCACCCAATCCGATATCTTTACGATGTATGGCATCTTTGAGAGGCACACTACTCACCTTGGCTTCCTTGTCGCTGATGCATTCCTTCACCAGGGCTCGTATACTCGATTGGGAGCTATCTTTATTGGGCCCTATGTGACCAGATTGATCCGTGGCATGGGTTTGTTTGAGCAGACGCGAGGCATGACTATTGTAGGAGGTACGGCACCCCTCAGGAAGGCACACATACGGGCGATTGGCTTGGTGGTTGCTGAGCGCATGAGGGCAGGCCCCCACAAAGACCAAGCCACTGGTGAGTCTAGTCAGCGGCCGACAGAGCACACAGAGTCAGAGCCTGAGGGCACACCTATTCCTACCCCCGGTACTACTTCATTACCCGACTCGACATGAGACCCGAGGGGATTGAGGGAGAGATTCGTAGGCATGCGTCAGAGCAGCATGAGATCCGTGACCAGCTTCACCAGGTCCTTGAGGGACAGCGCCGACTTGAGGCAGATTTTCACCGTTTCATTACCTCATACTATGGTTCTACCTCGCATACTCCTTCTGCCACCATGCCACCACCGCCAGCACCAGATTGTGATGAGTAGCGGATCGTTTGAGCATGAACACTTTTTATCTACTTTACTTTATTTTGTTCTGTATTATGTTTTTGTTTTGTTGAGTTGGCATGGACCTCTTCCTCCCAACTCTTTGTGTTGAACTTTATTTTGTTTTCATCTATGTATTTTGTTGACTTTTCCCTAGTCTCTCCCTTGTGTTTGTATTTGTGAATTTTTGTGGAATGATGATGTCCCCGTTTTGCCTCGCAGGGCATTGAGGGAATTTGGTGAGCTTTCTTAGTTTTTAAATGGAGGTCGGACAAGACGTGTATTGCTCACCACACCTTTTGTCGAGTCGCACCTCACGACGAACACAAGATAAACCGGGGAAGTTCTGTTTTTCGCCCTCCTCTATTATTATTTGCATTGGCCCTTCTTGCATGTTTTTCATGATTAGTGTACATTGAGGGCAATGTACAACACTAAGTGTGGGGATGGGTGCATTTCATGTTTTAGGAACATTGTTTACATGCTAGTGTTACCAATGATGGCTTTATTCATTCTTGTAAGATTCTTTTAGCTTGGATTAATGATTGATGTGAGTTATTTGTTTCTATGCTTTATTGAATCGTGTTTCACCCCATAGTATTGTCTTGTGCACCAAATTTTTTGTCGATGCCCTGGGAATAGCCAATGTGACTACTCTAACTCTCTTGTATGCTTAACACACTACTTTGAGTACTTGGCCTTAGAATACTAAGTTCTATCCTTTAATGTTTTCTTAAGAACTTCTAAGTCTTGTTGAGCTAATCCGAGTTTTATGGCATGTAGTGTACTCTGAAGATATGATCTAGGGTAAGAGTGAAAGTGAAAATGAGTCTATGTCGAGATTCCTCCGCTAATGAAGCATGAATGCGTCTATGTAGACTCAGAATCGAGTAGTTGGGTGGCTCTTGTGCCTAACCAAAGCATGTGCATCCTCTATAAAGATTTTTAAAAATGATTTTTGATGCGCCTACGTTAGTCGGACTCGAAAATGTTGAATATTGAGTTGAAAATAAAAAAACCCTAGTGATCTTTTTTGAGTACCTACCAAAGGTTTTGAAAAGAAAAAGGATTTAGTTTCAAGCTATAGAATTAGAAGGATCTTACTTGGCCATTGAAGTAGCACTTAGTAGTTTAAGACTTAGTATTCTTGGTATGTGGAGTGATTAGCATCTAGAGCTGTACTGATTGAAGTCCTTGAGCTAGACCATATCAGGGCAAATGAGATAAAGGATTCACTTACACGCACATACATATTAGGGGTGAGACAGGATATTTTTATTATGCTTAATGACTATAACTCAACATTTATGTTTCATTATCCTTTGCTTTTGGAATCTTATATTTGCTTGAGCCAGAGGTATTGCATTTAGCCACTTCTCGGTTTCTTTGTTTTTCATGAGTTGTTTGCTAGGGGACAAGCAACGCTTAAGTGTGGGGATGTTTGATAAGTGTCTAAATGTAGGTGTTTTCATATATATATCGTATGCACTTTGCATGTATTTTGTGAGGTTTGATGCCCTGTTTCACGCTTAATCGCTCTATTATTTGCTTTGTAGGGCATATGGAAGCCATGGAGAACAAGAAGATATCATTTTTGGCAAAAAGAGAAGAAAAAGAGAATTTCATACTACCCCCATACTACCCAAAGATGGGGGCAGTATGCATCGTAGCGATGGATTGATTTGGTGTTCTCGTCCCGGATTTCCATACTACCCAAGTATACGGGGTGGTATGGAGGCCGTATGCACCCCTGTATGGAAAGCTGAATCTAGGGTTTCTCGAAAGTGCTATACGACCCCCATACGACCCCCTATACGGCCCGTATGCCCTCGGGGGTATATATACTCACTTTTAGGGCTGATTAAAGGACTTTTTGCTGGCCGACTTTTGGGAGATCATTGGGGAGATCTTGGGCGACCTTGGGGAGGAGAAAGAAGGCGAGAAAGCTAGAAGATCATTGAAGCCAAAGGTCCAAGGCTCTCAAGGCAAGAAGGCAACATCATTCAAAGGGGAGATCGATCACGACTTGAAGGAAGGAGAACCGCGGCTAGAGGAAGCGTCATTCGGCATTCCTTTGGCGGGGGAAGCGTCATTCGGCATATTCTCGCCTCAACCTTCACCATTTCATCTAGGGAGTGTCATACTATGTCTTTGTTTCATGTTTTGCTTCATTGTATGCTTTGATATGAGATGATGACACACTAGACCCCCAAGGCCACCGGGTGTTGGTGAACCTTGGGGGGGTTTTATCATGTATTTTGGATGATTACTTGTTAATTCTATGCTTGGGTATGTTTGAGATTAATCCATTGTTTTCATGCTAAGTGTTACACCAAGGAGAAATCCGTAGCTCTTTTATGAATGATGCATGTAGATGTGACTTGCTCGCATGTATTAGGTCATGAATGGATTAGAAGGGGATACTTGTATCATCACGCCAAGAAATCGGGTGTTTGGTAGCCCTCCATGTAGGTTTAATCCGAAGAAGAGTAGGTTTATTCCTAAGCGAGATTTCCTTGTACTTAATGCAATCATAGGAATGTAGATTTGGAAGAAATTCCTATCTATGTTCGTATGGGATTAGGGTTTAATCGCCGAGAAATTGGGGTTGTTCTAATCTTGGAATCTCATGGTCCAATTTACCCTTGCATCTTTAAATCATCATCCATGTTGCATGATAACCGCTCAAGGGGATCCACATCCATAGGCCTTTGCACTTCATTGATTCTCTTGCTTGCTTATTGCTTGTTCTCTCTAATTTGCTAGCAAATCTTGTGTTTAGTTTTATTTGTATTTAGTAGAGTAAAATCCATCACTTAAGATCTTAGGCTAGATAATAGCTCGAGAAGGAGTAATAGGAGATCCTTAGCCCCGTGGAATACGATCCTCGTGTCTTTGCACGAGGTATTACTTGGTGATCCCGTACACTTGCGGGGAAGCGATCAGTACACACGCCCCTCTGCCCTCTCGGGAAAACATTCCTTCGACTCTGACTGCTCTCGCACGGGCGTGCAGAAAATACCCACGCCCATGAGCCTGACTCACAGGGGCAGCCGCATGTCCCAGTGGCTTCCCTGAACATCCGAGAAAATTGCCAAGTGTTCTACACGCCCGTGCGGAAATTCCGCAGGGGTGTGGACATTCACATGCCCAACTCACAGGGGCATCCACACGCCCCTGTGTTTTCTCGGGATGGAGAGAACTCCTCTGCAGCATTTCGCACGGGCGTGTGGAATTTACCCACGCCCGTGTGTGGTTCACAAGGTCGCCCACAGGGGCGAGTCCACGACCCTGTGTGCTCTCGGGATAATCCGCCCAACTCTGCAGGAATTCATACGCCCATGAGAAAATTACCCACGGGCGTGTGACAGTCACATGGTCGTTCACAGGGGCAGCTACACGCCCCTGTGCCTTCTCTGGATGAGCTCTCAATACAAATCCACGGGCGTGTAGAAATTCCACACGGCCGTGCATTTTCACTGGATGCCTTAGAAAAACCTGCAGGCTCTGCAGAAAGTTTATGAACATGTTTACACACTCAGAGCCTGCCCTAATATGCGAGCTTTACCAGCGAAAAAAACATGAAATAAAGCTCAAATGATATAACTTCGCCAATTCCACATGAAAACACACGATAAATATTCAAAGTTCACAATAAAATCTCAGCACAAGCATCTAAAAATCAAGACACCAACACTTAACAATTTATTCATGCAAACAAACTAAACTAGAAGATAAGAAAATAGTAAACACTTTGGTTACCTCCAAAGAAGCGCTTGTTTAACGTCACTAAGCTTGACGTACCTTGTCCTACCTCACTGGGGTTCATGAATGAAAGTTGCCCTCTTACCCATAGCCTGAAAGCATGATGTGCATAGTCTCTTGAGGGTAGAATGTGAATTATCGAGCTTCGGGCCACCTAACAATGATTCATCCAACTTCTTTGGTTCACGTACGTCTCCAACAGACTTGGAGTGTTTCCGGTGGCGTCTCCTAGCCCTCTTCATTTTCCGGAGCACCTTCTTCAAGATCCCGGGGTAGATGGTACTTCTTCAGTTGCACCAAGCATCATTACTTCTTCATAATCCTCCTCTTGGTCGAACAAACCCTCGTATGGGTCCGGATTGAAACATTTCCAGCATGTATTCATCAACAATCTCATCAGTAGTGTCTAGAAAGTATAAAGTATCATCGAAAACAATAGAATGCCGCATGGCTTCAGCAAGGCGGTATGTGAGCTTGTCATCTCCAACCCTCAAAGTTAGCTCTCCGCCGTCCATGTCAATAAATGCCTTAGAAGTCCGCAAGAACTGTCTCCCAAGTATCAAAGGTACATCCGTATCCTCATCGACGGCTATCACTACAAAGTCAACCGAAAAAATGTACTTGTCCACCTTGACAAGCACGTCTTCAATGATGCCTCTCGGATGTCGTACTGTTCGGTCCGCTAGTTGCAAAGTCATCCGAGTAGGCCTAGGCTCGCCCAAGCCTAGCTTTTGAAAGAAGGTGTATGGCATAACATTGACATTGGCCCCTGAGTCCGCCAATTCCATTTCCTCACCTAGATTGCCAATATTACACGGAATGATGAAGCTTCCCGGGTCCTTCTTCTTGTTCGGCATGTTTTTTTGCAATACCGCCGAGCATGAAGCATCTAAAATCACTGAAGCACTTTCCTCCAATTTCCTCATGTTAGTCAACAAGTCTTTCAAGAACTTCGCATACTTAGGCATTTGGGCTAATGCCTCAACGAAAGGAATATTGATGTGGAGTTGCTTGAACAAACTCAGGAACTTCTTGTACTGTTCATCCCCTTGGTCATTCTTCAATCTAGAGGGATAAGGGATTCTTGGCTTGAAAAGTGGGGGTGCCACCTCTTTCTCTTTGCTTGTTCCCTCTTCCACCTCTATAACCTCGGATGTGTGTTCTTTTGGCTTCTCACTCAGAAGCCTACCTTCAATCTCATGACCATTTCTCAAAGTGATCACCTTCACATGCTCTCTAGAGTTGGTCTCTGTATTGCTCGGTAAGCTTCCATGTGGCCTTTCAGAAAGAGACTTCGCAATTTACACCACCTGATTTTCAAGGTTATACAAAGAGGCGGTGTGGTTGTGAAGTGTAGCCTCAACTGATTCAAACCTTGTATTTGTAGATTGCACAAATCTAGTTAACTGCTTCTCTAAGTCATTCATTCGGGTTTCCATACCTGAGACTCTGTTTTCCACCTGAGGTGCTTGTTGTTGTTGTTGGAAACCCGGTGGCCCCATGGCCTTTTGTCGACCCTGATTGCTCCATGAGAAATTGGGATAATTCTTCCAACCTGAATTGTAGGTATTGCTATATGGGTTTCCTTGAGGTCTCATGCCATTACCTACAAAATCAACATTCTCCACCGAAGAAACATCACCAATAGAGATCGGGCAATCGGAGGGAGCATGTCCTCCACCACACCCGGTGCAATTAGTCACGGACGCCACTCTATTTGAAGTTAGAAGACCTAACTTCTTACTCAAATTTTTCACTTGAGCCGCCAATAAAGTTAACGCATCTATTTCATGGAGACCGGCCACCTTTTTCTTCTCCCTAGCATTCCATTGGTAGCTGTTTAGCCCCATTTCTTCAATTAACTGACAGGCCTCATCTGGGGTCTTACTACCTAAGGTACCTCCGGCTGCCGCATCCAAGAGTTGCCTTCTACTCGGATTCAAACCGTTGTAAAAGGTCTGAACAATCATCCACTCCGGAAATTCGTGTTGAGGGCACTTTCTCAGGAGTTCCTTGAACCTTTCGCATGTCTCGAATAGAGACTCCAATTCCAACTGAACAAAGGATGAGATCTCATTCCTAAGCTTTGCTGATTTTTTGGGAGAAAAATAACGGGCAAGAAAAGCTTCTACCATCTCTTCCCATGTGGTAATTGATGCTCTAGGTAATGAGTTTAGCCACTGCTTTGCTCTCCCCTTTAGGGAAAATGGGAAGGCTCTCAACTTGATGGCATCACCCGTCACTCTGTTTATCTTTAGCATATCACACACCTCGAGAAAACTCTCTATATAATTGTTTGGATCCTCATCGGCCAAACCATTGAACTGTGCGGATTGCTGCAACATATGGATGAATGTTGGCTTCAGCTCAAAGTTCTGAGATGTGATCGGGGGATGCACAATGCTCGATTGTGTCCCCAACACTGAAGGTCTGGCATAATCTGATAATGTCCGATGTTGCTCATTCTGTTCTGCCATGTTTTCAGATCCTTCTACTTCCAAATCAGCTAAACTAGACTGTTCTTGCACAGGCTCTGTCCCTTTTCTTCTAAGTGTACGTTCAAGCTCAGGATCTCCTTCAATCAATATTGAGGGATTCCCTCGGGTCATAACCTAGAGCTACACCCAAAAAGAAAGAAAAAAAAATCAGAACGATGATAGAATAAGAAGATATAAAATAGAATGTATGGTGAAATAGCTAAGAAAATAAAGCGCAAAGTATCTCTAAACGCCTATTCCCCGGCTACGGCTCTAAATATTTGACAAGGTCCCCTTGCGTATATCCCGCAAGTGCATGGGTTTGTCGAAGTAATAATCCAGGATGAGCTGGTATCGAATCCACAGGGAATAGGGAATAAAAACACTTAACCCACTTCTTAGCTATGTGAAAGATCAGTAGTGATAAGTATGAAAATCATTCAATTCTCAAAAGTAAAAACAACAAGTAAAAGAGCACGAGTAAAGGAGGAGGTAAGGCAATCGATAAAGATGGGGTACTCGGATAATGCTCCGCCTAGGACAATCGTTTCAAGTGCAAGAACCCTGTATTATGCTTCCTAATCAATGCAATGGTGAGTCGTGGAAATCCTTGAATACATAATCCCAAATCTAAGGTCAACTATGCCTAACTCCATACATGTCCCGGAGGAGAGATTAGATAACCTCTCAACCTCAAACTCGAATAGAATTGCAATGAGCTATAGGGATTCCAAGTGATAAATCTCTTCCTAAATATAGACCTAACCCTTTGGTCCAGGTGGAAGGTCCCAAACCACAACTAAGCCTTAGATACTAAGATCACCTCAACGCTTCACTCCGTTGCACGCGCAACTAAGCCCCAGCGGAAGTTCATCCCTTAGACCATTCACTCTATTATGGCCGCAAAGAACTCGAGGAATGGAGGTAGAATTTATCACGTCGGAGGGGAAAGAGAACACTCCTGTACCTCTCGACTCACCCTCTCAACCCTCTCCAACCTAGCTTTGTCTAACGCTCGTGGTGTGTCACTCACTCACAAGGTTACCAACAAGAACTCTCAACCCTTGTGTCACTCTAGGGAAAATGTTCATACAAACAAACATTCAAGGCTGGAACTCACAACAAACATCAATTAATTGAAAGTATAATAAAGAGATTCAATGAAACAAATACATCGTAGGGTTCACAAATACCCAAGTACCCACTAGGGGTTTAACTCTCCATGGAGCTAAGTACAATCAAAGAAATAGAATGTAAAAGCAATGAATCCATAGAGAAACCCCCTCGATAGTCATGTTGATGGTCTTGTGGAAAGTCCTTAACTCGTCGTCTACAGATTCCCTCATCCGGTATAGGTTACGCCTCGACGGAAGCTCCCCTACCAACCTTCTTCCTCAGGAATGACGATGTCAGAGCCGTAGAACCTCTTCAAAACCTTAGCCAATACCACTCAAAACCCTAGCCGAAACACACTCTCAAGTTGGGGAAAAGATGGAGAAAAGAATGCTGAAATCGGGGCTGAATCGGCTTTAAATAGGGCTGGAATCAGGAAACCACACGGGCCTGTGGATTTTTCACATGCCCATGTGGAATTTCCACACGGCCGTGTATAATTTCCACACGCCCGTGTGGATTCTCTGAATTCCTGTTTTCTCAGCCAGCTATGAATAGTGCTACTGTAGTGTTTGCTACAGTATTCTGCTACAGTATCCGGCCTGAATAGCTTCCCGAATCCATGCTTTCATCTGGGTAACGCAAACGGGCACACGTTCACGTCGTGGATCACTTGCTTTTTTAATGAAGGACAAATTGGCGGAGATCTTGTTCTATGTGCATAAGTCGGAATGCTTGAGTGTGACTTCCCTTGTGCCCCTCCAAATGGTTGTGCTAACTCAAATACGAGGAGGTTGGCACACACTCTAGCATCTCGCACCCGACCTATGTCTTCGCGTTTGAACCTTACCAAGATTTCCTCCAAAATCGGTGTATTATGATCCACATTGGCTTCTTTCCTTCATACTCGGCCTCACAACCCTACCTGCACAAAAGTAACATAAAAACACACATATTAGTGTAAAAACCCGAGAAGAGTAATGCTCAACATATGGAAAGAATGCTTCTCATTAATATCACACAAGCACTTATCACCAGGTCAGGGTAGATGAAATACAAGATTCACACACATGGCACAGACATATAAGAGATGAGACAGAATCTTTTTGTTGCGCATAATATTTTGTAACTCATTATCTAGTTGTCATTTTCCAATTCTTGTAGAGTCTTGTACTTATTTGAGCCGGAGGTAATACATTTAGCCATTTATTATTTCCTTTGTTCTTCATGATTTGTTTGGTTGGGGACAAGCAAACGCTTAGGTGTGGGGATATTTGATAAGTGTCTAAATGTATGTATTTTAGTGGATATATTTGATGTATTTAGCATGCATTTCTATAAGGATTGATGCTCGTTTTGTACTTAATCGTGTGTTATTTGCTTTGCACGGCATAGAAACACCATGGAGGACACGAAGATACAATTTGGGCAAAAAAGGGAAGAAAACCAGGTCGCGGTACTACAACAGATTATTGTAGTTAGAGTACTATAGCAGCAGTAATATAGCATAGGAACTGTAGCAAATCACTGTAGCTGCCACTATAGCACCTGGAGTTTTTTTGAGTCAGGAATTGAACCATGGCATACGGCCTCATTGCTGCCCTGGATTGAGCCCGAGATGATTACTGTAGCAAGAGAAGAGGATAATTTGTTTGAAGGCATACTGGCTTAATGAGGTGCTCATTGAGCCAGTATGGATACTATTACGTGAGCTGTAGTGCATTTTTGCTACCCCAAACGGCCTCAATGAGGAGCTCATTGAGCCAGTATACCGCCAGTATGAGGCCAATTTGAGCCGGTATACCACCAGTATGGAGGCCATTTTTAGGGTGTTTTGAGTCTATTTTGAGGGCATACGGGCTGGCTTGGAGAGCGAGTATACCGGGGGTATAAGAGGGCATTTGGAGGCCATTCTTAGGGACTTTTGACATTCTTAGGCAGCTAACACTTAGGGGAAGGAGAGGAGAAACGAAGATATCATCTTGGGGAGAGTTTAGCTTGAGGCTTGGAGGTGATCAAGGGCTTGAACTTCAAGGGGAGAGCTTCATCATCAAGGAAGGAGGAACATTCGGTATTCCTTGGGCTAGAAGAAGCGTCATTCGGCCGGCATTGTTCTTCTTCACCATCATTCGGACTAGGGAGTGCCATTTATGCTTTTATTTCTTATATTTCTTGAGTTTGTGATTCTTGTTTGTATGATGGCACACTAGAGACCCAAGGCCACCAGATGTAGTGAACCTTGGGGCGGTTCATCGTGTATTATGGATGCTATACTTTTATTTTGGAATGCATTGGTGTGATTTATGGTTTAGCTCATTGTTCTTCATGTCTAGAACTATAAAATGGAGAGATCATTAGTTATTTATTGAGTTGTATGTGTAGATGTGACCTACTCGCATGTACTATATCATGAATGAGCTAGAAGGGGTATTCTTGTATCGACATGCCGAGAAATTGGATGTTGGTAGCCACTCCGAATTATAAGGATGGACTTAGGTTAAGTGTATCCTTATTTCTTGATCTTCCTTCACTTAATGCAATCATAGGAATGTGATTAGGGAGAGATTCTTGTCATTATTCTTATGGGATTAGGGTTTAACCGCCGAGAGATTGGGGTTGAACTAATTTTGAGATCATCGGTCTAAATCGCCCTTGCCATGTTGTTCTTATGCATCCATATATCATGATGATCCCTCATGGGGATCCTCATCCCTAGGCCTATTTATCATCATGATTGCTCTTGTGATTTCTTGCTTGCCATGGAATTGATATACTTGTGGTTTATTAGCATTGTTGCATGTATTAGAGTGAAATACCATGGTTAAGTTGTAAGGTTAGAAAGTAAGTGATGGAGGAGTAATATGAGCTCCTTAACCTTGTGGAATATAACCTTTGTGTGACTCCTAGGATATTACTTGGTGACCCCTTACACTTGCGGAAAAGTACAACCACTACTGCATATCGGCATGTATATTTTTGCATGATAATTCCCTTGTTTGTTGATAAAATCCTAACATAAGGGTCTCTTGGTCTACCCGTAAATCTCTCTGGATAGCCCTTATGGTCACCCTTATGGGCATAAAATGCCTATAAGGAATATCAACACATTGTTCTCAGGGATTGTGGGCCATAATCATACTTGTAAGGCTCTTTGATTTCGCCTAGCAGAGTGAGTTATGAGTGTAAGGTAGCCTGTAACCTTCTTTGTCAAGACATTACGACCCATCTTACAGTCATAAGTCACCTATAAGTTGCCGTGAAACTTGAAACAAAGTTCCCCTTGTTCCTATATGAATGTCCATATATTAAATATGACCTGTGAAGTTTAAAATGAGTACTTTGAGCCTCAAATACACAACCGACTCATAAGAAAGGATGTGACACAACTCAGTAATTTATTACTATAAACAAAAAAGTAAAAAACTATAAATTAACAAGCAAAAATATGACAAATATATGAAAGAGTAGATTTTCTCCCATGAATCACTTGCTTTACATTCGTAGTTTGACATACTTGTTGAGTGCTTTCTAGGGAAAGAGGAGGGGTTTCTAAGAAGGAATACTCCCCACCTTTGTGTGAACTTCCTTATCAAAGAAGCTATTGATGGGGAGCTTACTCTCCCACCTTGGTATATGCTCCATATCTTCCTTAGCATAGAAGATATGGAGCTTACTAATCAAATTGGTGAAGCCATGTGTTACCCTCCTTGAGCAAAGGTTTACTCTTATGTTTCCTTGCATGGGTGATGGTTGTCAATTACTTTTTGTGCACTTGTACTATAGTTTAATCCTTGTTGTGCAAAGAGGGTATGCCTTCTACTTGACAATCATTCAATAATTCTTGGAAAGGCTTGTTATGCATCCTTTCATACACATAGTCATCAACAATCAAGTCAATTGCCTCTATATAAAAACATGAATCATTAGAATCAATTAAATGCTTCATAGCAGTTGAAAATTTCAAAAAAAAACTTCTTTATCATCAACCCTAAGTGTCATTTTCACATTGCTAACATCAATTAGGGCTTAAGAGGTGGCTAAAAATGACCGACCTAAAATGAGAGGCACCTCTACATTCTTATCCATATCTAAGATAACAAAATCCATTGGAAAGATAAACTAGTCAAACTTGACTAACTGATGAGTGCATTTCTTATAGATGTTTTGCATATCTCATTCTCATGCTAATTAAGGTAAAAAAAAACTAATAGTTTTAAAACAACCACATGTTGTAGAGTAATACAAAACGCAATCTCTTACATATTCTAATAAATGACATTAAGTTTATGGTCAGATAAGGGATACCAAGAAGAGTTTTGATTTGGGTAATTCTTGCTTACCCTGAGTGTATCACACCAAACAAATGGATAAATTCGAAATGGTGCTACAAATGATTTTGTCCAATAGATCATGATGTACACAAGAATTTTCCTTTCATTCCATTGCTCTAAATCCCATCTTAGCCATCTATGGGATGACATGGTTTGTATCATTGATAAGTTAGTTGTTTCAAGTAACTTGAGTTGTCTTTAAAATAATTATTACTCAAACAAGTCATAAATTAACATGCTTAAGTTGGTGAATCATGCCTTATAGTTTTATCATATAATATCGTGCATTCAACTCGAAGAGATATATATAGGATAATATTGTACATTTAATTCAAGTAGGGCTCTTTTTTCATTTTGTGCTCCAAACTTCAATATGATATACAAAGTGGTCACCTAATTTCAGTTTAGAGAGAGAGAGAGAGAGAGAGAGAGAGAGAGAGGGAGAGAGAGAAGAAGGGTAGCTAACATGCGTTTTTCAATCCAACAAGGATGAAAGCGAGAGCTAATGAGGGAGGATGAAGCCCGGTTGTCAGCTAGCAAGAAGGAGAGAGGGCTCACTCATGAAGATATTAGTTAACTAGGAGATAGAGCGAGAAGGGGAGGAAGACCTAACCTACAGTAACTACTCTTTTTGAACTTTGAAATAGAGGTTTATGCCAAGTTAGGGTTTGTAGTGGTTAATTGATTTGATTTTTCTTGAATGATATTAAATAGACAAACATTATTAACATAAATTGAGTTCTTATTTTTATTTTTAAACTAGTTTTGAAGAATTCATAAAGATATGATACTATGATGGATTGTAATCATTGTATTGTAGTAATGAACAACTTTTACTACTAAGAAAACATGTATATTTCAAAAAAACCTTCCTTAAATAGAAAAGAATGTAATAAATAATAAATGTGCACTCTTCGTCAAGTAAATAAATAAATGTGCACTTGCATGGCATGACATTATGTTTATGAATAGATGATGTCAAATTCAGATTTGATCGCACCATTAGGAACGTCAGCATGTAAATATTGGAAATATCACTGAAAGGACGTGGGAGATTAGAAAAGCTACTTCTCATAGTCTACAAAATATGGATTTGGCATCCTATATCCAAACAATAAAATAATCAGTAGTGTATATGAATTATATATCAATCAAAATTTTATTTATGACATGAAATGGCCTAGTTCTGTCATTAACTATTGATGTCTAGATAAGAATAAAATACACTCTTCATACAGAGTAGCAATATCATGTGGTTCTACATTGCCTTCCTTGCAAATGTTTATTTTGTAATGTTCATAACTTGCTATAGCATTTGTATTGTCTATAACTGATAAAAGACTATGTAAATATTTATAGGCTTGAAAGTTGAGGAAAGTTGTCAATAATTAAATGGAGAAAAGAACAAGAAGTTCTCAATCACAGGATTAAAGATTGATCTAATGACACTTACAAGAAACTAGAATCATTATCTAGGAAATAAAAGTAAAAATCAATGATAGTGAATTGTAAGAAAAAATTCATAAGACACAAAAGAAATCAAGCTAAGTTACAGATAGTTAGAAATAAATGACTTATTTAACAATCATTACAAGAAAATAGTATCATCATTCTACAAGTAAATGTTATATCTATTTACTCATAAACAATGAAACTTAAATTTACAGAACATGTTAATAATATGATGAGTAATTGCTTATCATATTTTGAAGTATTAGAATTCCACATATAACAACAAAACTGTTGTTTAAATTAGTTGTCATCAAGTAGGTTGACACACCCCTTGCTTGTCCGCAAGTGTCACATCCCGACTTTAGCCGGGCATGTGGCAATCGCCACGACAACAAAGAGAGGGTTCCACATTATCCACATCTAAGTTACCATAATACTCAACATAAACCAGCTATCATAATCTTACTAAAAAGGAGGAATACCCAACAATAAAAGTATAATAGGGTTCCTCTACACTTAGGATCTTAAATACTAGAAACATTAATAGAAATACAAGTTATGGTTTCAAAATACAACCCAAGAGTACAAATGCAAGAACATACATAGAAGTCAGGTTTATTGGATCCATACAATTTATATGCTGATGTACGCTTCTGCAAGTGCACAGATTATAGCAAGTAATAAAGTGGTACCTCATGAGGGGTAGGGTTGT
The DNA here is from genome assembly GCF_009730915.1 of Dioscorea cayenensis subsp. rotundata. Lineage (NCBI taxonomy): Eukaryota > Viridiplantae > Streptophyta > Magnoliopsida > Dioscoreales > Dioscoreaceae > Dioscorea > Dioscorea cayenensis. The sequence continues at coordinate 1,706,883 of NC_052472.1, read as the reverse complement.
TGATAAGTGTTTGAGTAGACATATTTTTATATATTTTTTACATGCATTGAGCATCATTTTTACCATGGTTTATGTTTCAGAAAGTGTATTTGGTGTTCCTTTGTGCAAATAGGTTGTGAAGGCCTTGAAAGAAGAACATAAAGCAAAGATAAGTCATGAAAGGCACCTTTTGGGAGTTTTTGTGCAACATAAGGATCAAGACACAAGAGGAACTCATGCACACGGGGGTGTGTGCCAACTTCCAAGAGAATTCATGCCAAATTGTGAGTTGGAAGGGCACAAAGGCAGTCACACTCCCATGTCCTGACTTGTGTGAAGAATTTAAGAACCTTCCCAATAATGGTTAAATGACGAGAAGCCTTATAACCTATTACGCGGACATGTGCCCATCCAAGTGGCCTCAAGAGAAGAGTATCAGAACTTTGTTATTGAGGCTCACACTATCGTGTGGAGGCATGTGACAGACGCGGGTTTTAAGTATAAATATCCCTTTTGCCCTATTTTTTGGAGACTTTTTTATAACTTTTGAAAGGAAAAATGTCTAGGGTTTTGAGGAGAGGTCTTTGGTGAATTTGGGGGTTGTTCTTCACCAACTTTGATAGATCTCTTCTTCATCATAGTATAGAAGGAGCCATCATCGATAAGCTTTGTAGAAGGATCCTTCAAGACGTTAAGCAACCCATCAAGGATATCACCACAAATTCAAGGCATTTTATTCCATGGTTTTTATTAAATTACATTGTATTAATTATTTTGTAATTTGCCTCATGGAGGGCTAAACTCTAGTAGGTATTTGGGCATGTGAATCCTAGGATCTTATCTTTGTATTGATTTACTTTATGTTATCTATTATATCCAAATTTAATTGAGTTTTAATCTTGTTTTCTCATTGCTTGCATGCCATATTAATCTTTGTGATTGATTTGTTTGCATGATTTGTTTGCTTTGGTGAGAGAAAGGTCTGCATTAGGGCTAGAACTCTTAGAATGAAGAGGATTGAGAAGGTGATTCATGAGATAGTAGAGTGTCCACTTTTTCTTCTGATTAGTACATTCTATCTCCGTATTCCCTAGGCTTTATGCAACCATATTTGGTGTGAGGCGTGAGATTGAGAGATTTCTCCGTCGGGACCTTGTAGGGGCTTCGGGATCTTTCACCTAGAAGTAGGGTTAGGTCTATCCTTAGGAATCGGGTATACTCTTAGGAATCCCTAGAGTCTATTGTGTGATTGAGCGATTTCTCCACCGGCACCTTGTAGGGGACTAGTATTAGTGGCCTGAAGGCAGGGACCGATTATTCTTGGATTACCTCAACTCAATTAACTCAGTTTAGGAACCCATGGTAAATCTTACCCTTCATGTTAGATCCTAGGAGGAGCATTACCTGGGTACCTCGTTGATAAGTGCTTGAGTATACATATTTCTCTATATATTTTACATGCATTGAGCATTATTTTTACCATGGTTTATATCTCATAAAGTGTATTTGGTGTTCTTTTGTACAATTAGGTTGTGAACACCTTGAAGCAGTAAAAGGAAGCAAAGATAGGTTATGAAGATATATTTTGGGGGTTTTTGTGCAACATAAAGATCAAGACACAAGAGGAGCTCATGTACATGGTGGTGTGTGCCAACTTCCAAGAGAATTCAAGTCAATTTCTGAGTTGGAAGGGCACAAAGGCAATCACACTCGGATGTCCCTATCTGTGTGAAGAATGCAAGAGCTTCCCAATGATGTTTTAACGATGAAAAGCCTCATAACTTACCACATGGACGTGTGACAGACCATGTGGCCTCAAGAGAAGATTGTGTAAGCCGTGTTTATGAAGAGTACGGTCGCATGGGAATTTCTGCAGCTCACGCTGGCATGTGAAATCTTACACGGTCGCATGGAGGCATGTGACAGATGCGGTTTATGACTATAAATATCCCTTTTGCCCTATTCTTTGGAGGCTTTTTTGCTAGCATTTGAACAGCAAAGCGGCTAGGGTTTGAGGAGGAGGTCTTTAGAGAATTTGGGGCGCGTTCTTTACTAACTTCGATTGATCTTTTCTCTTTCATAGCATTGAACGACCTATCAAAGACCATCATGATGTACCCTTGTGTGTGTGTACCGTAAGCGCACGGGTTGCTGAAGTAATAAAATACCCCGGTGAGTAGGTAGTCGAATCCACATGGAATAGATGCTCAAAAATAAGAAGTATCACTATTTAGCTAGAGTGAAAACCAATTTGTGATTTTGATTCAAAAGATTAATACAAATAAAGGTAGAGGAGAAAAGAGAAAGCAAGAGGAATCAAAAAAGATAATCGATGGTAAAATGGGATACTCAGACAATGCTTACCCTAGGACTATTATTTCAAGTCCAAGACTAATATTATGCATCCCTAATTGAGATCTAATTAGTCATGGAGATCAAAAGACACACGGTCCCAAACCTAAGGTCAACAGTGACTTGCCCTCTATACTATGCCCCGGAGGAAAGGATACTCTCAACACCTCACACTGTATGGGACTGCTTAAAACTCTAGGGATTCCAAGTGATAAACCCTATTTCCTAATCTAGATCATAACCTTTATTCAAGTAGAAAGATCACTAATCATAATTAAGCCCCAGCATTTAAGGATTACTTAACACTTCACTCTATTGCTTGCGCAACTAAGCCCCAGTGGAGTTTATCTCTTAGCACTTCACTCTATCATAATTGCAAAGCACTCATAGAATGTGGAAGTAGGATAAATCATGTCGGAGGGGAATGGGGACTGTTTGCTACCTCTCAACTCACCCTCTCAACCCTCTTCAACCTTGCTAAGTCTAACCCTAATAATGTGTCACTCATTCAAAAGGATTACCTAGATAGATTCTCAACCCTAGAATCACTCTAAGGGAAAATCAAAACAGTAAACACACAAGATTAAAACTCAACTAAAGCATCAATTAATGGAAATATAATAGAAGTCAATAAAACTCAATCATCCTAGGTTTTACAAGTCCAAGCACCCATTAGGGGTTCAGCTCTCCATGGAGCAATACAAAATCAAAGATGAAATAAAAAATAAGTGCAAGCAATCCATAGAGATAACCCCCATGTCATCGGTGTCGATGGTCTTCAAAAGCAGCCTCGTCTTCTCCAAAGACTCCTCCGTCAAGCCTAGGACAGACCTTGCCAAAGCAAAGCCATTTGAAGCTCCCCCAATAACTCTCCTCCAAAGGAAATCAAAGTCGAATGCTGTAGAAAAACTCCAAAATCCCAGCAAAAGCTCTCCAAGCCCTAGCCAAGCTGTCCCCAAAAGATAATCAAAAGATCCCCAAAATAAACTCTCGAAGTGGTATTTAAAGGGCTGAAATCGGGGTTTCACAAGCCCATGTGGAATTTTCACATGGGTGTGTGAATTTCCAGGCTTCTCACTTTCTGTGCTTAGCAAACAATAAATGCTACAGTAAATTAATACAACAATTTACTACAGTAAATGGTACAACACTTTTGCTACAGTACTCCGGAATCCATTTTCTTCATCAAGGCCGTATGGTTGGGCACACATCCATGTAGTAAATCATGCAGCATCTTGCTTCAAACTCATTGGCAAAGCTCTTGACAATGTTACACAAATCAGAGTATATGTGCGTGACTGCCTTCATTCCCCTCCAATTGTAAATTCAGTTGCACATTTTTTATAGGTTAGCACACATCCACATACCGGTGAAGACAACTTGTGTCTTGACCCTTGTTCAGTAAAAGAAATTTCTCAAAAATCACATCCATGATCTATTTTTGCTTCCTTTCTTCCAAACTTGTCTCCACAACCCTAAATACACAATAGAAAATTAATACAAACGAATGAGACATAAAAACTGATAAAAGTGATGCTCAATGTAAGAAAAGTATACTTAGTAATAATTTTACACAAGAACCTATCACATCATCACAAATTCAAGGCAGTTTTATTCCATGGTTTTCATTTCTTTCTTTGCATTATTCTTTGCTTTGTAATTTACCCCATGGAGGGCTAAACCCTACTAGGTATTTGGGCATGTGAACCCTAGGATCATATCTTTGTATTGATTTACTTTACGTTTTCTATTTAATCCGAGTTTATTTTAGTTTCGATCTTATTTTCCCATTGTTTGCATATCATATTGATCTTTGTGATTGATTTGTATTGAATGATTTGTTGCCTTGGTGATAGGGAGGTATCCATTAGGGTTAGAACTCCAAGATTGAAGAAGGTTGAGTGGGTGAGTCATGAGATAGTGGAGTGCCCCCTTTCCCTTCTGATGAGTGCTTCCTATCTCCGTATTCCCTAAGCTTTATGAAACCATATTTGGTATGCCCCAGATGAATATGCATGGACCTAGCCATAGAATACAGATAAAGCAGACTCTGTTGGCTTAGAGTACTAGTGTTATCACCTCGGCCATCCACAGATCTGCTAATGACAGCGAATAAATATCTGTAGCCCAGCCGAGACAAACATGTGGCCTTGGATATTCCCGGTTCATGCTGCCCCTGTCCGCATAAAACCTGGTAAGCCTGCTGTGGGCTCCAGGTGCGAAAGTAATCTATTGGTAGATGTCCATACTCCTCGGTTTCTATATATGCTTCATCGTACAAGCCCATGTGAACTGAAAACTTCGAAATACTCAGCAAATTGACGACCGAACACTCTAAAATGTATGTCATCCACAAACTCAAAAGACGCTAGCACCTCCAAAGTCAGCGGCCTGAAAACAGGCTCTCGTATAGACAACAACCTCTGCCAGCCTCCTACGGCCATCAACGCCTCCAACTCCCTGATTCACTCATCACCCCGCTGGACCCCACTTAGCACACTCAGGTCCAAGAACTAGGATTAGCTAAACCTAAGCTCCGATAGCCGCTCGAAACAAGCTTGATGTCCAGGATTCGGAAATATAATATGTGCTAGCTCTAGTGAAGGCTCCCTAGGGCACTTGCCTTCTTGCCTACTTGAGTACGGTGCCATTCCTGCAACAAATGAGTAAGGAATGATCAAATAATACTCAGGAACAACATAATGCAGAATTCTACATGGGCCTGTGAAAATTACCCACGCCAGTGTGGATCCACGGGGTGTGAAAACCGCATAGTTGTGCACCAATTCTCCAAAAAGACAACTTAAAACCACCCCTAAGAACTTCCCAAACATGCATAAGAAATTATATCATGAAAATTGGCACAACTCAAGATTCTCAATCCAATAAAAACAACGATTTGCGAAGAAAAGAGGATAAGAAGGGTTACCGATACAATAGATGATAGTATTCCGAAAATCGGCACAAAATGTAAAAAAAATCCTCCAAAAAAACCGTAAAGGGCCGAGAACTTGATCAGGAGTGGTTTTCGGGTGATTCGAGATGAAGAAAAAAGAGAATCCACAAAGATTTTTAAAGAAAAACTCGCGTCTCTTGGAGTTCTGCACATCCACACGTGCGTGTGAAAATTACACACGGCCGTGTACCCCCTCAGGAAAGCTTCACAGGGACAGGTGCATGCCCTTGTGTGCTCTCGGGAAAACACTCACTGCCTCGGATGCAAATACACGGGCGTGTGAGAAATACCCATGCCCGTCCGACCGACCAATAGGGGCAGCTGCACGCCCCTATGGCTGCTCTGGACATCTGAAAAAACTCACTAAGTGTTCCGCACACTCGTATGGAAATTCCACATGGGCGTGGGCCTTCACAAGCCCAACTCACAGGGGCAAGCGCACGCCCTTGTGACTTCTCGGGATGAAGAGAGCTCCTCTATAGAGATTCGCATGGGCGTGTGGAAATTAACCAAGCCCGTGCGATCTTCACAAGGTCGCCCACAAGGGCGAGTCCAAGCCCCTGTGTGCTTTCGGGAAAGTCTGCCAATCTCTGCAAGACTTCACACGCCCGTGCAGAAATTTCACACGAGCGTGCAAGAATCGCATGGTCGTTCACACTGGCGAGTTCACGTCCCTATGCCTTCTCTAGATGAGCTCACAATATGAAACCACGTATGTGTGTTAATTCCACATGCCCGTGTGTTTTCTCTGGATGCCTTAGAAAATTCTGCAGGCTCTCTAGAAAATTTTCTGAACATGTTTACACACTCAGAGCCTGCCCCAATATGCAATTTATACCAGTGAAAAACATGAGAAATAGCTCAAACGACCAAAACTTCACCAAATTCACATAAAAAAGCACGATGAACTTGAAAACCCATGATAAAAACACAACAGAAATATAAAACACTTGGGGTGCCTCCCAAGAAGCGCTTGTTTAACGTCACTTAGCTTGACGTACCTTGTCTTACCTCACGGGGGCTCATAGATGAAAGTTTTCCTCTTACTTATAGCTTAGAAACATGATGAGCAAAATCTCTTGAGGGTAGAGGTTGAATTGTTGGGCTTGGGACTGCCTAGCAATGATTGACCCAGTTTGTTCAGTTCACGCACATCTCCAACAGCCTTGGAGAGTTTTCTGTAGCGTCTCCTAGCCCTCTTCAATTTCCAGAGCACCTTCTTCAAGATCCCCGGCGTAGACGGTACTTCTTCCGTCGAACCAAGCATCATGATCTCTTCATTGTCATCCTATTGGTCGAATAAGCCTTCGTATGGATCTGGATTGAATATTTCCTGTATGTATTCATCAACAGTCTCATCAGTAGTGTCTAGAAAATATAAAGTATTATCGAAATCAAGAGAATGCCGCATGGCTTTAGCAAGGCAATATGTGAGCTTGTCATCTCCAACTCTCAAAGTTAGCTCTCCGCCGTCCATATCAATCAATGCCTTGGAAGTCCGCAAAAATGGCCTCCCAAGTATCAAGGGTACATCCGCATCCTCATCGACGTCTAGCACTACGAAGTCAACCGAAAAATGTACTTGTCCACCTTGACAAGCACGTCCTCGATGATACCTCTCGGATGTCTCAGCGTTCGGTCCGCTAGTTACAAAGTCATCCGAGTAGGTCTAGGCTCGCCCAAGCCTAGCTTTTGGAAGAAGGTGTATGGCATGACGTTGATGCTAGCCCCTGAATCCACCATTGCCATTTCTTCACCTAGATTGCCAATATTACACCGAATGATAAAGCTTCCCGGATCTTTCTTCTTGTTCGGCATGTTATTTTGCAAGACCGTCGAGCAAGACGCATCTAAGATCACGGAAGCACTCTCCTCCAACTTCCTCTTATTGGTCAACAAGTCCTTCAAAAATTTGGCATACTTAGGCATTTAGGCCAATGCCTCAACAAAAGGAATATTGATGTGGAATTGCTTGAACAAACTCAGGAACTTCTTGTACTATTCATCCCCTTGGTCATTCTTCAATCTAGAGGGATAAGGGATCCTTGGCTTGAAAGATGGAGGTGCCACCTCCTTCTCTTTGCTTGTTCCCTCTTCAACCTCTATAACCTCAGGTGCATGTTCATTTGGCTTCTCACTTGGAAGCCTACCGTCGACCTCACGACCACTTCTCAAAGTGATCACCTTCACATGCTCTCTAGGGTTGGTTTCGGTATTGCTCGGCAAACTTCCATGTGGCCTTTCTGATAAGGACTTCGCAATCTACCCCACTTGATTTTCAAGATTATATAAGGAGGTGGTATGGTTGCGAAGTGTAGCCTCAGCTGATTCAAACCTTGTATTTGACGATTGCACAAACATAGTTAAGGCCTTCTCCAAATCGGTCATTCGGGTCTCCAAACCTGAAACTCTGTTTTCCACATTTGGCCCTTGTTGTTGGAAACCCGGTGGCCCCATGGTGTTTTGTGGACCTTGGTTACTCCACGAGAAATTGGGATGATTCTTCCAACCCGTATTGTAGGTGTTGCTGTATGGGTTCCCTTGAGTCCTCATGCTATTACCTATAAAATCGACGTTCTTAACCGAAGATACATCACCAATAGATATCGGGCAATCGGAGGGAGCATGTCCTCCACCACACCCGGTGCAAGTAATCACGGCCTCTACTCTTTTCGAAGTTAGAATATCTAACTTCTTACTCAATGATTCCACTTGAGCCGCCAACGAAGTCACTACATCTATCTCATGGAGACCGGCCACCTTTTTCTTCTCCCTGGCATTCCATTGGTAGCTGTTTAACCCCATTTCTTCAATTAATTGACGGACCTCACTGGGGGTCTTGCTACCTAAGATACCTCCTGCTGCCTCATCCAAGAGTTGCCTTGTACTCGGATTCAGACCGTTGTAAAAGGTCTGAACAATCATCCACTCCAAGAACCCGTGTTGCAGGCACTTTCTCAGGAACTCCTTGAACCTTTCCCACATCTCAAATAGAGACTCCAATTCTAATTGTACAAAGGATGAGATGTTATTCCTAAGCTTTGCAGATTTTCTGGGAGGGAAATAACGGCCAAGAAAAGCTTCTACCATCTCCTCCCATGTGGTAATTGATGCTCTAGGTAATGAGTGTAGCCACTGCTTCGCTCTCCCTTTCAAGGAAAATGGGAAGGCCCTCAACTTGATGGCATCATCTGTTACCCCATTTATCTTCAACATATCACACACCTCGAGAAAGTTCTCTATATGACTGTTTGGATCCTCATCGGCCAAACAATTGAAATGTGCGGATTGCTGAAACATATGGATGAATGCCGGCTTCAACTCGATGTTCTGATCTGTAATTAGGGGACACACAATGCTTGATTGTGTCCCCAATACTAAAGGTCTGGCATAATCGGATAATGTCCACTGCTGCTCATTCTGTTCTGCCATGTTTTCAGATTCTTCTACTTCCAAATCAGCTAGATTAGACTATTCTTACACAGGTTCTTTCTCTTTTCTTCTAAGTGTACATTTGAGCTCGGGATCTTCTTCAATCAATAAGGAGGGGTTCCCTCTATAACCTGGAGTTGCACCAAAAGAAAGGAAACAAAATCAGAATGATGATAGAATAAGAAAATATGAAATAGAATGAATAAATGAATAGCTAAGGAAAATAAAGTGCAAAGTATCTCTAAATGCCTACTCCCTGGTAATGGCGCCAAAAACTTGACATGTTCGTATATGCGTGTACACCGCAAGTGCACGGGTGTCGATGTAATAATCCCAGATGAGTGGGTATCGTATCCACAGAGAGTAGGGAATAAAGACACTTAAATTATTTCTTAACTAATGTGGAAGATGAATAGTGATATGTGTGACAAAATTCAATTCTCAAGAGTAAAAATAACAAGAAAGAGAGCACAAGTAGAGGAGAAGGTAAGGCAATCGATAAAAATGGGACACCCGGATATTGTTCCGGCTAGGACAATCGTTTCAAGTGTAAGAAACCTCTATTATGCTTCCTAATTAATGCAATAGTGAGTCATACCATGCCTAACTCTATACATATCCTGGAGGAGAAATTGAACAATCTGAACACCTCGAACTCATATAGAATTGCAATGAGCTCTATGGATTCCAAATGATAAACCCTATTCCTATGTATAGACCTAACCCTTTGGTCCAGGTGAAAGATCCCTAGCCACAATTAACACCTAGATGCTAAAATCACTTCAACGCTTCACTCCGTTGCACTCGCAACTAAGCCCTAGTGGAAGGTCATCCCTTAGCCCATTCACTCTACTATGGCCACAAAGAACTCTTGGAATGTGGAGGTAGGATAGATCACACCGGAGGGGAAAGGGGACGCTCCGCTACTTCTCGACTCACCCTCTCAATCCTCTCCAATCTAACTTTGTCTAAATCTCATGGTGTGTCACTCACTCACAAGAGTTACCAAGAAGAACTCTTAACCCTAGTGTCACTCTAGGGGAATATTCATACAATCAATCATACGAGATTGGAACTCACAATAAACACCAATTAATTAAAAGCATAATAAAGAGATTCAATGAAACAAATACATCCTAGAGTTTACAAATACCCAAGTACCCAATAGGGGTTTAGCTCTCCACAGAGCTAAATACAATCAATGAAATCGAATGTAAAAACACAGCATCTATAGAAAACCCCCTCATTAGTCGTTGTGATGGTCTTGTGGAAAGTCCTATACTCGTCGCAAGGGTCCCTTTGTCCAGCCTAGGATACACCTCACCGGATCGGTGCCGACGAAAACTTTCCCACTAACCTTCTTCCAAACGATGCACGATGTCAGAGTCATAGAACCTTTCCAAAGCCCTAGCCAATACCTCTCAAAACCCTAGCCACAACCCTCTCTCATGTTGGGGAAAAGATGGAGAAAAGAATGCTGAAATCGGGGCTGAAATCGGCTTTTAAAGTGCTTGAATCGGGGATCCACACGCCCGTGTGAGCGCCCTTGTGGATTTTTCACACGGCCGTGTGGAATTTTCCACACACCCGTGTAGATTCTCTGTTTTCCTGTTTTCTCGGCCGATTGTGAACAATGCTGGTACATTATTCTTGCTACAGTACCCGACTGCAGTACCAGCCCAAAATACTTCCGAATCCATGCTTTCATCGAGGTAACGCAAACGGGTACACATTTTCGTCGTGGATCGCTTTGCTTCTTCAATAACGGACATGTTGGTGGAGATCTTGTTCTATATGCACAAGTCGGAATACTTGAATTTGACTGCCCTTGTGCCGCTCCAAGTAGTTATACTAACTTGAATACAAGGAGGTTGGCAACCATTCCCGCATCTCGAACCAGACCTATGTCTTCGCGTTTGAATCTTAGCAAGATTTCCTCCAAATTGGTGCATTTAAGACCCACATTGGTTTCTTACTTTCATATTCGGCCTCACAACCCCTCCTGCATGAAAGTAACATAAATACACACATATTAGTATTAAAACCTGAGAAAAGTAATGCTCAACACAAGGAAAGAACACTTCGTATTTTTATCGCACAAGCACTTATCAGTGGCCTTGGTGGTCTAGTGTGCCATTATATAAGTATAAATGAGAGAATAATGTAGAACACAATAAAAGTTCATAGATGACACTCCCTAGTCAAAATGATGAAAGAAGGAGTGGAGATCGGGCTGAAGGACACTTCCCCTAGCCAAAGCACGCTTCCCATTCCTAGAAACATTCCTTCCTTAGTGGTGGATCTTTTAATTGAATAATCAAGCTCTTGAAACCGTCTTTAGCCCTAGAATGTCGCCTTCAAAGATATCTTCATTCTTCCTCTTCTCCTTTCCAAATGGTGGCCAAAGAATCCCTTTTGAAACCCTAGAAACCTGTTTTATACCCTTGGGACATACGGAGGTATATAAGGGCTATATGGAGAGCGTATAATGCCTAAAACATTGATAAATCATGGCATACCAGGGTCTATAGGGCCTTCATGCGGCCCCATATGGAGGCTGCATGAGTTAGGTAAAACTCTCTGTCCCAAAAAAATTGCATGTGCTATAGTAGATGCTACAGTGAAATTGCTACAGTACTTCAGCTATAATAAATACGCTATAGTACTACGTGACCTAGTTTTCTTCTTTTTCCCCCCTAATCATGTCCTGGTGTTCTCCATGGATTCTCTGTGCCCTACAAAGCAAAGAACACTCGATTAAGCACATGACGGGCATCAATTTCTAACAAAATACATATAATAAAATACATACATTTAGGCACTTATCACTTCCAATAACTATTAGATACATCCCAAGATTCAAGTGTGTGCTCACAAGCAATGTCATATCTTTGATAATCAATTGCATCGAGTTTCACGCGAACAACTATAAATAATTTGCACGTCGAGTCTTGTAATTATACAGAGATAACTAAAACTACGGTAAACCAAGGAAGGCATGTTTTGGACATGCAATTATGCAATTCAAAGCACATCAAGTTATAAGATACGAGATTTAATCATTAAATTTAAAGAACTCCATAGTTATTAAAAAAAAAAACAAGTAAGTCAAGTATAGAAACACACAAAGTTCAAATGCCCGATGCACCAAAGAACGGTTAGCCCCTCATGGTACACTCAATACACGGAAAGAGAAACAAGAAAAAAAAATAGGAAGACATGACTTCCTCTTTCTTCTAAGGTTCCTCCAATTGAGCTCCGAAGGACTTCCCACAGGCTTAGCTCCACTCCAAGATGGGCATCCAAACATAGCTCCAATGAAGAAGGAAGCAAGGTCACCCGGAGCCTCAGTAGCTACACTCCACTCACTCTCCCTAGAAAGTGTGGTGAAGATCCCTCATGGCCTCCAAAACCTACCTCAAGTCGTCACACAAGAAAGAGGGAGAAGACCCCGATCCAAAAGTCCCCCAAAATGCCCTAGATTTGGGCATAAAAAGCACTTTTCGAGTTGAGCACAACCTAAGCACGGTCGTTCTTAGCCCATACTTTTTATGGGAGTTTGGCAGGAAATGGCTAAGTGACCCGATAGTGAAAAGCACTGGTAGAGCACTGTAGTGCTCATCCCGTGCTTCCTAGAAACACGCCTGTGAAAGAAGTAGAGAAAGTATGCTTAATATTTTCGGAAAGACAATGAAAAGCAAGGTGAGATAGCACGGGCAAAGAACGGTTATGCTCTTTCCCAAGCATGCCTGTGCTCTAGGAATAGTGGTCCTGCTTGCATTTATTACCAGTTTCTTGTGAAGGCTAGTGATAATCACTGTCAATAAGCATGACCATGCTTAGGTCGTGCTTAGCTTGAACACTTAGCAATTTACTTTTTGTTGCCGGTGTTTTTCTTTGAAATCTTTTCTGTTATCCTAAAACCTGTCATTCTGCACAATAACAACAAAACACCCAGAATAACACTGAAATATATACAAATAATGCTAAAAGATAAGAAAATGTAAATTGGAGGTAAATAAAATACGATAGGAAATGCACCCATCAAATACCCGACACTTGAATCATTGCTTGTCTCTAAGCAATTTCTCTCAGCTCCCTCTCAAAAAGAAGATGAGTGCATGACCTATGATCTCATAAGATTAGAATATTCCAAAGTGTAAAGGGATTTTCTGTGGTTAGTGTGAAAAAAAATGCTCAAATATAAGACTTCACTCTTACTTCAAAATCCTTCTGTGTGTGTGTGTGTATGTGTGTGTAATAAAATATAAGTTGTGTGTCCCATGCATTTCTGGATCAACCTAGGCCAGACAAACCTTGTTTCTTACTCATTAAATGGGTAGTAGCTTCATACACCCTAGAGGTTGCCATTTCTCACAGTAGGTCATCAAATGTACACTTGTAATGACCAAAATTCGACTACTCAAGAGAGGCTTCACTCTTCTAAGGCAATAGCTCTTGCTACTATCTTTTTACATAATATTTTTAAAGAACCTAGTAGGGCATCCCTAAAGAACCTGTGCGGGCTCTGGTGTGCAGCCTAGTGCATGGCCCTCACAAGATGCTGCACACCCACCTGACAGTAGTGTGTAGCCTAGTGCGTGGCTTGTACAGGAGGCCGCATAACCTGAGGAAGGGCTATGGGGCCTGTGCACAACCCGCACAAACTCTATGCGCCTTGTGCAAAGCCCACACAAGGTTTGTAGACTCTGGCTAAATGCTCCACAAGCTCCAAAAAAGCTCGGTAAGCCATACCGAGGTATGAACAAGAAGAACTTGACTAAAATGTTTAGTGAACACACAAGAAAAGACCAAAATGTTTAGTTATGCTTGTCTTCTCTCTAAATAGACCATTATTGTGATATTATCTTCTTAATAAGTCTAACATAAATGTTTTCATTTATTCAAGATAAAATGCTTTTCTTTGCATCTATAAATTAAATGATTCATTCATTTAATAGAAATGAAAAAAATGAGAACACAAAAGAAAATAATTGAAAATACAACCGCAAATGAGAACACAAACCAAGCCCTAAATGTAAATTCTGACAAACAAATCATCAAAGTTGAAAAAAGTACAATAAAATTATCAAAAAATAAAATAAAATGAATAAAGAAAGGACATTGCAATTGTTCGACATATCTCCATTACGGGTGAGCCCTAGCTTCTTCTTACCTACCAATGACTACAAGTCTTCGTCTTCCCCCACTGGTACTCGTTCTCCCTTTTGCTCCCACCTCTTTCTCCCACTATCTCTCCCTCAAGACAACGAGAACAAAGAAAATAGTTGATGACTATTGAAATGAGGAAATGGGGATTCTATGACACGTGTTCTGACGTGTACAAACTCAGGTCATGACTTGGCATTCTACAGTTACATAGAAGGGCCAGCTGAGTAAACAATATGTCATATGTGTGCTAACAAAAGCTTTCCAGTTTCCACATCATCCAAAAAGGATAAGAATCCCTCGGGTGACGTCTCGGTAAAACTAAATTGAAGTTAGATGACCATTTTGATTCAAATTTAAATTTGGACCCTAAATTAAAAAAATTACATAGTTTGGTGCCCTCCAAAGAAAAATTTACCCGAGATATATAAGTTCATTTTCTGTTTAATATAAGGTTATTTAAAAGTAAGAAATGGTTTGAACTTGTTCAATTGTTTTTGTTTCACTCTTATATTTCGTATACATAATAATGGTAATGTGACAGCTTTATTAAAAAAAAAAAAAAATGTGACATAGCATTATCTTATTTTTAATAAAAGCGTCTTACTTTTAAATTAGAAGTCATATTATCTGTTTAATTTGAACATAACGTACAAAAAGTGACCACTACGTGATAAAATTAATTCAAAATTTTAAAATTAGTTTATATTGTTGCAACCTTAATAAAAAATAGTATGAGTTTTAATAACTTGAAATTAAATCATTAGTAAAAATAAATTAAATTTACATTTGATAGGTTTTATCTGTAGATGAAAAATCATATTTTAAAATTTTCAACTGACTTTTATGCTAACTGCAAATAAACACCAGCAATTTTAAAAATAAAAAGAAAATGATAGTTTTAGAATTAACTAAAATCAATATGGCTCTTAATCTAAAAAAAAACAGAAGATTTATTCCATCCGTTGTACCTTGTCTAAATAAGGGAGCATAAAATATAACGTTTTGATTGAAACAAAAAAATTGTTTACTCCAACCACAAATGAATTTCATTAAACTTAAAATAAAAAAAAGTAAAACCAAATCATTTTTCGCAACTATTACAAGAGAAGAGAGAAACAATAGCATGGGTAGCATATTAGGAATAGAAAAGTCAAAACTAGTTTGATATTAAAAGAAAAGGATGTACAATCTCTCACATGATATAATTATATTAATATGTAAAACAAATACCACGATACAATTTTATATTATAATAATCCACTACAATTCAAAACAATTCAACACACATAAAATACCACTCCAAAGCATCCAATAAAAATCTTTAATGAGAAACAAGTTAATGGCAGTTTCAACTGCCAACCAATGTTCAAATCTGATCAAAGCACACGATATTAGTCCAAAATCTAGTTCCCATCCCAAACATCAAGGATCACATTAAAATTGAATAATGGATGGATAGTTGTTGTGGGTGTGGTTGGCACGGGTCACTTCTTTTTATTAAAGGCACGGCCAGGTGTGGTGGTCTCATTACTAGTGAAATGCATGCCAGCCATTCACATCAATTGTTTGTAGTTGTGGGTGTGGCGTGGTACAAAATTTGTTCGTCAATTCCCAAGCGGAACATCTCTTTGTGAGACTCTTGGATCCACATCACTTGCTCGTCAATTTCTTCCTGATGTAAATCAGTAATGAGATTGTGCATGAACCCATCGATGCACATGTTGCACACTTGCACTAAACATTTATTTCAAAACTGGTTCTTGCTAGGTGGGCGAACTTCGACACCCTGTTCATACATTCACATGTTATAAAAAGTCAATTTTGAGTTAATTTATTTGGTCATGAAAGGTATGACAAAAATCGTAATAATACAAATGTTAGAACTAGCTATGCCCGGGCCCACAACTAATTAAGCTCAGAGGGACCCAGTATACAAGCAAACCAATGCGTCCTATCTAACATTTAGACAAACATTGGATGTTGGGATGTTGGGATGTTGGGAGCCAACAACCTTCGGGTCTATTGGTACACGGGTCGCCGATAAAGCTCTCACCGAGTGTTGAGAGTTCGATTCTCACTGAGGGTACATTTTTGGGAGTTGTGAATAGTGGTTGTGTATGGATGGTTCCAAAGACCCATGTGAGCGTGCCCCGTCCCCCACTTGTTCCACCGAGGCTTGTGCACGTCCCTGGGTCTCTAGTGGGTTCGCCCCGCTCCTCTTCCCAAAAACATTGGATGTTGGGACTTTGTTCAGTACATATATATGATTTTCAGGCTTATACCTCTAAGTTCTCTTTTGGGCATTTGTTGGCCCATGCCACTTTCTGCCGCATAGTGAAAATGTGGTGGTCCCCATCTCATCCGCTGTTTTTTTTCCCTTTGAGTTTTTTTTTATTATTATCAAAATTTGTTAAAATAACTCTAGGGTCATCACATTAATGTTTAGTCAGCATCCATGTGAACTGCTATCTCTGTATTTAAAAAAAAATGGCTAAATTTTTCTACATTTTAACCCCTCATTTGTTTTATAATAATTTAAATAGCTTATTTGTGTTTTTTAAATATTTTTAAACTATTATTAAAATAGAAAATATTATTTGAAAATAAAATTATTATTATTATAAACGGAAAATTATTCAAACGGAATTATTTTAAAATATCCTATTAATATTTTGATTACCATTAAAATAATAAATATTGAAGTAGAAATTATTTAAATTAATTATTTTATTAATATTAGTAAAATATTATTATAGTAAAAATTATTTTAAATTATTTTATTGATGAAATCAAGTCCAGATCATGACTAGATATTTATGTGATGACCCTAGGGCTATTTTGACAAATAAAATAATTCTAGAGTCATTTTAACAATAAAAGAAAAAAAAAGGCCAAATAAAAAAAAAAAAAAGCCCTTTTGCTAATATAATAATATTCCAACGGCTCTTGACCTTGCTAGAGGCTTCTTTTGGTGTAGTTGGATGAGTTAAATCCTTTTTGATTATTAATTTGTCAGCTTTGTCTATAAATATCAGTAATCTAATCAGCTGACAAAAATCAGAAAACCTAGCATGAAGGAAGAGCAATCGATCTTTACACATCTTAGTATCTTACATGTATATCCCCCTTAATCCCAAAGCTTGGACCGTTTACCCATTACTTTTTTCTAACTACCTTTGAGTGGCATTAACGGCAAAATATTTCTAACAGTAAAAGGCATAACTACATTATTGACCTACGCACCATACGCTATATGTTGTTCACTTTGGTAGTTCTTGTACCTTAAAAATAATAGTCATGTGCCTAGTTGACATGATACTCCATGATGATGAAACCATGTAATTTTATTTTTTAAATGAGTTATATTTCTTGGTACTTCTAGCTAAGAAAATTAATACTTATGTTTCTTATGGATTTGACTAACCACTCACCGGAGTAATTATTACTTTGACACCCGTGCACTTGCGGTTTACAAGCAATTCGGCGCCAAAAACTTGACACGACCAAATTGCGTGCGAACCGCAAGTACAGGGTATCGAAGTAATAATTACCCCGGTGAGTGGGTAGTCGAATCCACAGGGAACGAAAGTATTAGTATTAACCACTTCTCGGTTATCTAGTCATAATCAATGAATGTGATGGAGTGAACTAATTGCAAGAAACGTTTACAAGCATGCAAATGGGCAAGAAATAAAGTAAAGAAGTTCTCAATCACTAAAGAAGAGGTACTTGGGCGTTGCTCTCCCTAGGATCTTCCATGAAGCTCAAGATTTGCTAAATGCTCCTAAACCGAGTCTAATAAGTCGAGGTAATAAAAAAAACAATCCTTATCTCCAAGCAACCGACACTAGTCCCCTACAGGGTCCCGGCGGAGAAATCGCTCAATCTCAACACCTCACCCCCATATGACCGCACTAAGCTCTAGGGATACCTTAGAGTGAAACCGATTCTTAAATATAGATACAACCCTATTTTTTGACAAAGGATCACTAACCCCCTACAAGGTCCCCGCCGAGAAATCAAACAATCTCATGCCTCATACCAAATATGGTTGCATAGAGTATAAGGAATATGAAGATAGGAAACACTCAATCAGAGGGGAAATGGGAGACTCCACTATCTCATGACTCACCCTCTCAACCCTCTTTAACCTTGATGTTCTAACTCTAATGGAGACCTCTCAGATCAAAGTAACAAATCATGCAATGTAGATAAATCACAAAAATCAATAACACATGCAAGCAATGAAATCACAAGGTTAAAACTCAAATCAACTCGGATTGAATAGAAACATAAAGCAAATCAATACACAAGAATAGATCCTAGGGTTCACATGCCCAACTACCTACTAGGGTTTAGCCGTCCTGGAATGTTTCAGAAATTGAAATTAGTGAAATTCACTGGCACAAGCAGGGGCGTGTTCTACCCATGTCATGCCTGAAATTTTCCAGGAAAATGGCTCATCACCCCCAACAAAAACTATGGTACATGGTATAAAGCAAAACAAAGCCGACACAACCACCTAATCGAAGGAATACCAAGAATCAAGTAAGAATAAAATAAAGAGCACCATTGAGTTATTCAAGATTGAAAGAAAGAAACTAAACTAAATTAGGAAAATAAGATTGAAAATAAAACAACTAAAGCTTGGGTTGCCTCCCATGAAGCGCTTGTTTAACGTCACCAGCTTGACGTACCTTATTACTTACCTCAAGGGGCTTGAAGAGAGTGTGTTCCTCTTGGCTATTAATTGCATAGCTACTACCATTGAAGCACAAAATTATCTGCCATGGAGGAATACATGTCAAAGGTTTTGACCAACTTGATTCAGGTCTCCAAGGGAATAATTTGGGCTGTGAATTATTCAAGATCAGTACATGCACATGTGGGTCATTGTATAGCTCATTTTTCTTACCCACAAATTCTTGAATTCCCAACATCTTTTGCATAAAAGAAGCTTTTTGTTTCAAGGTCTTGGAGTTTGTTTCTTCATCTAATTTTTCAGCTTGAAAACAAAAATGTTTCCTCCGTCTATAGCTTCCAAAGTCGATTCCAAAGAGTGAGAAGTGTATAAGCTTGCCTGTAAATTCCTTGAGAACAACTTGGTCAAACTCCAAAATATGAACCAAGGCAAAAGGGGTTGTCTTCATATTTCTTATTCTTCCACAATCAACCTCCTTGTACCTCATCTCTTGAGTCTTCTTTAATGATAAATGTTTCATCAATTGACACTTAGGCCTCAGAGGTAACAACCTGGAACACGAGTTGTTCAATTTCTTAGAAGGAAGGTGTAAAGATTGCTTCAACCTTTTTGCAAGACTTAAATTAATTCCTTGAAGTGCTCTTTTCCTATTAAGTATGTTTCTTCAACCTCTTCAATTTTTTTCTTCTCCCAATGCTTCCCAGCTACAATGGTTGGTAGTGTATGCTCTAAAATAGATGTGATCAACTCATGATGCTCTTCATCTGGTGGAGGTCTGCTCTCTACAAGCATCTGTTCCTCCACCTGTGCGACATTAGTCTCATGATGTTTGCTCGAACTCAATTGATCTAAATTAATTACAATCTCATGAGACTCATATGGCGTGTGAAGTCCCTTCATCAAATTTTGAATATAGTCATTGTACCATTGACTTCCTTGCATGTCATGAGTTTTAACAAGAATAGGAGCTTTTGCAAGGGCTTGTTCCTCTACCTGTGGTACATCAGTCTCATGAAGATCATATGGTGCATGAAGGGCCTCTACTAATTTCTATATATAAACTTTGTAGCTCTCATATCCTTCTATGTCCCGAGTCTCATTCGAAATCGAAGCTTCATCATGATTCAAATCATCCTCCTGTCTCAAATATTTCCAACTGTCCATGGTAGAATCTAAGTCGGATGGAATCAACGAATCCATATTTTTGAATGGAGGTGCTTCATAGGGTGCAGGAGTTGTAGAAAACTTTTAAACCAAATATCGATCTTCTAATTCCCATAGTGATAACCCATCTCCTTCACTGGTTGTGCCATACCTCTAATGAAGTGCCTCATATAATGCATGATTTTCAAGGACTTCTTGAATCACCACTGGATTCTCTAAGTCCTTCAATGATATCCTATCACACAAACTTATTGTGCTTTGATACTGTGGAGGTGTCTCATAAAATACAGGAGTTTCAAGGAATTTTTGAAACCAATATGGATCTTCCAAGGTTGTACGCAATTTGTCCATTGTTTGACCTTCCTGAAATAAGTGATGAATAAAAAAAAATAAGGTAACCAAACAAAAGCAAAATAAAAAGAAATATATATATATAAAGAAAAAGATAAATAACTAGATCACTAGAATCCTAATGTTCCTAAGAGTTGCCAGTCCCTGGCAAGGGCACCAAAAACTTGATGTGTTCTCCGCAAGTGCACGGGTCGCATACAAATAATACAGTGGTACCCTGTGAGGGGTATGATTGTCGAACCACAGGTACTGGACTTGAAGTACTAGTTGATCTTCTAATGTCTAACCGGATCACAAAATCAGGGTAAAGATGATAACTAAGAATCTTAAAGGAAGGAAGGATGACAGGTAAGAGCTAAAACTGAACTATGTGAGAGATGTAAAGATAAAGCAGGTGGAATTATCAGGTAGATTAGGATTGAGTATTTTAATAGCAAAAGAAAAATGCCCCGAGATGATTCCTATGAGCCATCGTATCCTGAGTGAACTCTAATACCTACCAGGTACATTCTATGGTTCTTGTGTGTGCTCAAAAGCAATGTTGCATCTATGGTTCTCAAATATCAAGTTTTGCTAAGGTAGCTGTGTTTTCATACACATTGAGTTTTGCAATCACAAAAGGCAACTACAACTATGGCAATCCACACACCAAGTTTTACCTTAGCAACTATGCAAATCAAACACATCAAGTTATGCAAACACAACATTAAACACAAGAAACCAAAAGAACTCCGTAGGTCATTCGAAGAAAATATTCAAAACATACAAAGCATCAAAGTTCAACATCCCGGGGCACCATGGATGGTT
Organism: Dioscorea cayenensis subsp. rotundata; assembly: GCF_009730915.1. Taxonomy (NCBI): domain Eukaryota; kingdom Viridiplantae; phylum Streptophyta; class Magnoliopsida; order Dioscoreales; family Dioscoreaceae; genus Dioscorea; species Dioscorea cayenensis. The sequence continues at coordinate 1,685,968 of NC_052472.1, read as the reverse complement.
AGCCCCTGAGGGATGGGTACAACATGGAGAAAACAACAATAGATCTAAAGAAAGAAGACATGACTCCCTTATTTTCAAGATCATCTCCAATGTTAAGCTCCAACGCTAGCCCCACATCTCTTGTACCTCTGACTCTACTCGTGTTCTTGTACCATAAATTCAGTCTGGCCCCAGAAATGTGAAGGGGAAGACCATGGTAGCCGCCTCCCAAGAAGAAGGAGGAAGGGTGAAGATAATATCCCAAAAGAATGCCCTAAATCTGGCTTAAAACGTAGATTTTAGATTTGAGAGACCCTGGACATGGGGATATCTATCCCACTGAATATTATTGGATTACGGTTTTCAGGTTTGATATATCGTGGACACGGGATGTCACTCCCGCTGAAAATTACTGGATTGTCTAAACAATTGAATCACATAATTCCAGCATCGACACACCCCTACATAGACTTCTGACACGATCGTGCTAGGAGCACGCAAACCGTGTTCCTTCTCCAGACCTGTGCTATAGTGAATCAGCTACAGTGAATGATGCAGTAACTCATCTACAAAAAATGCCGGAAATAATTAGGAGACACTTACGGTCGTGTAGAGATCGTGTTTGGCTTGAGATCGTGTCTGGCTTGAGAGCACACAAATCGTGTCCTTTCTCTGGACTTGTTTTCCTACACAAATTGACAATAATACCCAAAGTAGTACCGAATCACAATAAATAAATGCTTAAAGACAAGATAAATACATGAAAAGGGTATGGAAATATATATATGAAATGCACTCATCATAGTGTAACTTACAATCATCCATGGATAATGTGTTGTTTGAAGGTCCTTGGAATGTCAATGGGCTTGTGATTCAGTTGGCATATTGTCATGCCTATTTCTAGCCCGTTTAGGCTGGCATGCCAACCTCTACAACATAGATTCAGTTGCAACACCTTCCGATGGAGCTATGGAAAGGAGGCATTCTGGAGGGTTTGGCTATCTCTTAAAAGTTGATGAGCAGACGACAAATTTGAGTCGTGCCAAATATGCTCGTGTCTGTGTGAAACTGGCGTTACAATGCCAGTGAGATGAGGTTTTTGGATAGGCGATGACGACCAACAGGTTTTTATGGTTGTGCAATATAAGCATTTTCTAACATTTTGTTATCAATGTGGTCTCATCGGTTACAAAGAGATGGCTTGTCGTTAATGTTACAATAACATTTAGAGAGAGGTTCTAGTGCATGCTAATAATGCCCTTTTGCGTGTGTACTGCCAATACAAGGGTTTGTCCAAGTAATAATACCCTGGTGAGTGGGTAGTAAAATCCACAGGGAATAGTGATTAGAAACACAAAGATTGCTATTTAACTAGAACGAGGATGAATTAATAGTGATGTGAATAAGAATCAATGCAAATAGAAATAAGAAATGAAGAAGGAGGCACAAATAAAAGACAGGAGATGCAATAGACGATAAATGGGGCACCTGGACATTACTCATCCCAGGACTATTGTTTCAAGTGTAATACCAATCATTATGCTTCCTAACTAATGTATAATGAGTCGTGGAGATCCTTAAACACACAGTCCCAAAACTTAAGGTAAACCATGACTAATCCTACACTATGCCTCGGTGGAGAAATCTCTCAATCTCTACACCTCACACTGTGGTAGGTTGCTTTAGGCTCTAGGGATTCCAAGTGATAAACCCATTCCCTAAAGAGATCAAACCTTTTGGTTCACGCGAAAGACCCCTAGTCACAATTAAGCCCCAGATACTAAGAATTACTTCAAAGCTTCACTCTGTCGCTTGCGCAACTAAGCCCCAGCGGAGTTTGTCTCTTAGCACTTTGCACTATTGTGACCGCAAAGAACTCTTGGAACATGGAGGTAAGATAAATCACACTAGAGGGGAAAGGGGATGTTGCGCTACCTCTCCACTCACCCTCTCAACCCTCTCCAATCTAGCATTGTCAAACCCTCATGGTGTATCACTCATCCACAAGGACTACCAAAATGGATCCTCAACCATAGTGTCACCCTAAGGAAAAATCAACTCAACAAGAATTCAAGTTTGGAACTCAATTAAAACATCAATTAAAGAAAGCATAATAAAATGTCAAAGAAACAACATCATCCAAGGGTTTACAAGTCCAAGTACCCACTAGGGATTTAGCTCTCCATGGAGCACAATACAATCAATAATGAAATCAAAAGTAAAAATATGCAATCCATGAATGAAATCCTCTTGGTGTTCGTGTCGATGGTCTTGTGGAGTGGCCGCTTCTTCTCAAAAGGTCCCCTCGTCAAGTCTAGGACACACCTTGTCGGATCGGTGCTGACGAAAGCTCCCCAATAACTCTCTTAAGAAGAAAACGTGATATCGAAGGCCGTAAACTCCTCCAGAAACCTAGTTATAGCCTCTTCAAACCCTAGCCGTGGGCGCCTCCAAAGGTGGAGAAAAGATAGCTAAAAGATGGAAAGAAGGATCCTGAAATCAGGTTGAAATAGTGACTTAAATATAGCTGGAATCAGGCATCCACACTGTCGTGTGGAATTTCTACATGCCCGTGTGAATCTGCAGGAATTGATTTTCTGCAGCCTATGAACAATAACTGCTACAATAAATTGCTACAGTGATTTGCTATAGTACTTACTACAGTACTCCGCCAAAATACTCCCGAATCCACACTTTTCATTGAGGTAAGATAAATGGGCACACATCCATGTTATAGATCGCATTGCATCTTCAAATAAAAGCACATTTGACAACAGTCTTGCTAGTATTGCACAAGTCGGAACACATGAGTGTGATTGCCTTTGTGCCCCTCCAATTTGCATATTTCCTTGAACATAACAGAGGTTGGCACACACTCACATGTGTTTGAGCACAAACTTGTATCTTCACGTTTGTTCACTCCAAGATTTCATCAAACAAGTGCACTCGCAATCTACTTTGCCTTCTTTCTTTTATATCTGTCTCCACAACCCTACATGCACAAAAGAACACAAATACACATGTATTAGCGATAAAATCTGAGAAAAGTAATGCTCATCGTGAGAAAAGAATACTTTGTATTACTAATACACAAGCACTTATCAAACTCTCCCACACTTAAGCTTTTTCTTGTCCTTAAGCAAAAACAAAACATTGAAGTCTTAGGTTCACCAAAGCATGCAAGGGAAGCATTCTACAAGTAGGGAAAATTTCAACACCGAATACAAAAAATTAATACTATAGCTAAAAACTCAAATAAAAAAGGACATCAAACCCAATGTTGTGTAAGTGTGTGTAAACTCTTTCAATTCAACCCAACGTATACTCCTCAAATTTCTAAGTATAAGGGACTTATTTATGTATGAAAAGAAAGAAAAGAGATGGTAGTAGCTTCACACATCCTCTAAGGTAGCCCTTTCCAAAGCGACCGCTAAGGTGGCTTTCACACTTTCGAGGTGGTAGCTATTTCTACTGAGGTAGTAGCTTTCACTCATCCCATTGGATAGCTCTTTCTCTCATTAGGGCGTAACTAGTATCGGACTTATGAGAGTAGCTTCATACTTCATAGGTGGTAGCTCTTTCCATCACCAATGTACATACAAAATAAGTATATATTTTTTTCTTTTCATTCAACCAATTTTTTATCAAAGAAACTAAAGCAAGAAACAAACTACAAGTAGTCCCTTAAACATCGAACTTAAGTTTCTACATGGTTTAATGAGCAAGTAGTGCAATGAGTGTCAATCGAGCAAAAATTCCTAAAAATCAAAGTAAGAACTAGAGCATGAGAAAATTCCATGTTAAAAAATTCTCCTAAACTTAAGAATACAACCATTGCAACTAAGGTGAACTGCCATTGGCTACATGAGCATGTATTTTCAGTCAAAACTTGTGTAAAGAACATGTGTATTGTGAACTTCCCCCTCCCCCCACACATACTTAAGATGTACATTGCCCTCAATGTATGCATGCAAGCACAATAGGATATAAATCAATCAAAAGCATATGTGGAAGTGGGTAATTTAAACAATACTCCACTAAACTCCAAATGGTATATTTGATGGAGCTATATTCATTGAGAGTTGAATCCCAATGGGTTGTGGAGCACACACGGCCATAAGACAATGTCCATGACTATTCCTCAAATTCTACACTCATAAGACCATCTGCACATATACACAAGGGGTTTCAGTGAAGCTCAATAGAAACTAAAACAAGCTCAAGTATATAAAGATAAAGCAATGAAATACAACTCAAGGCAATGAAAATAAAAGATAAACTTAGAAGGAAGATCCTTTCTGAGTAGTACAATTCCAAAATATTGGTGATGCTGGTGAATCTATCGGTGCTACTACTATTGATGGTGGTGCTAGAGATACATGAGGGGTCCTCAGTCTCATTACAAAGGGTGATGTCACATCTCGCTCGAGAATTAGGTGTAAGATGTCGAGACACGCCATCACCTCAGTATGGTTCACTGCCTATGTGGCGCGAACCTCAGCCAGGTAGGGCTGTGAGGCCGATTATGAAGGAAAGAAGCCAATGTGGATCATAATGCACCGATTTTGGAGGAAATCTTGTTAAGGTTCAAACGCGAAGACATAGGTCGGGTGTGAAATGCTAGAGTGTGTGTCAACCTCCTTGTATTTGACTTAGCACAACCATTTGGAGGGGCACAAGGGCAGTCACACTCAAGCATTCCGACTTATGCACATAGAACAAGATCTCCATCAACTTATCCATCATTGAAGAAGCAAAGTGATCCACGACATGAACGTGTGCCCATTTGCGTTACCTCGATGAAAGTATGAATTTCCACACGCCCGTGTGAAAAATCCATATGGGCGTCCACAGATGCGTGTGGATCCCCGATTCCAGTCCTATTTAAAGCCGATTCAGCCTCAATTTCAGCATTCTTTTCTCGATTGCTTCCCCGTAAGTGTACGGGATAAAAAAAATCCTTAAACATCCCCGGCAATGACGCCAAAAACTTGATTACTTCCCCGCAAGTGTACGGGATCGCCAAGTAATACCTCATGTGAAGACGCGAGGATCGTATTCCACGGGGCTAAGGATCTCCTATTACTCCTTCTTGAGCTATTATCTAGCCTAAGATCTTAAGCGATGGATTTTACTCTACTAAATGTAATTAAAGCTAAAACGATATTTGCCAACAAATTAGAGAGAACATGCAATGAGCAAGCAAGAGAATCAATGAAATGCAAAGGCCTATGGATGTGGATCCCCTTGAGGGGTTATCATGCAATATGCAATGTGGATCCCCTTGAGATTCCAAGATTAGAACAACCCCAATTTCTCGACGATTGAACCCTAATCCCATACGAACATAGATAGGAATTTCTCCCAAATCCATATCCTTACGATTGCATTAAGTACGAGGAAATCTCATTTAGGAGTAAACCTACTCTTCTTCGGATTAAACCTACATGGAGGGCTACCAAACACCCGATTTCTCGGCATGATGACACAAGTATCCCCTTCTAATCCATTCATAATCTAATACATGCGAGCAAGTCACATCTACATGCATCACTCATAAAAGAGCTACGGATTTCTCCTTAGTGTAGCACTTAGCATGAAAACAATGGATTAAATCTCAAAATTACCTAAACATGGAATTAACAAGTTATCATCCAACATACATGATAAAACCCCCTTCACCAACACCCAGTGGCCTTGGGGGTCTAGTGTGTCATCATCCCACAACAAGCAATACAAACAAGCAAAACATGAAACAAAAGCATAAATGACATTCCCTAGATGAAATGGTGGTGGAGGAGGTGAAGAATATGCCGAATGACGCTTTCCCCGCCAAATGAGTGCCCAATGACGCTTCCTCTAGCCGCGGGTCTCCTTGCTTCAAATCGTGGTAGATCTCCCCTTGAATGAAGTTGCCTTCTTGCCTTGAGAGTCTTGGACCTTGGGCTTGGATGATCTTCTAGCTTCCTTGCCCTTCTTCTCCTCCCCAAGGTCGCCACAAGCCTCTCAAGTGTCTCCCAAAATATGCCTAGCAAAAAGTCTAGCCAAAAGTCCCTTTTCTGCCCTAAAAGTCAGTATATATACCCCCCCGTGTCATACATGTCATATGGGGGTCGTATAGCACTCAAAAACCCTAGATTCACATTCCATACGGGGTGCATATGGCCTCCATATGGCCCCATATACTGGGTAGTTTGGAAATCTGGGCGGACACTCCGAATCATTCCGCTGCTATAGTGCATACGGCCCCTATACTGGGTAGTATGGGGGTAGTATGAAATTCCTGTTTTTTTTCTCTTTTCACCCAAATGATATCTTCTTGTTCTCCATGGCTTCCTTATGCCCTACAAAGCAAATAGTAGATGATTAAGCGCAAAACGGGCATCAAACCTCACAAAATACATGCAAAGTGAATACGATGTATACATGAAAACATCTACATTTAGACACTTATCAGAAGCGTTGAAGTAATCAGGCTTAATTGTGATTAGGTTTCTTTCGCCTTGACCAAAGGGTTAGATCTATATTAGAGAATAGGGTTTATCACCTGGAATCCCCAGAGCCTAATGCAAACTAGCATAGTATGAGGTGTCGAGACTGAGAGATTTTTCTACCGGGGCGTAGTGTAGGGTTAGTCACAATTGACCTTAAGTTTTGGTACCATGTGTTTAAGGATCTCCTCGATTCATTAGCCATCAGTTAGGAGGTATAATGATTGGTATTGCACTTGGAACAATAGTCCTAGGGTGTGCAATATCCAGTACCCCATTTTCTATCGATTGCCTTTTCTCTCATTTTATTGTTCCTCTCTTTCTTATTTTCTTTACTTCTTTTCATATTGATTTTGTTCATACCACTATTGATTCATCTTCACTTTAATTAAATAGCAATCATTGTGTTTCTAATCACTATTCCCTGTGGATTTGACTACCCACTCACTGTGGTATTATTACTTCAAGAAACCATGTACTTGCGGGTCACACGCAAGGGTGTGTCAAAATGCTTGGCCTTAGGTTCACCAAAGAATGTAAGGGAGGCATTCTACAAGTGGGGATAATTTCAACACCGAATACGAAAAATCAATGCTCTAGTTAAAAACTCAAATAAAAAAGGACAACAAACCCAATGTCGTGTAAGTGTGTGTAAACTCACTCAATTTAGCCCAACGTATACTCATCAAAGTTCTAAGTATAAGGGACTTATTTATGTACAAAAAGAAAGAAAAGAAATGGTAGTAGCTTCACACATCCTCTAAGGTAGCACTTTCAAAAGCGGCCGCTAACGTAGCTTTCACACTTTCAAAGTGGTAGCTCTTTCTACCGGGGTAGTAGCTTTCACTCATCCCATGATATAGTTCTTTCTCTCATTAGGGAATAATTAGTATCCGACTTATGAGAGTAGCTTCATACTTCATAGGTGGTAGCTCTTTCCATCCCCAAAGTACAAAAAAAAAGTATATATTTTTTTCTTTTCATTCAACCAATTTTTTTTTCAAAGAAATTAAAGCAAGAAACAAACTACAACTAGTCCCTTAAACATCGAACTTGAGTTTCTACAAGGTTTAATGAGCGAGTAGTGCAATGTGTGTCAATCGGTGAAAAATTCCTAAAAATCCAAGTAAGAACTAGAGCATGAGAAAATTCCATGTTAAAAAATTCTCCTAAACTTAAGAATACAACCATTACAACTAAGGTAAACCGCCATTGGCTACATGAGCATGTATTTTCAGTCAAAACATGTGTAAAGAACATGTGTAATGTGAACTCCCCCCTGCAAGCACAATAGGATATAAATCAATCACAAGCATATATGGAAGTGGGCAATTGAAACAATACTCTCCTAACCTCTGAATGGTACGTTTGATGGAGATATATTCATTAAGAGTTGAGTCCCAATGGGTTGTGGAGCACACATGGCCATAAGACCGTGTCTATGACTATTCCTCAAATTAGATACTCATAAGACCATCTACATATATACACAAGGGGGTTCAGTGAAGCTCAACAGAAACAAAAATAAGCTCGAGTATATAAAGATAAAGCAATAAAATACAACTCGAGACAATGAAAATAAAAGATAAACTCAGATAGAAGATCCTTTCTGAGTAGTACAAGTCCAAAATATAATGCAAAAGTAAAATATGAGAAAAAAAAACAAAGGAAACTAAAGACTCCTCAAGCGTCGGTGTCGTCAGCTATTGGCTTTGTTGCTGCTGCTACTACTAGTAATGCTAGTGGATCTATCGGTGCTACTACTGGTGATGGTGGTGCTGGAGATACCTGAGCGGTCCTTGGTCTCATCACCTCAGTCTGGTTTGCTGCCTGTGTGGTGTGAATCTCAGCCATATCTGTATGTAATACCCCTACACCGCTCACGAGCCTTGCAAATCGTTTATGGGCTTGAGTCAGAGAGAATATCTGAACTGGAGATGGCTCCTGCACTGTAGGGGTGCCTCTGCGTATACCTGCTTAGTCTGCGGTTCAAGTACTAGCTGTGAACCCACTGATGTGTCTCCCTCGGCCTTGATTGGCTTTGCTGGGGACATAACCATAACATAGATGCTGCCCTGTACCTCCTCACCATGCCCATCAATCGCATGGTCTCTATGCCGAGTGGAGACAATACTATAGTCTTCTCGGCCCCTCGAATGGAGTCTAGCAGACCCAATCCCATGATGAGTTTGGTGATGTATGGGCCTGAGAACAATACACTGACTCTGGCATACAGGCCCTGATGGTGCAGGTAATAGGCCATGATATACCCCAGATGAATCGGCTCGCTCTGTACCATCGAATACAAGTAGAGAAGCTCCTATTAGCTCAAAACACCTGTTCTATCGCCTCAACCACATACTGATCTTTTGGAAACAGCATGTATGTATCTGTAGCTTTGCCGGATTAAGTACTTGGCCTTAGACAATACCGGCTCATATTGCCCCTGTTTGCATAAGGCTCTATATACTCTCTGCGGGGTCAAAGTGCCAGGATAGTCTGTCGGTAACTGGGTGTACTCCTCTGTGTCTGTGAATACCTTATCATACAGTCCTAGTTGGACCGAGAACTGGGAGATGCTCATATCATAATGATATCCAATCGCTCTAAACGGGATCGTGTCGATGCTCAAGAAGCAGCTATCAGAGCGATCGAACTCAAATAATGAGAGTACCTCTAGTGTAAGCATACAGATCGCTGGCTCTCGAATAGATAGTAATCGGCGCCAACTGCCGATAGCCAACAACTACTCAATCTCATCAGTTCTCGTCTCCTCGCTGAACCTCTCTCAATGCACTTAAGTCTGGGAATCTTGACAGTCCAAACTTGAGTTTCGCTAATCGCTAGAAACGAGCATAATGTTAGACGATCGCAAACTCTAAATGCTCAGGCCCAGGGGAATGTTGCCTAGGATGTTTACCAGCCGCTTTCTTTGTCCTGGGAACCATATCTGCGTAAAAATTGAAACAAATTTCTGTAGATTCACATTGGTGTGAGGAAATTTCACATGCCCGTGTGGATAGTCGATTCCAGTCCTATTTAAGTCGCGATTTCAGCACGATTTAGGGATCTTTCTTTCCATCCTTTGGCCTATCTTTTCTCACCTTTGGAGGCACCCGCGGCTAGGGTTTGGAGAGGCTTTGGCTAGGCTTTTGGAGAGGTTTATGGCCTTTGAAAATGCGTTTCCTTTCTAAGAGAGTTATTGGGGGAGCTTTCGTCAGCACCGATCCGGCTAGGTGTACCCTGGGCTTGACGAGGAGACCTTTGGAGAAAACACAACCACTTCACAAGACCATCGATACGAACACCAATTGGGTTTTATTCATGGATTGCATATTTTTACTTTTGATTCCATTATTGATTGTATTTTGCTCCATGGAGAGCTAAACCCCTAGTGGGTATTTGGGCTTGTAAACAATAGGATGATATTGTTTCTTTACCCTCTTATTATGCTTTCATTAATTGATGTTTCAATTGAGTTCCAATCTTGAATGCTTGTTGAGTTGATTTTCCCTTAGAGTGACACTAGGGTTGAGAATCCATTTTGGTAATCATTGTGGATGAGTCACACACCATGAGGGTTAGACAATGTTAGATTAGAGAGGGTTAAGAGGGTGAGTCGAGAGGTAGCAGAATGTCCCCTTTCCCATCCGGTGTGATTTATCCTACCTTCACGTTCCAAGAGTTTTTTGTTGTCACAATAGAGTGAAGTGCAAAGAGACAAACTCTATTAGGGCTTAGTTGCGTAAGCAACAGAGTGAAGCATTTAAGTAATCCATAGTATCTGGGGCTTAATTGTGAATAGGGGTCTTTTGCCTGGACCAATGGATTAGTATTAATTTAGGGAATAGGGGTTATCACTTGGAATCCTTGGAGCCTAAAGCAACCTAGCACAGTGTGAGGTGTCGAGACTGAGAGATTTCTCCACTGGGCATAGTGTAGGGTTAGTCACTGTTGACCTTGAGTTTTGGGACTGTGTGTTTAAGGATCTCCATGAATCATTATACATTAGTTACTATACATAATGATTGGTTTTGCACTTGAAATGATAGTCCTAGGGTGAGCAATGTCTGGGTGCCCCATTTAGCATCGATTGACTCACCTATCTTTTATTTGCGCCTCCTTCTTCTTTTCTTGTTTCTATTTGCATTGATTCTTATTCACATTACTATTAATTCATTCTTGTTCTAGTTAAATAGCAATCTTTGTGTTTCTAATCACTATTCCCTGTGGATTCGACTACCAAGTCACTGGGATATTATTACTTCGACAAACCCGTGCACTTGCGATACACACGGAAAAGGGTGTGTCAAGTTTTTGGCGCCGTTGCCGGGGAGTAGACGTTTTAGAGATGCTTTGTACTTTGCTATTTTAGCTATTCACTATTTATTCTTCCATCATTCTGATTTGTTTGTCTTTCCCAAGGAGAGATACTTGTTCCATTACCTTAGGATTTACTTCTTCTTGAGTATTTTTAGCTTGAAAGGGACATGACACTAGAAAATCCTCTTGAAAATTTTCTCGCTCACATGCACAATCTTCATTCACACACTCCAAAATCTCAAAATGGTATTCAACTTCTTCCTTTTCATTTTCTGCACCAATGTACTCAATTTAACCAACTTCTTCATTGTCGTTCACTGCCACATCATTTTTATAAGGAACTTGAATTGCTTGCTCAAATACTTGTTGTTCCTTATAGAGTGTCTCAAGTATCCTTCCTATTTAATGCTTAAGGTTTTTAAGGTAGGCTTCATGACATCTTAGTGTGGTCTCCATATTTTAGACACAGACATCAGATGCTTTAATAAAGTTAGCTAATACTCTTTGCAACTGAAGTGCATCCTTTCCGAGTATCTCACCTTTTTCACATTCCTCTTGAGGTGCTTCCCAATATTGTCCATCACTATTCCATAAGAAGTTTGGGTAGCCCTTTTCAATTGGATGATTTGTGTAACAACAAGGAATGCTCTGTTGTTGTGATGCAATAAATCTATCAACTTGTTCACTCAGAGCTTCAACTCGAGAATACAGAGCAATGAGCGGGTCTATCATCATTTAAACTCCTTGCACGAAAAAAAGTAAGACATGACAAAAGAAAACAAATGAGAATGATGGAAGAATAAGAAAGTGTGAAATGGAATGAATGGTAAATAGCTAAAATAGCAAAGTGCAAAGTGCTTCTAAAACGCCTATTCACCTGCAACAGCGCCAAAAACATGACAATGCCTCTTGCGTATGTTCCGTAAGTGCACGGGTTTGTCGAGTAATAAAATCCCAGGTGAGTGGGTATCGTATCCACAGGGAATTCTAAATAGAAACACATCAATTACTATCTAACTATGATAAGATTAAATTAATGGTATGATGAATGAGATTTATATAAAAAAGAGATAAAATGAATAAGAACAAGAGGCACTATAAAATTGAGAGATAAGGCAATAAATATAAATGGGGTACTCAGATATTATTCCACCCAGGACAATCATTTCAAGTGCAGAACCAACTATTATGCTTCCTAACTAATGCATTAATGAGTCATGGAGATCCTAAGATACATGGTCCCAAATCTAAGGTCAACCATGACTAACTAACTCTACACCAAGTCTAGGTGGAGAAATCAATCAATCTCAACACCTCGTACTGTGTACAGTTGCAAGACGCTCTAGGGATTCCAAGTGATAAACTCTATTCCTATGTGTAGACATAACCCTTTGGTTCAGGCGGAAGGTCCCTAGTCATAATTAAGCCCTAGGTGCTAAAATCACTTCAACGCTTCACTCCGTTACCTTTCCAACTAAGCCCCGGTGGAAGGTCATCCCTTAGCCCATTCACTCTACTATAACTAGAAAGAACTCTTGGAACATGAAGGTAGAATAAATCAAATCAAAGGTGAAAGGGGACGCTCTGCTACCTCTCGACTCACCCTTTCAACCCTCTCTAATCTAGCTTTGTCTAACCCTCATGGCGTGTCACCCATCCACAAAGGTTACAATTATGGACTCTCGACCCTAGTATGATTCTAAGGGAGAAATCATTCAACAAGCATTGAATATTGAAACTCAATTAAAACATTAATAAAGGAAAGCATAATAGAAGGTTTAATAAAACAAATACATCCTAGGATTCACAAATCCAAGTACCCACTAGGGGGTTTCACTCTCCATGGAGCTAGTGATAAGTGCTTGTGTGATATGAATGTAAAGCATTATTTCCTTATGTTGAGCATTACTTTTCTCAGGTTTTTACATTAATATGTGTGTTTTTATGTTACTTTTATGCAGGTATGGTTGTGAGGCTGAGTATGAAGGAAAGAGGCCAATGTGGATCATAATGCACCTATTGTGGAGGAGATCTTGCTAAGGTTCAAACGCGAAGACATAGGATATGTGTGAGATGCTAGAGTGTGTGCCAACCTCCTCGCATTCGAGTGAGCACATCCATTTGGAGGGGCACAAAGGCAGTCACACTCGAGCATTCCGTCTTATGTATATAAGAACAGGAGCTCCACCAACATATATATCATTGAAGAAGCAAGTGATTCACGACGTGAACGTGTGCCCGTTTGCGTTACCCCGATGAAAATATGGAATTGGGAAGTTATTCAGGTCGAAGACTATAGCAACACTGTAGCAAGTACAGTAACAAGTACTGTAGTAGCACTGTTCACAGCCGGCCGAGAAACAGAGAATCCACACGGGCGTGTGGAAATTATCCACGCCCGTGTGGAAATTCCGCACGGGCGCGTGTACCGTCCACGCCCATGGAGTTGCCCGATTCCAGCCCTATTTAAAGCCGGTTCAGCCCCGATTTTGGAATTCTTTTCTTCATCTTTTCCCCAACTTGCGAGAGGGCTTCGGCTAGGGTTTCGAGGGGTATTGGCTAAGGTTTTGGAGAGATTCTATGGCTACGACATCGTGATTCCATTAGGAAGAAGGTTGGTAGGGGAGCTTCGATCGAGGCGTATCCTATACCGGACGAAGGAATACTTGGACGACGAGTAGAGGACTTTCCACAAGACCATCGACACGACCATCGAAAGGGTTTCTTTATGGATTCATTGCTTTTACATTCTATTTCTTTGATTGTACTTAGCTCCATGGATAGCTAAACCCCTAGTGGGTACTTGGGTGATTGTGAACCCTAGGATGTATTCGTTTCATTGAACTTCTTTATTATGCTTTCAATAAATTGATGTTTATTGTGAGTTCCAACCTTGAATGCTTGATTGTATGAACATTTCCCCAAGAGTGACACTAGGGTTGAGAGTTCTTGTTGGTAACCTTGTGAGTGAGTGACACACCAGGAGCGTTAGACAAAGCTAGGTTGGAGAGGGTTGAGAGGATGAGTCGGGAGTTACAGGAGCATCCCCTTTCCCGTCCGACATGATAGATTCTACCTCCATTCCTCGAGTTCTTTGCGGCCATAATAGAGTGAATGATCTAAGGGATGAACCTCCGCTGGGGCCTAGTTGTGCGTGCAATGGAGTGAAGCGTTGAGGTGATCTTAGTATCTAGGGCTTAATTATGGCTAAGGACCTTCCGCCTGGACCAAAGGGTTAGGTCTAAATCTAGGAAAAGATTTATCACTTGGAATCCCTAGAGCTCATTGCAACTCTATGCGAGTGCGAGGTGTTGAGATTGTTCGATTTCTCCTCCGGGACATGTATAGAGTTAGGCATAGTTGACCTTAGATTTGGGACTATGTATGTAAGGATTTCCACGACTCACCATTGCATCGATTAGGAAGCATAATAGAGGGTTCTTGCACTTGAAACAATTATCCTAGGTGAAGCATTATCCGAGTACCCCATCTTTATCGATTGCCTTGCCTCTTCCTTACTTTTGCTCTCTTACATGTTGTTTTTAATTCCTGAGAATTGAATCATTATCACACTTATCATTGTTGATACTCCACATAGCTAAGAATCAAATTAAGTGTCTTTACTCCGTACTCCCTGTGGATTCGACCCCGCTCACCCGGGATTATTACTTCGACAAACCCGTGCACTTGCGGGATATAAGCAAGGGGACCTTGTCAGCTAGTTACAATCAACAATGAAATCAAATTTAAAAACATGTAATCCATAGAAAAACCCCCTCGGTAGTCATGTCGATCGTCTTGTGGAGTGGTCCCATCTCCTCCAAAGGTCCCCTTGTCCAGCATAGGGCACACTTTGCCGTATCAGTGCCGACGAAAGCTTCCCCAATAACCTTCTTCCAAGTAGAGCATGGTGTTGAAGCCGGAGAACCACTCCAAAAGCCTTGCCAAAACCTCTCAAAACCCTAGCAGCTGTCCTCTTGAAAGTTAGGGAAAAGATGGAGAAAAGAATGCTAAAATTGGGTCTGAATCGCGGCTTAAATAGGGCTGGAATTAGGCATCCACACGCCCCTGTGGATTTGCCACACGGGCCTGTGGAATTTCCGCATGGGCGTGGATAATTTCCACATGCCCGTGTGGATTCTTTGGAATTCTCTTTTTCGGCCGGCTGTGAACAGTACCTGATACAATATTTTGCTACACTATTTACTAAAAGTACCCTGCTACAGTACCGGCCTAAAACATTCCCGAATCTATGTTTTCATCGAGGTAACGTCAACGAGCACACGTTTACGTCATAGATTGCTTTGCTTTTTTTAATAACCGCCATCATTGTTGAAGATCTTGCTATCAATGCATAAGCCGGGATACTCGAATGTGACTGACTTTGTGCCCCTCCAAACCATTGTGCTAGCTTGAATCCATGGAGCTTGGCACACATTCTCGCATCTTGAACCCGACTTATGTCTTCATGTTTGACCCTTCTCAAGATTTCCTCCAAATAGTCCGTTCATGATCTACATTGGCTTTTTTTTTTTAACATTCGGCTTCACAACCCTATATGTATGAAAGTAACACAAATGCACAAGTATTAGCGCTAAAACTTGATAAAAATAATGCTCCTCATAAGAAAAGAACACTTCACATTTTTATCACACAATCACTTATCAAACACATGGGACAGAAAGAAGGTAGCCGGAATTCATGAGATTGACGCTGTTACTTCATTGGCGGCCCAAGTAGAATCATTGAGAAAGAAGTTAGACACTCTAACTTCTAATAGAGTAGTGACCATAACTAGTTGCACAGGGTGTGGGGGAGGACATGCTCCATCTGATTACCTGATTTCTATTAGTGGTACATCCTCTATAGAACAAGCAGACTTTGTGGATAATGCAATGAGAAACTAAGGCAATCCATATAACAACATCTACAATCTGGGTTAGAGGAGCCATCAGAATCTTTCATGGAGTAATCAAGGGCAATTGAAGACAATGGCACCACCCAGTTTCTAACAACAACAACAAGCCCCGAATATGGAGAACCGAGTTTTAGGGTTGGAAAACCGAATGATTGATTTAGAGAAGGCTTTAACCAAGTTCATTCAATCGTCGTATACAAGATTTCAATCGGTTGAAGCCACACTTTGCAACCACACCGCATCATTGCACAATTTGGAGAATCAAGTGGGGCAAATTACGAAGTTGTTATCGGAGAGACCTCAAGGAATCTTACCTACTAACACTGAAACCAATCCGAGGGAACATGTGAAGGTGATCACTTTGAGAAGACCAATCCTTTAAGCACCCAAAGGAAAAGAGGTGGCACCATCACCTTACAAGCCAAGAATCCCTTATCCTTTCAAGATTGAAGAATGACCAAAATGATGAGAAATATAAGAAGTTCTTGGGATTATTCAAGCAGTTGCACATCAACATACTGTTTGTGGAGGCGTTGTCTCAAATACCTCGTTATGCAAAATTTCTTAAGGACCTCTTGACCAACAAGAGGAAGTTGGAGGCGAGTGCATCTGTGATTCTAGATGGTTCATGGTCGGCGGTGTTGTAAAAGAATATTCCGAACAAGAAGAAGGATCCCAGAAGCTTTATTCCGTGCAACATTGGTAACATGGGTGAAGAAAAGGCATTGGCGGATCTCAGGTGCTAGCATCAACGTCATGCCTTATACGTTCTTTTTCGAAAGCTAGGCTTGGGAGAGCCTAGGCACACTCGGATGACATTACAATTGGCTGACAGAACGATTAGACATCTGAGGAGCATCATCAAAAATATACTTGTGAAGGTTAACAAGTACATATTTCCTGTAGATTTCATAGTGTTGGATGTTGATGAGGATGTTGATGTTCCTTTGATACTTGGAAGGCCCTTCTTGCGCACTTCCAAAGCTCTTATCAACATGGATAGCGGGAAGTTGACTTTACGAGTTGGGGATGACAAGCTTACATACCGCCTCACCCAAGCCATGAGACATTCACTAGACTTTGATGATACTTTGTATTTTCTTGACACTACCAATGAAATAATAGATAAATATGTGTAGGAAATGATTTGTCCAGACCCGTACAAGGGGTGGCTAGACCAAGAAGTGAAGGATGAAGATGTGATGATGCTTGGTCTAGAGGACAAGATATAACCTACCCCGGGGATCTTGAAGAAGATGCTCTGGAAGATGAAGCATGCAAGGAGACATCAAACAAAATGTCCCAAGTCTAATGGGGATGAGCAAGAATGGAGAAAGGGTAACAAACCCTTGTGCAGTAACAAACTTGATAACTCCCCCTTTACCTTCAAAAGACTATGCTCATCATACTTTCAAGTCATGGGTACGAGGGAAACCTTCATCTATGAGCCTCCG
>NC_052472.1:1278083-1367803 GCF_009730915.1 Dioscorea cayenensis subsp. rotundata | reverse complement strand
ATATCAACATTTGTCTTATTGCTCATACATCATCATCTTCTCATCCATCTTTGATGATAAATTTAAATTATAGATTTGTTCTAGGGATAATCTTTTGAAAATAATTTTTATAAAGTGGACCCTGATACATAAGATTTTTTATCAAAATAAAAAAGAAATATAAATATACATGTAGATTACCATTATATTCTTACTTAAGCTTTTACACAAATTACTATGACAACTATTTTTTTATTAAAAAATTAATATAGTATAACAATGATAGAAACCTCCTATCATAGCAACTTAACCAATATTTCTTGGATTTCTAATCACACCTTAGACATCACAATATATTAATTTATATATTAATTTTGATAGTTAAAGTTTTTATTTTGTCTCTTCTTTCAACTGATACTGTATTCACAATGATAAGATTTTCACACTGTGATATAAAAGAATTAGCTCGTTTAAATTTTTAAAATAGATTAATGTTATCTAGATTGTCATCGTTGATTTAAATTTAAAATTAAATCAATTTTATTCTAGAGTTGATTAACATAATATTTAAATTAACATATTTTGTTATATCGTCAAGACGAGAGGGTTTAGTATACATTTATATTCCTGTCTTTTAATGCTGTGGTTATCTCTAATATCTAAAATAATTCATTGGTTAATTTGGGAGAAAATGTTATATAACAACTATTTATTTTAATAAATTAAGTATTTCAAATTTCTGAAGTTGAAGAACACCCTTTCGATAATTATTGAACATAAAATGATACATGTGTGATAATTATCGGAGAAAACACAAAACAAATGAAATGATGGAAAAAAATTTTCTCCTAATTATAAATTTTTCTTGCATTAAAACTTTGCCTCCATTTCGTTGTTTATGGATTGCATTAAAACTATGTTATGTTATATTTGATAACTATCTTGTCATATATTTTGTATGAAATTTTCTTGCATATGTTATTATAATTTAATTGTTGATACAACATTAAATAATGTGTTACATCTGTTGATATCAACAATGTGAAGTGAGATACTAATGGTGCACTGTTATAGTTTGTGCCACCTTTTTAATATTGGAAGACTCATGATGTACATATATTAATCTTGGTTAGAAAACATCAATACTGGTTGCATAATTTGTTCAAGCTAAACAGTGATAATTCATTTAAACATGATAATTAAGTTGAATAAAAATTAGTATAATTTGAAAATTTTTATTACAAATTGATTAATGATATCAAAATTACAATTTGAAATATATATACTTTAACTATAATTATTCTATGAAAAAGTTTGCGTTAAAATGATTCAATAAACAAACATTTATTAAATTATATTAATTAGTTGAAATATTTAATTATATTAAATTAAAATAAATAAATAAATTCTAAATATTTATAATAATCATGTACATTATTTATTATTAAATATAAACTATTAACTTTTACAATATCATATTATTTATATAAAAGAGTATAACTGTAATTTTATTATATTTCTCTTTTTTATTTTTATTTTTTATATTCCTAACTCTCATTCTCTTCCACCAAACATATTACCATCCTCTTTTGCCCCTATATCTCGCTCACATTCGTCCTTTCACTTCTCATCCCCATTCAGCAATCTAAATTGGTCAAAATCGAGTTGGCCAACATCAACTAACTAACTTATAAAAATAATAAATCATTTTATAAAAATTTGAATATTTTTTACAAATTTGTTAATCAAACTTGACTAATAATATAGTTAATGAAAATAAATTAGTATCTTATTATTTTTTTTAAAATATCATGTATAAATTTGTTGACTGTAAATAAAAAATATTAACATATTATTCGAATTTTTGTTAAGAATTTTATTACTATTATTTTAAAAAAATAAAATTATTGATTATATTAATATAAATTATTAAATATGATAAAAAAAAAATATCGGTGAAATAACCTTAGGCAAGAGCACCTAATGCTTAGCGATCTTGACTTGCACCCCCATTTTCAACATTTTCATAGTAGTGCCATGGGAGGACATCCTGGGATCAATGCCACTTACAGAAGGGTTGTTGTTGTGTTTTAGTGGAAGAGTTTATGGAAATATGTCAGGAAGTTTGTAAGAACTTGTGTTCTTTGTCAAAGGTACAAGCCTGAGTTAGTTAGTGATCGAGATCCAATCTTTATGAGCAAGTTCTGGGATGAATTATTTAAAGTGCAATGCGTGAAACTAAAACACTCTACTGCTTACCATCCACAGAATGATGGACAATCAGAGGTGGTAAATATGTGTTTAGAGAGTTATTTGCGTCGCATGGCAAGTAATTTACCAAAAAGCTAGAATTCATGGATTGCATTAGCAGGATACTGGTATAATACTGCATATTATTCAGTAATTAATATGACTCATTTCCAAGCTTTGTATAGGATAGAAACTCCTATCCAATTCCTTATATAGCCAAAAGATCTCATCAGTGGAGCCTGTGGATTTGTTGCTAAGGGATACATATAGTCAATTATGCAGTTACTCAAGCATTCATTAACTAAAGCACAACACATAATGAAGATTCAAGCTACATGCACAAAACAATTAGGATTTTCCAAATTGGAGATACGTTGTACTTAAAGTTGCAGCCTTACATTCATAATACAGTGGTAGCAAGGGAATTTCCTAAGCTATCAACTAAATTTAATGGTCCATATAAAAATTTTGGACAAAAATTGGTAAATCAGCTAACAAATTTGGATCTCCCAGATCTTCTGCAATTATCCAGTATTTTCACGTGTCTTTATTGAAAGCTGCAACTCCCTCCAAATCAGGAAGCTGCAATTCTTCCACCTTCAGCAATGCCTTGTAAAGTTACATAAATATTTTTTTCAAGCAATTTTTGTACTCGAATCCTTCGACCTGAAATCACTATGGATCTCAGATGAATCTTTACATGCTTTGACTTACGCCTAACGTCATTCGTAACTGAGTGACAAGTACAGGTATGTTTGGGTATGTCACGGTTCATGCTGAGAGACATGAGTGAAGTGAAGGGATTGCCCCTCTCTATAGAGAGAGTGAATATCACCGGCCACTTGATTAGTAAAACTGAGTAGTGCGTGGCCACACGGCCCAGGCCCAAGGAAAATGATAAAAGTTATCATTTATTTGACCTAGTCAGTTGACTAAGATATCAAGAAATTATTTAAGTAAATGAATAATTTACTATTAGTTAATAAGAAATTATTCATTTTCTATTAAGCTATTAGATATATCTTATTTGTTATTTTTAAATTATTCAAGTAAATGAATGGCCAAGTCTTTGCATAATGGACGAAGTAGAATATGTTCTCAATCATCATGAAATTTTTATAAATAAGATTTTTCATTAGATAAACCATGATATATTTGAGGAATATATCTAATATGCCAATTAAAATGACCATACATAAAAATTAATTGATTCGGTTATTTCTAAAAGTTTTTGAAGCAAAAGAAATTTATAACATAATTAATGAAGATAAATAACTGTCTTTCTGTTAGTGTGCAAAATATATATATATATATGTTCATAAATATTAGTTGTGTTGTTGGTTCGACTAGGTACTTGGCATTAAAAGATATTTGATATAGTTAATGTAAAATCCAATTTTTATGCATTCTATAATATGGATAAATATATGAGATTTAAATAATAGTTGTGGGGTTCATTGTTTGAATTTGTTTTAAAAAAGATTATCTTAATTACATGTAAGTAATAAGAGAGAAAAATTAAGATTACAAGTACATAGATATTAGTGAATGATCTCTATTATTAATTTCTAAAATAATAAAATAGTAGCTATTTATACTAATTTAAATGATAAAATCGTATACGGAATAATGGGTTGAATAACCATTAAATGAAATTAAAAAATAAAGCCTAAATTCAATCTATAATCCATATTATGTTTCACATCCATGGTATGAAAACAATTAATAAATTTTAAATTAAAAAAAGTGCAATATAACTTTACATAGCTAAATTGATTATATCTAACTAATTATACATATTATTTTACTATATATTTTTTGAACAAATAATCCAATTATTTATGCAAATTATAATGTAATCGAATGAATTATTCATTATAAAACAGTCATTAAATTGGTTTAAAAACTTATATTGAAGTTCTTATTTCCATAATTTTACTATAGTGAAATTTTAAATATTTATACTGTACACACTATATTTTCATTTTATATTTTCATTAAAAATATAAAAATAATTAAGATAAAACACTGAAATTTTTGTACAAATATGATCTTGTCTGGTACTATAAGCAAGGTTGTGCCCAACCATGATCTCTCCACTTGGGCTTATGTCTATGGACTGGCTTGATTAAATTAAAAAAACATGACCCTTTAAAATAGATCCAAGAAAAATTTAGAAAAATGAAGAAGTAAATACAAGATTTATTGTAACAAACAAATTAGTAAGAGCTAATATGAAAAGTTATATATATATAACAGAGAGAATAATCAAATTAGGGAAAATTCACGTTCACCCATCAGTAATTTTTCAAAAACTTCTCAAAAAACCCTTCCTACTTTTTACACACCCCTGGACGGTCCTTCCGTTAGTGTTTAACTTCACTTTTACCCCCTACCGTTCACTTGAATGGGTCTATGTTGTGAAATCCCATTTTGTGCCTTGAAAATGGTGGGGAAAGAAAGCGCGAAATCATATCATGTTCAACCTTTTCAGAGCTTTACTGCTTGGTTTTCGATGAGACAATGCCTAGAAGTTGAATTACATCTTGTTATTCTCCTCATTTCTCCTCATTTGATTTTGTTCGACTTGATTACGCGGTTTCGTGATACGGTGAGAATCTCTTCGTTGCTACTCAGTTTGACCATTCAGCGGTGTTTATTATGATGACTCATTTGTGGTAGTGCGGGTGAAGTTTATCATACCAGAAATATATAAATCGGTTTCTCCAACGTGAAAATGAAGTTGATTTCCATCCGATTGGTCAAGTGCACTCTATTTTCAAATGAGATTTCGTAGTCGATTTTTATTATCGAGGCAGAGCATGTGCCATTATCAGTCTCCGTTTGAAAAACGAGTTCATTTTGTTGTAAAAGTTAACTTCTCGTTTATGGTTATCTATTTGTATATTTTTAAATATTGTTTAACTATTTGCTATTATCACTGTTTAAATATATTACCAATATGTTTTAATAATTGTCATCTCCGTTTAACTTTTATCTTTACATGTATAACTATTCATGATTAGCGTGTAAATTCTCAAAAGTCTCGCGTAAAGCGGTGATCTTTTTCGTTTGATCCGAATTGTTGGCGGGGTGGCACGTGGCGGGTGGCAAGGTTATGAGTATCCGTGCGTAAGAATTAATGACGGCGTTAATTCTTATGCAGCGTAGCATAAATATCGAACACCCGATTCGTTGTCGTCGATCGATGTCGGTCCATGTCGTTTAACTTTTTCTCGGATATGAAGAGTCGAGCTGCTTGTGGACTTACACCATAAATAACAAGGAAGAACCCTTCCATGGACAACCACTCCTCGTCGTCCTCATCATCATCCTCCTCCTCCTCCTCCTCGTCATCACGCTTCACGTAGCATGATATTATTTGGAGTCAGGGCAAAGTTGAAGATCGACTCTATCCGAAAGGATGTCTCAGTGATCCTCCCTTATCTTGAGAATCAATCGGTAGTAATCACTGCAACAAGTTAAACTATCTTTTTCTGCCTAAGTCGAAATACTCGCATAATTGCCTGAATGCAGAGGATTCTCTAGCGGTGGATGATGGGCAAGCAATTAAGCGGGCATTTCGACTTGGGTAAGAAAAGAAAGTTTTCACTTATTGCGTGATTGCGGAGGATTCTCTAGAGGAGGAGATCGGGGAAACATCCTTTAAGGCGGAGTTGATATTTATCACTTGAGACTTTTTTGTTACCGTTTAAGAACCTACGTCGGTGTCAACTATTACGTTTTGTGTTTAACTCATCGGGATCTTCAGCTATGTCGAGACCATGACACATTGATTAATAGAGCGTTTTCATGAATGTGTTTGTTTAACTTTTTAATGTTGTACGTTATGCGGGTTCAAGTTGATGCGCATGTTGATGCGACCGCCGTGAGCAGTTGAATGTCATGAGACGCTTGTTTCGTTCTACGAGGGTCGAGTCGTGAGTGTCGAAGTCCGAGAAGGCGTTGTAAATGTTTAAATGTTGTAAATGTTTTATAAATAAAACGAAACAAGTTATTTGAATGTGAACTTCTGAAATTTAAACAGAGACCTAGTAAAAACAATTTGGGAAACAAAGAACGTCATTGTAAACAATAGAAAAAGTTAAACAATACTCAATTTACTCTTTAAACAATGACAACGATGTTTAAGAAAAATACGTAAAGATGTTTAAAGCGAGTGACCCGGGAGGTACCCATCTTCAGCGTGATGTCAGTGAAAGCATTCAATTTAAACAATAACATATATTTTTAAACGAGTTAAATCACTATATTTAAAGCGGTTTTACGTGATTATTTACATGATATATACTTTATTTAAAGCGAGTAACCGTTATTTTAAACACACTATATGTATACGTTTTAAACAGATACTCATGTCCAGCGATGACAATCTGGCGATGACATCTCCCGACTACTGTTTGATTGCTGGTATGTGGATAAAGTGGGTAGAGACAATCCCGAGCAGTCGTTGCGATGCGTGGAAAGAGGCGGTGATCGTAAGCGTGCATTCTTTTTCTTTCGTGGCGTGTATTGTGGGATTCAAAGAGGGCTTGCAGGGCGTCTTACTGCTTTCTCGATGGTACCCACCTCCTTGGAAAATATCGGGGTACACTCTTTTGGGTGCCACGGAAAGATGGAAACAATGGTTTTTCCACGTCGTCTTGGTATGAGTCGACAACGAGACCGATGCCAATTGGACTTGGTTCTATATCTAGAGTTAGGCGATGTTTTTATACGAGGAAGGAGATTATCATGAGATAATTACCTTCGTGTCGAGACGAGTCGAGGGCCTTGTGAGCGCTTAATGCACGAGTCTTCCCTTCTTAGCCACATGCATCACATCTTCGACATTTGGAGCTCAATTTTATGAAAGCCTATGTCGAGACTTGGGAAGACATTGAGGAGGAGTCTGGTCTGCCTATAAGCTTCCGCATTGCGTGGGCATCCACGGCTAAAGATTTCGATGATACCGTGAATGAGCTGAGACCACATCACCGAAGCTCATCATCTGGTTGATTAATAAATTGGATATGGCACGTTGGTCGAATTATCGCTTCGTAGGTGATCGTTGGGGTGAGATGTATTCAAAGCGTCGTGAGAGTCGTTCAATGCTTGGATCAGGAAGCTCGTCATTTCTTGGTGGCCGAAAATGGTCGACTCCATGAAGGTCTGCGAATGTTGATTTACACTTAACATTTAGTGTTACCCTTTAAACATTCTCAATCTTTGTTTAATTACACTTGTCGACTTTTAAATATTAATCCTTTCGTTTTAAATATTTACAATAATGTTTAAACATGTTTACAGATATTTAACCATCACTATCTTTGTTTAACCTTATTTGCGGGGTTCAGAGATTGATGCGCATGTTATGTAATCAGGCGTGAGCAAGCGAGATAAATGGGAGACCTACTTATGCCCGGACAGTACATTCGAAGGTAGAGATCCATTGTTGAGGATAGCGAAATCTTAGGTGTTGAGTCGTTGTGTCGATGATCGTTACAGTGATCGGCGTCAAAAGCGACAACTCAGTAGATCTCACCATCATAACTTGTTCAGCGTCGAAGGTAGCAGTTTATGGTATCCCTTGCAAACACGCTGCTAGCCGCAATAATCTGCAGTAGACACCAACGTCCATCGATTTGATTAGCGGCTACTTCACCGTCGACAATTACAAGCTGCGTATATAAGGAAGCTATATTCCCATACCCGATGATGACGAGCCTTTTGAGCGGAAATCGTGAGCTTCGTTCGCGACCGCCTATGACGAAGGCACTCGGGGCGGCCTAGACGAAAAAGAGGATCGAGTCGCGAAGCGTTTTGATGTCCGCGAGTTATATTGCGACGCCGCCATGGATCCGGTCACAATCGTAGATCTTGCAGATGAAAGCTATCGCCGACTAGGCATTCGCAAAATAAAGCTCGAGCGATGACAAGGAAACATTGTGTATTGATGATCAACTTTCCATAAATAAACTCTTACTCTTTACAATGAATGCATTTATTTAAAGCAGACGATGTTATTTTTAAAGCGGATACATCGTAATTTGAAATATTTCAAAGCTGATGTTTAAACGATATATGGTATATTTAAACAATGAAACGGAAATGTACACAATTACAACGTAAATTAAACAATGAAATGAAACTGAATGGAATTTAACCTGTTTTACAATTGAAAACAATCAAAATTTACATTGAGATATACAAGTCATGTTCTTCCGAAACCAAAACAATGAATTGAATGTCCAGGTTTACATTCGAAAACAAAATTGACATTGAGATATACAAGACATGTTCTTCAAAAACAAAATTTAACCCGCTTGTGACGACCCCCCTTTCTCATGGACGCCGGCTGCCCTCCCCTCCTTAAGTATGCGGGTAACATACCTTAATCTGAGGTAAGGAACGCTCACGTCTGCAGTGAGCCGTAACTTCTCACCCCAAAGTAATTGCTCGATAAACCGCATGACGTAGGCCGGCGCAATCGAAGCTTCCCTTTGTTTTTGGCGTCGCGGTTTCCATGTCGTGCAGTGGGTACTTTGCCGTCGCCGACTCGTGAACTCCATATCGACACAATTGTCGAATAGATTCACTGTCGAGATATGGAAGTTGAGATTAGAATATCGATTAAATACCAAAACACTATTAATCGGGACATAATTAAAGAACTTACCATGTCCAACGCGTCTTTATCGTACCCTGACATGAAGAATAATGCCTCGTATTCTTGTTTATCATTAGTCAATAACGACGACATGGAAGTGGTCATTCATGATTATCGGGAGGATGACAATTTGAACTTGCATGCGTGTTCACATGACGATCCCCGACCATAGCCATAATTGTTTTATGTGCGTCGTCCTGCTTTGACATAAGCAGCTAAGCGGTCCCGGTGATGGAGTCGCGCTTCTTGTAAGGATATGGCTCTTTGCTCGTGACTTTTTATATTATGCATACTGAAAAGCGTCCATCACATCATCCGTGACCATCTCCTTCCCCTCAGCGCGATGTATAATTTGTCCGTGTGGTGTTGATGACGATCATTCTTCCACACTTGATCGTCTCTGAGGTTAAACGATAACTGATATAATAAGACCATATTGTAAATATTTAAATGATATTATCAATTGTTAAATGATATTATATATAATTAAACGTTAAGTAGACAAATTAAATGATAACATAAAGACATTAAACACTATTACAAAATCGATTAAACACTATAATAAAAACTTTTAAACACTATCATAAAAACTTTAGACTTACCCGTCCATAGAGCAGTTGAGGAAGATCCTCATCAACTCCTGCTCGTATTTGTTAAGATGAGACAGACAAACCCATTTTTTTTTTTTGGAATAAAAACTTTTCGAGCCGTCTGGTCCCATTGTTGATTAGTCTTGATCATCTCTCTCGTTGCTCGATCGAGAGGGTCTTCATGGAAGCATCGTTTCGCACCTTCAGCGATGTTCGAGACCAGAGCGAAAGATCTTCCTTCGATGCGAGGGGACGACGCGCGACAACATCAACCGCGCACATCACTTACATGGTTGTTCTTGTTGTGGGATTGTGTCCGGCTCGATCGCGGGACGGGCGGGCGACAACATCAACCGCATACATCCTTACATGGTTCTAGTTGTGGTGGATCGTGCCCTCGCTCGATGCGCAGTATCGTCGACCACGGCCACGGCAATGTATTCAACGCATCTTCTCAACAGTGCTACGATAACAAGATCATTGGGAGACACAACCCTCTAGCTTGTTCTTGATCCGTAGTGATTGTGTCCATCTTTGATCGTCGCATCTCGTACGGCTACACCGGGTCCATCGATTCATTAAGAAGAGAGTTAATCGACTCTTCTCAACTGCAGCAATGGCCACATCATCTATGATGTCCTCCACCGTCATAGCCGTGTTAGTCATCAATCGGCGACAGACTTCGAGATGACGATCGACCGCCATGATGTTGTTATTGTTTCATCGTCAGCCGAGTGGAGACAGAGGCGATATTGTTCTCCTCTTTTTCGCAAGTCTCTTCGAATGTGGCCGCCTTGAAACGACCTTCCCGACGATGCTCGCTGCTCGCCAAATTCCGACGCCTCTGCTCGTCCTCGTGTGTTTCAGTTCTTTGGAGGGATGGCAGTCGGTTGTGAACGTCCTTTCGAGGTGCCTCAACACGAGTGACAAGCGAGGAAACTCGATCATCAATATCTAGCACGCTGCGTAAGAGTTGCGGTGACATCTTCGCCCTAATGTCGCCGCGCTGCGCCGCGCAATCGGGACCGCTGCTGTCGTGGTAGTTGTTGTTAGTCACGCCGGGGGTGGGGAGGGCTTCTCCCGTGTCGAGGAATGCGTGCGCGCGTGGTGGGGCTCGGAAGTAGGAGAATCCAGCCGAGCGGCCAGACGATAGAGGCGCCTCTCATCCCGCCCGACGACAAGTGGTTCCGGAGCGATAGCATCCATCCGCTCGGTTGTCCCCTAATAAATATTTCTTCTTTAGCGTTACCACAGAACCAACTCGGAAACTAACATATGTAAACCAAACAATTTCAGGTAAATCGATTCATTTTAAACTATAAAAACTATATTTAAACGAGTGTTTATATATTTAAACGTTATAGAATATATTTAAACGGAGAACAAAAATATTTAAACCCAGTATGAATAAGTTTTTAAACGGTAAATACTAAAGTTAAACACTAAATAATATGTTTAAACATTAAATACTTATGTTAAACATTGTCCATGATTTATTACCTCTTTTCCATCGAGCTATGACAAGTTTGGTTTCTACCGTCGCTTGCTTCCGTGAGTACTTTCACCGTAGCACAAAGATCCTTAGGATCTCGCCGAAACGGACTTTCTTCCCGCTCCGGCGCACTCGTGAAACCGTGACGTTAAGCGGCGACCGAGCAACCCTTAATGTAACTCGTGTTGGTCCTCTTCCCGCGCAAGATCTATCTCTGCGACTCAGCCACCGCTAGTGGAATATCCTCCATAAGCCACTGTGCCGTCGCTGCGCCCACGTGCATATCGCCCCATGGTACGGTAGATCATCCCGACATAATTAACGCATCCAATTCGGAACCGTAGCATGATGTATTTTGGGAAGAGGATCGCATGCCACGAAGTACACCATCGGGAGTTTGACAAAATTATCTTCTTCTCCCTCTATCGAACAAGTTGCACGAGAACGCTCTTGATGGAGTCTCTCGTGTCTCTCGTGGGTTTTTGATAGATACCTCCTCTTCGAACGACCGGGTTTTCTTCTTCGAAGCAGTACCGTCGCTATCGCAATCGCGACTCAAGAACGAGGGCCACATCTTCGAGGTCTCGAAACTCGGCAGCTTTTCCCGATCCTCGAATTTATTGGTGCGACCATCGTACCTTTGCAAAAAGAGAATCAAGAAGGGCCCTCTTAGTATATAGCTTCCAGCTCAAATGAACACCGCAAACGCGTCCCTTCGAATAATCTCCCGGTGTCGAGGGGCATGTTATCTTTCAATCTGACTAAGGTCCTACTCACCGTCGTCCAAATAGCATCGCCATTAACTAGGTTGACCGCCATAATCACAAGCTCAGCGACGAATAACAACACACCGATCACGCAGATGATGCAAAAGTTTAAGCGTAAATATAAGGTTTTAAATGCATGCAACCTCTCGGTTATTAAACGGAGATATCAAATGTTAAGCAGAGACCCAGGTTTTATGAAAGCAGAGACCGTAATACTTAAACAGAGACAAACAAATTTTTAAGCAGAATATCTCATTTCTTAAAGCGTGAAGCCTCATTCTAGAGCGCAACCATGTCAGACGATGGGAAAGTATGCGTTATAAATATTACATAAATCATAACAATCGAAAAACTATTTCGATAGTGTATACATACGAAAAATGCAAAACAAAAACAAAAACCCTAGCGCAGAAATCTCCCCGCAAACTAACAAAACCCTCAAAACGGTAGAAATCCCCTGCAGACTACGATATCTTCCAACAAAAACAGGGAGCACAAAACAAAAACCGAAAAATCTTTCTTTTGTAATGAACGAGTTAACATAAAAACCATACTCAATACCTTAGATTGCGAACCGATGAAAATGCCAACTAGTTGGCTGGGGGACTTCTCCTCTGAGATACCGTGGAAAGCGGCAAAGTCGAATTATGTAGGCTTCAGACGTGAGAGACAACTGGAGACAACTTCGAAATGGAAAAGTTCAAGACGCGAGTTGAGAAAAAGCAGTAAACGGCCCAATAAATTGCCTCTTGGGGTTACTCTCACGAAACCCACCCCACTTCCTCTCAACCGGCGAGATGGTCGTATACCCACGTACTCCCAAGTGCAAGGGCATTTTCGTCTCATAAAATTTGAAACTCACTCCGCTTACATCCGTTAGATCTTTTGGGGGTTTGAAAAACATAGAGTTTAAAAAGGAGGGGGTTTTTAGGGATTGCAAAACTAACTCGGTGTGTTTTTGGCAATTTTACAAACTTAGAGGGTTTTTTTGGCAATTTCCACTAATTTTTACCTATTTTTATATTGTGTTTGTAAAGAGCATGTGATTATGTAAAATTTTTTAGAGATGTTTGTAAAAACCTTAAAAATATGAATTTTCTCAAAAATTCATGATTTTTAATAATTTTTAAAAATAATTAAAGCCTATATAAAAAATTACATTGGTTATCCATAATTTAAATAATTGAAAGCCTATAAAATATAATAAAAAAATTTGATGGGTATATTAATAAACCCATAATGGTCATTTGTTGAATGACATGAGTAATGTCTATAAAATAAGAAGAAAAAAAATTTAGAGGGGTATATAAACAAATCTATTTTGGTAATTTACCCATATTCCATCCATTGATTTAACACCATTAAGAGTCAACTTAACCATAGGGGCATATAAGTAAATATAATTGATTTGTAGGGGTATACAAACAAATATCATTTTTATGAAGGTATTTAAACAAATTCATTATTTTACAGGGTATGCAAGTAAAAAACCCTTTTAAGTTTTATAAAATCCCTTTAAGTATTATAAATTTAGGAAATTATATATGTATACGTATACACCTTGCCGGCATACCCTCAATAGCTTTTTTTTTAATAATTTGAAAAAACCACCACACACCCACCCACTTTATTTACTTTATTTACGTCTCAATTATGCATTTATATTAAAAAAGAGGGGATGAAAGAAGTAGAAGAAGACCTTGAGTAAGAATTCTGCTTAGATGAAGTCTCTTGTCTTTCAAGAATCACTTGTAGGAGGCCTCCGCTTTCAATTCTAAACACATATATGATATATCATTAGGGTCACTATCTAAATCAAAGTATTGTCATTGATTATTATTTATCTATAAATATTGCATGGTCGGATGTAGTTTACCCAAAATGCACTATAGTATTAGTATGTGACCGTAAACCTTTGATTGTATATAATATCTTCTCTTGGTGGAGCTCAAAGAAACACACATCCTTTTATCATAGTAATGTGCAGTTGTTGTAGTAGTGCAAATACTTGCACCTTCTTGATTAACAGCAACAGTAGCACTAATGTATTTTTCATTGTTTTTGTTATATAAAAAAAATCGATATTTGATTCTCACTCATTATGGAGTGCATTGAATATCTTTAAAATTAACAGAGATAAAGCTATATATGGAACACAGTTAATTGAAATATAAATATTAATATAAATCCATCTAATTAATAATAATATTTAAATTTATATTTATGTTATATTGTTTAATCCATGTAAAAGGTTTGCTAGTTATGTGTATTTTTGCATTTTAATATTTTGGTTATCTCTAATATCTGAAATAATTTATTGTCTTATAAAAAATATAAAATAATTCATCATCTGGTTGCCAAGAATTCTTTATAAAGAAACCATTTCATTAAAATAATAAAAATATATATATATATATATATATATATATATATATATATATATATATTAAGAGAGTAGTACGCCTTTTACATGAAATATTACCAAAATAAATAAAACAATATATATCTGAGACTTCAAAGGAAAAACATAAGCGAAATTAAATGCATGACAAAATTTTAGTTTTAATTTTTCATTTATTTATTTTTTTCTGGTGTATACCCACCCACAAAACGCAATATATATATATATATATATATAACCTTTTTTTTTTAAAAAAAAGTATATTTTATCTCATCCTTTTTATTCTAATTGCACAAGTTCTTTATGATAAAATTCTATTCTCACCATCTTCAACATTCACACATATAGTCATGATTTTATCATATCCACTCTTTTATATTATGGTAATTTTTATATTAATTAATTATTTATATAACTGTATTAAAATGTAGAACATGTGGCTTGCTTGATATTAGAAATAATAATTTATTAATTTATTACATGAGTTTGACTATGGTTTTTTTTTATATAGTAAATACTTAATTTCTAACAAAACATCAAAAATAATTTTTTTTTTAATGTAAAATAAGCACAATGGTTTTGTGTTTTTCCAAATATATATATATATATATATATATATTCTATAAGTTATCTTCATCAAATATGATAGATTATAAATATTATTTTATTATTATTTTTAATATCTCTACTATTCTACAATATTAAGCACCATCTCTTTGGTATATTTTCCAATATTGAATATAAATAAACCTCAAAACAAATTATATTAAGGAGATTTCAATAAATTAATGAACTACTATTGTATGAATATTTTGCTGATGCGAACCACTTGCTCCAATTCTTTTGTTGGTAGCAAGAGAGATATTTAAAAAATATTTCTAGTATAAAGTTGATAAGCTCCCTTTGCCCATTAATATGAGAATAATAAAAAACTATGAAATTATATCTTTTTCCTTTAAAAACAGCTCTCCGATTGAATGGCATGCATCCAACTCTATATCTCTTACAATATTTCTTCTTGTGTTTTTTGATAATTACTCCAATTATTTTAACATGATATAAACAAAGTTACATTATTATTATTATTAACACTGTAAATTAATTGATGATACCATTTTTGAGATGTCCTTTTCATAACCTTAATTTCATACACCAATATTTATTTGGTTATCTCTAATGTCTCAAATGTATTATCTTATTTTTAAAAAAGTATTGAGTTTTATATAATAAACCATTTCATTAAAATAAGGTAGGTTTTTTCAAATTTATAAATAGTTACAATTATGCCCAACTTTGTTTTAAAAATGACATTTGTGTGAGAATTCAAGGAGAAAAGCGTAAGATATAAATTAAAAGCATGATAAAAATTTTAGATTTTATTTATTTATTTATTGTAATGATACAGTATAAGCATGCATATTATAAACATAAAAGTTATGAGAATTTCCGTAAATTTTTCTTAAAATACATGGTAGAAAAAGTAAGAGAAAAATTATGCCCCATTATATTATACTCGTGCCACTATGTAACAAATCAAGTAAAAATAAAATATAGGATCTTTATAACACATATTGGAGCAATAAATCTATTGTAAAATACTGTTGTTTATACA
This sequence comes from Dioscorea cayenensis subsp. rotundata, assembly GCF_009730915.1. Lineage (NCBI taxonomy): Eukaryota > Viridiplantae > Streptophyta > Magnoliopsida > Dioscoreales > Dioscoreaceae > Dioscorea > Dioscorea cayenensis. Next base: position 1,352,042 of record NC_052472.1, on the reverse strand, counting down.
AATAGAACTATTAGTTTTCATTAATAATTTGGATTTTAATATTTATCTAGTGATGCTTTATTGTTGGATACTGTTATTTACATTTGCCAAAATTAAACAGTGTTACTATCAATTGCAAATCAGATGGATCCTTTTTAATTTTTTAAAAAACCTTTTTTAACTATTATAAAACAAAGAGAACTATATATATATATATATATATATATACCTGGCTAGGGTAGCATACCCCAACAGAGCACTATATTTATCTAGTGATGCTTTTGTTGTTGAACATCATACTTTATTCTTTGTATTTTCACTTTTTATGATAAATACCAGACAAACAGACCTTAAATAGAAAGAAAAATAAAGTACTAACTACTCTATTACGTGGGTATTATAATAATATAAAATTCTAATCTCACATAATTGTATATAATGATCAAATTAAGGAGAAAGTTTACACTCGAATCTATGGATGCTTAATGTAATTCTATAACTGGAGAAAATTTTATTATTTAAATATTAAAACTACTTATTTCTACAAAAATAAGATCTTCGTCAAAACAACATCACTGTTAGGTTTGATTATCCTTTAGTGATGGTGAACTGGACGTAAAGAGAGTTTACTAAGCACATTTATATTTTATATTTCAACATTTTTAGTTATCTCTCATATCTATTATTCTCTTTAATAAAAGAAAAAGTCAAATATTTTATATAATAAAATTATCTATTATAATAAATTAATTCCATTTAGAAATTTCAAGCATAGTAATTTTCTCTTTTCCAAAAAAGTAATGCGCATTTATAAATAAATAAATAAATAATTACAAGATAACTAAAATGATATAGGAGAAAATACAAAACAAATGAAGTGTATGACGAGTCTTTGAAGGCATGGGCTTCGTCAGTATGAAATTTGTATGAATAAAATGTACATTAAGCAAAGTGGAATGGCTGAACTAATAAACCAATAAATAAATATATTTTCTTTTATAATAATTTGATTAATGATACAAGCTCTTTAACCAAACTAAATTGATAATATAGTTAATAAAAATAATCAGTATCTTATATTTTATAAATATCATGCATACATTTGTTGACTGTTTTGATTAAGTGTAAATCAAAAATATTAAGATAAATTTCAGTAAAGACTTTCATAACTAATAATTCGTTTTAAAAAATAAAATAAAAAATATATTTGATTATATCAATTTACAATTTCAAATCTGATTGGAAATATTGATGGGAAAAAAAGTGTATTATTCTTTTGAAGTTGAGTACAATAGTTACATTTTTTTTTTTAATTTAAACTGTATTTTTCTTCGAATATATTTAAGATTCATGTTGAGCTCCGTGCTAAACAAAGCTATAATTTAAAATATATAAATTTTTACTTAAGTAATTAAACTATCTTTTGTCCAAATAAAATACACAGTATATCAAATGAATTATTAAATTATCTAAAACTTATAAACTATAATTCTCAATTAAAGATTTTATTATTCAATTTATAAATGAGAAGGACATTTAATTACACCTCAATATTCAATTAATTAAGTTATTTGTTATCAGAAAAATTTTTAAATATTTATTTTATTAATGTTATTTAATTCAAATTTTATATTTTTTCAAGCAAAAATTAAAGGCTAATGTAAAAAAACATTTTATTATACCATAGCTTCTACTTTTGCAATAATTTATACATAATTTAGGAGTTCATTTTTTTAAAAAATTTTTGGGCACCGTCTTCAACTTTTGTAATAATTTATACATAATTTAGAGGTTTTTTATTAAGAGAATATATAAAAATTTTAACAATATATAAAATTGAATAATATTATGGGAAATAATATACTTCGATTTAAACTCCATTCACTTTTATCAATTTTATTGTTTTGCATGGGTTCATGAATTCATTGAAGATATTTTAATTTGTTTAATTGAACTTATAAGCCAGTTACATTAATTGATTGCCATTGATAAATTTTTAAGTTTTATTCATATATATTAATTAAAAATTTTAATTATCTATAATAGCTCAAAACAATTGGCTGAAAAAAAAAATGAAGTTTATGTATAAATTGTTTTTTAAAATATCTTCCATAGATCATAATTAATATTTATTAAAAAGAGACCTTTTGAGTTATTATTTATAGGAAGAAAGCACACTAACTTAAATAATTAAAGTGTGAAAAATACATATTTATTGTGATGAAATTTAGGACTTTCGCTATATATATATATATATATAGTTTTAAAATTAAGAGGTTTATGAAATATAAATTGTTATTGAGATTACAAGCATTATTTATTAAACTATTTAAATAATGCAAAGAGGTTTTGCTATAAATATTTATATTTTTGCATATAACAACAATTTATTATCTTTATATCTGAAAATAATCTCATGTTTTATAAATGAGCTTTATAAAGTAAATCATTTCATTAAAATTAGTTAATTATTTCAAACTTAAACAATCTTAAAAATTTTCTTCATTTGTCAAGAGGAAATGCTCTTTCTTATGAAATAAGTGTAAGATGACCAAAGTGATACATATGTGATAATACAAAAACAAATAAATTCGATTATATAGAACTATAATGTAGTTGGATAACATGAGCTAGTAAACCAATAAAAAAAATAAACCATATTTATATAGATTAATTAATTTTATTATTTTTTACCATTTTTTCTAGCCAAACTATATTGAGATAATATAGTTAATGAAAATAAATCAATATCTTCCATTTTAATTAAAAATTTATAAGTACAAATTTGTTACTAAATAATAGTTTTAAAGTTTATTCTATTTTTGCAATTAAAAACACTATTCAATATAGTTCATGCAAAAATAACATAAAAATCAAGTTTTTATACATTTTTAAATTTAGTGTATTTTTAAAAATAGGAATGGTAATCCAATGTGTTATATTTGTTTTATTGGGATAATAATTGTGGGTTTTGTTTGAATTAGTTTAAATGTGAAGACTTTTTATATGTTGATTGAATGATGATTTGATTAAATGTAAGTAAAAAAAACTAAGATTAAAACTCTATAAACTTTAGTTAATGATGTATTTTTATTAATATTAATAATTTTTTAAAAATTAATTATTAATTATATTAATTTAAATGATTAAATATTTGGAAAAATAGTTATTAAACATGAAAAGAATATTAAACTTATTCTTTTAAAATTTTTACCCAAATTGAGTTTAATATTTTGTACATATGTATTTTCATTGGAAAAAACCAAAAATAATTATCATAATATATCTAACATTTTGGTAAGAAAAAGTAATCCAAGCCAATCAAATTATTTATCTAATTTAGTGTAAGACTAATAATATTTAAACAAGTTCATATTTTTTAAATACTTAATAGTTATAACTTAAAATTTTGCTCATCTCTAATACCTCAAATAATTTACTTTTTTCGTTAAAATTTTTTTTTAATAGTTTCTCTAAGTTTTAACCTTCTCCTTCAAACAAGTTAAAATTTTCAAAGTTTAAAATTTTGAAAAGCTTAATTAGAATTATTCTTCTTTTCTCATGTGATTCTCTTTTAAATAAAAGAACTAATAAAATAATAAAAAATGACAGACGAATGATAATTCATATAGAAAAATATTAGACTACTTAAATGCATGATTAAAACAAAATTGTGCATGAAGTTAAAATAATACATGAATAAGTTATATAAATTCATAATATATATTTATATATATATATATATATATATATATTAATTATATAAAACCCAATCAAACATGCAAACTTGCACAATTAAATAAATTGATAATCAAACATATTGAAAATAAAATTCATTAACTTGGTAATTTTTGTACATTACTTAATCAAATTAAGTGAAAATGTATAGTCAACCACAAAAAATCTAAACTTTTAAAAATTTAAATATTAAAAAAAAATCACATATGTAATATTGAAAAAAAAAAAAAACTTAACCTAGTACGGACCCACAAAACTTATTACAAATTAAAGACCCAGGCAAGAAACATATATATATTCAAGTCTTTGAACTTAGCCTAGAATGTTATTTTTTGCTTACTCAAGTTTCATTATAAGAAGAAATTTAGATTTAGCTCAGCTAAGGTAGTAGAGTGGTTAGTCTACTTCTAACAATAACCACATTATATGTTGTGAGGAAAAAAACATTAAAGATTTTTTATTTTATAGCCTCTTAAAAATAATTATTTAAAATCGGTAATGCTCTTTTAAATAAAAAAAATATTTTGATTGTATTGTTAATTTTGATTATTGAGCATTTTAGTTATTTTGTTCATTATTATCTTAATATTTTCAAAATGTTTAACATACACATTAACTGAAACGTGTTATTATATATTCTCTTTATCATATCAACATGAAATTTAAAACTAAAGTAAATAGAGAGAAAACCTACTAAACTCTTTTTTCCCTGCCATTTTAGCATCTTATAAAAAAAATATAGAAATTTAAAAGAAATAATAATGATGATAAATAAAAGAAAATAAAATAGTTACATGAAAATCCAAAATAAAAAAAAACCTAAACAGGGAAGGAGAATATAATTCTATTATATTAAAAATTTAGTAAAAAAAAACATTTTGCTTAAAGTCATTTTATTATAATAAAATTTTAAAATATATTTCAATAGGTTTTAAGATGATTAAATTTAGTATTGGCTACGGCTGATTCTGTTCTGTAACTTTTTAGCTGTGTGTTTGATTGCCTAAATTCTTCGGACATATTTATAAATTTGATTCCTTCCACTACCATCATAGATGCTCAAAAAAATTTATAATTAAAAAAATCGCATAAATCTCATTATGAGTTTTTTTTTAATTGGATCAAATAGAACTTGAATTACAAAATCAAAATAAACTAAAAAATAATACTAAAATTATCTTGAACATTATGAAACAATAGGAAGGCCATATACAGCTACCTGTTATGTGGTAATCTAAAGAGATTAGCACGTTTGTATAGATGATGGTGATAATATTGATGGCAATATGTAATTACCAATTTTGGAATATTACTAAAAAATTTGGTAATTTTATTACCACCAAAATATGTGGGTATGTTGCATTACCATAATATGTTGCTATGTTAAATTACCAGATGGGAGGTAATTTGAAACTTTTTTTTGGACAAATATGCCTTTTGTTTTAAAATAATATTTTTTATACCTTATCCGTTTGATAAAAAAATTAATGTTATTTTGGAAATATCTTCAACTTCAAATTTTAATTATTTTATTTTAATTAATTTTTCCATGTAAAAAATTTATTTTATTTAACTTTTCATTTGTTCAAAATTTAAGATATATAAGTATTTTGGAGAAAAATTTGCAAAAATTAATCTTTATATTATAATTTAATTATTTTCATCTGACATTTTATTTTACTTTAAATTTAAACTTGCTCAAAATTATATATATAATGGTATTTTGGGAAATTTGGAACATTATCAAGATGATTACTATGTAATTATATGAGTCCCAACCATGGTTATCATAAATTACCACAACATTTTTGGTCATATAGTATTCCCGACTTTATTACCACGATAAACTCTTTACTTGGTAATTACTGTAAACCAAATGACTCCCTAAAGTTATACAACAAAAGCAAAATAATTAAATAAGAAGTATTTTTGTAACATCTTGATCTAATAAACAAGAACAAAAAAAGAATAGCAAGAAATTTTCAGTATTTTTCATGAGTATTAACATTTGATTGGCTTGGAAGTTTGTACATGTGAAGCTTCATTGATTGAAATTGGTCTTTCATGTTTAAGGGAATAAAAAAATATTATTAAGCTTGAGTTATTTGTATTACAATTAATATGAGTTTTGATATCACATAATATTATTAGATGATTTCTATTTATTTTTAAAATATTTGATTATACTCCATATTTTTAAGCACTTATAAATTACTTTACCAAATATTCTCCTAAAGTATAATTTTGTAAATATAATTAACATATTTTTAATTATATTTTCTTGATATAAGTAGAATGATTGCTTATAAATAACCATATAATTTTCTATATATTACAAGTACAACTATACAACAATCAATGAATTATCTTTTTCGTTGGTACTAGGGAAGTGATGCAGCAATATATTTGAAACCCGTTGATTCACCTTCGAATGCCCGGTAACAAGTTGTCCAAACCCTGTTGATCAAAAATAGCCAGAAATTTAAGAAGAGTAAAATCTTATTACTCAAGTAAATAGTGAACAAAACTGATTTCTTTTTGCCCATAGGCTTACATTAAATAGGCAAAAATAGCACTAAGAAAGGAGATAATTCGAAATTTACCAAAAATAGTAAATTTTCAAATATCAGCAAGAAATAAAAGATCTATCAAAATAAAGACTATTGCCACAAACGGCTCACAAATTAGAGATTTCTATCCTAAAATATAACAAAATCAATTATTACTAAAAATAACAAAATTAGGGTTTTCGAGGCCTAAACGATGTAATTTGGCCAAATTTTGGTATGACTCACGAGTTTGTGGGACACAAACTCATGACTTTTATTCCTTGATCCGTTTCCCATCAAATAGATCCGGTACAACCATAAAATCTCTTCACCCGCCAAATTACCGAAATGCCCTTATGTTGTACTTCTCCATATACGCACATGCCACGTCGTCTATGCGCCTGTCATCAGAAAGTTAATCAACCATTTTTTATTAATTTAAAATTCTTTATAACAATATATAATATAATATAATATAATATAATATAATATAATATATATATATAATTAACTTAGGAGTTAGGACAAACTGGAAGACCTAATGGGAAGACTTGGTTTGGAAAAAGGTTAGTAACATTAAATGAAACGTGCATACTTGGAAAACACATTGATCATGACAACCTTTGATGGTTACTGTTTGATATTGTTTTATTTGAGAACTTTTCAAGCATGAGATGAGAGAAAATTAAAAGCTGGCTCAACTTGTGTGGCATATTATACGAAGAAGTCCAAGTCAAGTCTTCCTTGTAAAATGACGTAATTAATTAACTACTTCTCACACTAACAACTTTGAACAACTACTATAAAGTTTGGTGTTCACATATCAGCAAGTAATAAAGTCTTATAAGCAAGAAATATATCTATGGCTTGCAACAAAGCTTTTATCATTATAGCCTCCATCCTGCTACTTCTCTTCACCAATTCATTCTTGTGCTCAGTCTCTGCTACTCCTCGCTTAATTGGTGAGTTTTATTATCTCAGTTTCTTTATAGAACTAAATTTCTTGTTCCTTAGTATAGATATACATATTTTCTGAAACTTTGATATTTTAATTATAAATGTTATGTAGGGACACCTGTGTATCGAATCCCAGGAAGAGGAAGAATGCCTTTGTATCCAAACCGAGGAAGGAGAGGGTGCCCATATGGCCATGCATGCATACCAGAATCTCCTCCTCGTAGTCCGTGCCGTGCGGGTGAAAAGTGTGTCCATGTCTAACTATGCTTGATTTATGCATGCTCCGAATTATTATATGTGTTTATAATAAAAGGGTCCTTGTTGTATTTGTCAGGGATCAATGAATAAGATCATCATGTCTTATATTTTTAGAGGATATTTAGGACTGAATTAATGAAGACATGGTTTAATGTTTTTTATTTTGTGTGCTTTTCTTTTTGGGAAAGTATAGTTTGATAAAATAAAACTAAATTGTTATTTTATATTTCACAAAATCAATTTAGAATAGGTATATAAATATATATACGAAGGAGCAACCGAAAGATAATGACTTTTTTATCAATCAAACTAATATTGATTTTGAACTTTTGCATTTGGAAAGAATTTTTGTGAAATATTTCCAATATTTTTTTTAGGTGGATTGCACCTCTAATTTCATTTCATTGTTAAAGGAATATATAGTATAACTGTACGGTTAAGTGTATATATATAGATTCAAACTCAAGTGATTCTAATATTTACTTTTCAAATTTATGATGTCACATAAGAGATTGAACTTTCCTATAAGTAGTTAAATAAAAAATATATATACTTAGTAAAAAACGAAAATAAAGAAATAAATTTGTAATTTTTTTTTAAATAAAAGTGTTATTTTGAAATCATAATAAATAAATTTAATGTTCAATATGAAGAGATGGATTTTTTGTTTAGTTCTGTTTTGTTTTGTTTTGTTTTGTTTTGTTTTTTTTTAAGAGATGCATCTATAAAAAAAATTTTAAATGAATTTTGTAAAGTATAAAGATTACTTGGGAAATTACAGTGCAAATTTGGGAAAAAATAAAGCTCAGGGCATTTAATTTAGATTTTAATATTTTAAGATTAAAATAAAAAAATAAACAAATAAATAAAATAGGGAAAAAATTTAAAACCAGCCCACCCAAGCCGGCGGGCTTTTTAAATATATATTTTTTGTTATTTTATTTATAATTAATATCTTTTTATTATTAAATTAAAAATCGGTTGAATGAGTAGGGGAGAATGGAACAAATGGTCTAAAACACCAATTAAACACCATGGCCAACAACCCAAGAGTTCTGGACTTTGTTGTTGACTTGTTGTCTTGTCATTTAAAAAAATAAATAAATAAAAAAGAAAACCTCCAACAGAGATGTTTTTAAAAAAATTAATTTAAAAAAATTTTAAAACTAAAAATAATTCTAAGAAATTAGAAGAATTTGAGAAAACTCAAAATAATTCAAAATAATTTAAAAAATTGGAAGTTTGCATTTAATTCATTTATCTATCAAATTAAATTGTCCATATATATCCCCACTTACTCATTCATCACCATTGGCGTTGATCTCAAACTCTTAAAGGATGTTATTTTTGTGCTCATCATATTGTCAGTAAAAAAGAATTTATTAGCTTTGACATCAATATCAAACTTATTCGTCTTTGTTTAATATTGAACTTAAGCAAGCTTCCTAGCATCTATGCATACTTGCATTTCAACATTAGTGGTGATAATTGAAAACTTATTGTGCCCATCATCACATTTTTGTTGAATTGTGCAGGGATCTAATAATATATATAAACTAAATTATGTAGACGTTCATGAATTGCATTAACAATTGTGTATATATCACCATATTTATTTAAAAGATATAAGTCTAGCGATCTAAATAAATTTTGAGTTGTTCCTAATTATATATCTAAATTAGATGTGTAAATTTATATAATAAAGTGTAGAATTCCTAATGTCAAAACCGTCAAGTTTATGATATTAACCTCATAAGTTTTTTTATAAATAGGGTGTGGTCTCTAACTGATGCATGTTAAAAATTAGATTCAGTATTAGGTTTTCATTGATTAAGGTTCCCATCTTCTTTATTGTGTCAATTGATTTATGTATAGGTACGCTTCTGCTATTTCTCTTGTTTCCCAAAGTAATTTCAACAAGAGAATCCTAATTTCTTTAGGGATTGTTTCTATATAGTACCTTCAAGTGGTACCATAATGATCTTATTTTAGAATTGTTTGGGGTCTTATGATGAGAATTCTATTTAGTATATTGAATTTTCAATTATGAGAAATTAACCTAAGTTGAAACCCTAATTATGAAAATCAAAGGACCATCATATGTATGGAGTGTTTCGGGAGGACCTCCAGTGAGGTGCTACAAGAGTATTGCAGAGCTTTAGTGGGTTGCAGGAGTGTTGGAAGGGTGTTGCGGGTAGGGGTGGACATGGGTGGGGCGACCCATGGGCTGGCCCGAGCCCAGCCCAAAAAATACAAGGCCTGGGTTTAGAAAGTTGGCCCAAAGAGTTGGGTTGGGTTCAAATGTTTTGGCCCGATTAAATTTCGAGCTGGATTTGGGTCAGATGAATTTTAACCCGACCCGACCCGAATAAATAAACAATATATATAATATATTATTTATAATATATATATATATATATAATTATATATATAATAGGCTTGAAAATAGTCAAAATTAGGCAACTTTTTAGCCTCTAATTTATATAGAATTTATTGATAATATATATAATATATTATTGATAATATTTGTTGATAATATTACTACTTATTTATATAGAATTTGTTTGAAATATTTATAATACTTGTGTTGTATTTTTTTACTTGTTTGAAAAAATTTTAGGGGTTGTAGTAGTAGTTTTATTTAGTTATTTTAATTATTTAAAAAAATTATTTATTTTTTGGGTTGGGTTGGGTTGGGCCTGGGTCTAATGACAATTAAATGGGATGAGTTTGGACCAAGATAATTTGGCCCGAACATGACCCGGCACAGCCCAGCCCGAATATATGGATTGTATTTTTGAGTCTAGCCCAGTCCAGACCGATCCAGTTCGGCCCATGTCCACTCCTAGTTGCGGCGGGTGCTGCTGTTGTGAAGGTCATTGTATGGTCAGAGAATAAAGTAGTTGAAGGGAATGAGGAAGGAGGGAATGTTTGAATAAAGGTTAAAGGAGAGGTTAATAATTATTGTTGAGTAAGAAGTTGGTTACTAATGTGGCAACATTGTATTTGTTGTAGATGCTGAGTTGGAGTAGTGTAATGTGACTCAGCTGAGATTTTAAAACCTGGCCGCAAGATGTCTTTAAGTTGGTGGGGTCCATGTATAAGATCTAATCTGAGCCATTAGTTGAGATATAAAACTAATGACTCAAGAATGAAAAAAATAAAGAATGTTTTTGCGATTCTTCTGGCCTCTCTCATTCTTCTTGTTTTTCTTATAATCTTCTCTCTTGGCTTTCTTCTTGATTGTGTATGTTTTGGTAGTTTCGCCATATCATTGGTATCAGAGCCCTTGATGTTGTCCAATTCCATGGCTAATAATGGGAAGAAACAAGATCTCCAAGACCTTGAAAATATGGGAGCATGATATTAAGGCTTTGGAGGAATTAAAGTTGATCATAGCTTTAATTTCATATATTAATATTTATTTAGTTATCTCTTTTATATTTGAAATAATTTATTATTTTATTTTTTAAAGAGTATTGAGTTTTTATATGATAAACAGTTTCATTAAAATAAGCTAATTTTTTCAAACTTCTAAATAGTTACAATTATTCTCAACTTTCCTTTTATAAAAACAAATACCTTTCCATATAAAATATCTACAAAGTAAATAAAATGGTTTATGTGTGAGAATTCAATGAAAAAAAATGCAAGCCAAATTAAATGCATGATAAAATTTTAGGTTTTATTTTTGTTTATTTATTAATCTATTTTTGACAAGGGTATTTTTATGAGAATTTCAGTAAATCTCATTTTTCAAAATACATAGTAAAAAACATATAATAAAAAAAAAGTATAATCAATAAAATGGTCCTCTATTATAGTTAGAATACCTTTTTTGTTCTTCTAATATTTTTTTACCAATAAAATTACCTTTAATTCATTTTGGAAAAAAAATTGGTCTCTCCCCATAATGGCCATTATGTTTTTAATTACGGTTGCTAAAGTGAGATTAAATAATATTAAAATATTACATAAAATAACTAAAATATTATTAAAATTTCAAAGAAAATAAAAATTATTAAGATGTTATTGAAAATTTCAAAATATTTAACATAAAATAATAATTTAATAAATGGCAATTTAGAAGAAGTAATTTTTATGTTTATATTTATATTTCCTTCAAAATAGAAATGTATGCCCAGCAAGGTGGCCCCAAGGCGTGCCAGGCCTTGTTGTAAGCCTTCTTTAGGCCTTTTTGTGGTATTTTACTTTTCTCTCCTTGGTGTTCTCTCTCTCTCCCTCTCTTTTCCTCCTCTCTCTCTTTTCTTCTCTTCCTTCTTTTTCCTTTGAGTTTTCTTTGGAGAAAGAAGAAAGGTGGAAGATCTTCTCTTCTTGTTAGTAGAGCTTCAAGATCCATTATCCTACTCCTTAAGCTTATAGGTAAGCTCTCCATTTTTTTCCCTTGTTGTTTGATGGATGGATGGATCTAGGGTTACGAAGGAAGCTTGAAAGGCTTGATCCTTGTTCTTCTTGGTTGCTTGTTGTTGTTAGAACTTGAAATTATGATTTTCATTATTGTTCTTCAAAATCAAGTGTAGCAATACTGTAGCATAAGTAGAACGTGCTTGTTTGCTTGTTTCCTTGGTTTGGATTGAAGCCAATCACCTCTAGAAACTCTTTGGAAACCTTGGATCTCAATTTTGAGCTAACCCTAGGTCGTGTTAGGGTTGCTTTGCATGTTTAAAACTTAGGGTTTCATTTGTGTTTCCGTTGCTTAATATTTGTTGCTTGTGTGTGTGTGTTTGGTTGATTAGGCAGTGAGGGCTTGTTGCGAGGCAAAGAGCCAGCGGAGGAGTAGCTTGCTAGGGGTTTAATTGCCTAAGTTGTGAATGGGTAATGTGATTGCACATTTCTAGTAGAATATTATCTATATATCGTTATGGTTTGATTTAAAAATAATACTTGATTATATCATATGGAACTGATGATTTAATCAGTTTGGAAAGAGTTTCTATGCTTTTCTATTTTATAAAAAAACTTTTGATGTTTGATATGTCAAGGGCATGAGGGAACTTGACGGTTCTGAACTTTGACGCTAGCACAACTAGGGTTTAGAGAGAAATCTAGACTATTATACGTTTGCTCGAGATGCAAACTTCATATTTTAAAAAATTATGTTTTAATGCAAGCAAACCTTTGAGACGTGATTATTTAAACACTCCTGGGATGGGAAAGTAAAGTAATTCGATGACAAGTATCATGCTTATTTGTTTAAAAACTTGTATTACGTCATTCATGAGTTATGAATGTTGAAACCCTCATTTGAGCAAAAATGGTTCATGTAAGCTATCTATGGTTTTCTTATACATATATATATATATATATATATATATATATATATGTCGGGTAATCAGCTTAATCCCTTACTCGTGCTGCAATCAGGCTTGGCACCTTCGTTATATGCTAAAATGTTTTGATCTATTTGTATCATTGCAAAAGTGTGGGTTTTGTCGATTTTTATCGATTATTGTTATATATTCTATCAAAATTGTGCTAACACATTCACTGATGACTCTGATTACTCACCCTCTCCCTCCCTTTCAGGCTCTAGCAGCTGGTAGTGTCACGGTGAGGCAGAGTGTTGGGCATTCTCTATCCATCTCTTATATTTCCAATCTTATGTATGTTTCTTATGAACATGTTGCATTGTATAAGGACATAGATCCACTAGCGTATGGAAACTCTATGTGCATAGTTTGTACGCATGTCTAGTTTCTTCTAATAGTATATTTCTTGAACTCTATTATCAGGTTTTGATTTTATTGTTTTTTTGTAGTATATTTTTGTTATTTTGTGATCAGGATTGTGGAAATCCAGGATTTTGTTAACCTTGCGGTGATTCAAAAATTGAATGGTGTGTGTATCTTTCCTCGGGTTGTCGTGATAGTTGTCGTGTGCCAGATCCGTGGGTTAAGGTGTAACACAATATATCTAGTGAATTATTTAAGTATTTAAATTTATAAACAATATTTTTCAATTAAAAATTTTGTTATTTATTTTATTAACGAGAAGTACATCTAATTTCACTTCAAGATTCAATTAATGAAGGTAATTATTCAATCAATAATATTGAAAATTTTGAAAATATCTATTTTGTTGATCTTGTTTAATGAAAATTGTATAATTTTTCCATTCGAGCCAAATTGAAAGAGTAAGATTAAAAAAAAATTCTTTTTAACCTGGCTTTTGCTCGTGTAATATAATTTATACATAATTATCATGCATTATATATAAAATTATATATATATATAATTTAAACAATATATAAAATAAAATAATATTATGAGAAATAATATATTTTGATTTAAACTCCATTCACTTTGATCAGCTTTTATTGTTTAGCGTGGGTTCATTAATTCATTGGAGATACCCTAATTTGTTTAATTGTCCTTGTTGAATTGATTGCTTGCCACGTTAATTGAAAAATTTTGATTATTTTTAATATCTCAAAACAATTTCTTGGAAAAAAAAAATGAATTTCATGTATATTTTTTTAAAAAAATATCTTTCCACATATCATAATTAATAGCTATTAAAAGAGACCATTTAAGTTATTATTTATAGGAAAAGCACACTTACTTAAGTAATTAAAGTGTAACAAATCACTTTTTTTTTAATTATTAAATATAAGTTTATTGTGATGAAACGTAGAGTTTTGAGCTTTGGCAATATATATTTTTTATTTTAAAATTAAGAGGTTTACATGACATAAATTGTCATTGAGATTTCAAGTATTACTTTACTCGTTATTTTATTAAATCGTTTAAATAATGCAAAGAAGTTTTGCTATAACTATTTATATGCATTCATATAACAATATTTCTGATATCTCTCTAATTTCATTATCTTATTTTTTTTAAAAAAATATTGAGCTTTTATATAGTAAACCATTTCATTAAAGCTAGTTATTTATCTTAAACTGATAAAATGTTAAAATTATTTTTAAATTTTCAAGAGAACATGGTCTTTTATATGAAATAAATGTAAAGTGTCAAAAAATGATATATGTGCGATAATACAAAATAAATAATTTTAATTATGTGAAACGTAATATATTTGGATAATATGAACTAATAAGCAAATAAAAAATAAACCATATTTATATAGATTAATTAATTCTACTATTTCTATAACTTTTTGGGGAAAAAAATCTGTACTTTTGAAAAACATTCTCAAGGAAAAATCATGTGTGGTATGAAAAATAATACCCCAATATGGTCCAAAAAACTTATTCAAATGATTCAAAAGAACTAGGTAAGAAACATATACATGTGTGTGTATATATATATATATTTAAGTGTGAACTTTTTGTTTATTTTTCTATCTAAGACCGTCTTTTGCAATAGAAGGCCTTTTAACTAGAGTTTGGTTGTATGAAGAAATCAGGGTTCAGCCTAGTTGTGGCAGAAGGCCTTAGCTAGGCTAGTTCTAACAATAACCACATTATTTTTAAAAAAAATTGAAGATTTTTTTATCTTATAATGCCTTGATAATAATTATTTAAAATTAGTAATATTCTTTTATATAAAAAACAAAAAGAGTGTGGTTTGGCTCTTATCGTATTGTCTAATTTTGATCGTTGAACATTTTAGTTATTTAGTTCATTTTTTTATTCTTATATTTTCAAAATGTTTAACATAAACATTAATGAAACATATTATTATTTTATCCTCTTTATTATATCAACATGGAATTTAAAACTAAAGTCAATAGGGGATAACTTAATAAACTCATTATTATTATTATTATTATTATTATTATTATTATTATTATTAGTTTTTATTTTTTGCCATTTTAGCATCTTATACAACAAGTATAGAAATCTAAAACAAACAACAAATAATAATAAACAAAAGAGAATAAAATGGGAACACACTAATTTACATAAAAACCCAAAATCGAAAAAAACTACTAAGAGAGAAGGAGAATATGATTCCATTATGTCAAAAATTTAGTACAATGGTTGCGGCGTATTTTGCCAAAGCTATTTTATCATAACAAAACTTTAAAATATTTTTAAATAGGCTTTCAGATCAATTAAACTTAGTGTTGGTCATTGCCAATTATATTACCCTTTAATTAAATCAGTTTGACTCTTAAATTCTTCAAACATGTTTATTAACTTAATTCCTTTGCCATCACAATAGATGTCCAAAAATTGCTCATAAATAAAAAAACCATATAAATTTTACTATGATTTTTTAGTAGAATAAAATAGAATTCAAGTCATAAAATCAAAATGGAAAAAAAAAAGTGTACTAAAATTATCTTGAATATTATCAAGGAATTAGAATGGAGGCTATATAAAGACAAAATAAAATAAAAATTAAGGCTATAAAATAAAAACAAAATAATTAAACCAGAAAATTTTAGTTTGGAAATTTTCAGTATTTTTCTTATGAGTGGTAATAACATTAGCTTAAAAATTCGTACATGTGCAGCTTCATTGATTGAAATTTGTCTTCCGGGACTAAGGGGGAAAAATTACTATTAAGCTTGAGTTATTTGTGAGAGCTTAATAAATTATTTTTTGATTAATTTAAAATTATATATAAAAATATATAATGTATACAAAGTGAATCAACTTGTGAAAATATAGAATAAACAAAAAGGCCCTATAAGAAGACTTGTTTTAGGAAAGGGTTCAAAAATTAAATAATACGTATAAAAGTTAGCAAATACATGATTTTCTACGTTCATTATTTGCTAGTATTTTATTTGAAAACTTTCTAAGAAGGCAAAAAAATAAAATTAAGTTGCCGAACTTGAGTGGCATATTATAAGAACTCCCACAACAGCTGCCACAACAACTATCTTTTATTAATGTTTTTTTATTATTATTATTACATCATTTTCCATGAATATTTAACCAGTAACAATAGTAGAAAATTTTAAAAATAAAAATATTAATAATAAAATCACGGAAACCTTAAATATATCTAATATTTATGGATAATTATATTTTTTTTAATTGAGGTGAGGTGGCGTGAATTTAAAACAATTTTACCACAACTTCCTCGTACATTTAAAAAAAAAAACTACCCCACTCAATCTCTATTATTAAAAAATACTCTATCGAGCAAGTTTAAAAAAAAAATACTCATGTAAGGCGGAATGGGATTGCAATCTTAAGTCCAAAGTGAAAGATTCATTGATGCTAATAATCCAATCTAAGTCCAAAGTGAAAGATCTCATTGATGCCAGTACGTACACGATTGAGCATTGTGAATTTGTGTTCCTATATATATAATTAAGTAATTAGCATTATACTAGTAATAAATTATAAAAAATTTCAATATAAATTTATGTTCTTTTATATTTCAATATTTTGGCCACCTCTAATATCTGAAATAATCTTTTTCTTATAAGAAATCGTAAATTTTTTATATTATAAGTCCTTCTATTATATAAGGTAATTATTTCAAATCTACAAAGTGATAGGATCATTAATCTCTGTTTTTTCAAGAGATTGATAGCTTTTATAGGAAATAAATGAAAGACAATAAAAATGATATATATGTGATAGCCCATGGGAGTAAACACAAAACAAATTAAATGCATGACAATTGACGAAGTCTTTGAATAAAAAAGATATTTAATTAAATAAGTAGCAAAGTAGTTGGTGAACATCAGAACATTAACTAATAAACTACTAAAAAAATTCATACATATGCTTTAATTAATTTGGTTATTTCTACTAGTTTTTTAACCAAACAAAATTGATAATATAATTAATGAAAATAAATGTCTTTCTTTTTTAAAAAAGAAAATTATAAAAGTACAATAAACAAAAAATACCCAAGAAAATGACTATATATATATTACTCATGTTTTCTTAATATTGTTTGAGTTCTAGAGAAATTTATTGGAAATAAATGAACTTTTTAAGCTTATGAAATGCATCTTAATTATCTTCTTCACTAATTGTCTTAGTTTATGTTAAAGTTCACCAAATCAACTCACTGGATTATTCTTAGCCATTTATATTTCTTAGCCATTGATATAGAGAAGACTTAGTTTGGAAAAAGTTACAAAAGTAAATGAATGCATATTGTTAGGTCCGGAGGGGTAATAGTGTGGTAATTTTTTTGATCAATCTCTCATGTAATGCAATCACACGTACTCAATGTAAAATCAAACATGCAAGAGAAAGAAGACATATTAGTTACCCAGTTCGGCACAACCTGCATATATCTGGGGGGCCAAGCTAGGAGAGAACAATCCACTAAAAGAGAGAAAGAATGAAAAGTACAACACTCACTCTCACTCACACAATGACAAAGAATAACTAAGGTTGTCAGACCCGGCCCAGGCAATGACCCGGCTAAGCCCAGGGGTCAGGGGTCAATGGATTCAACCGGGTCAAACCGGGGTTGAACCGGTGTCAATAATTAAATATAAAAAATATTATAATAATTAATAATGAGCAAATATAATATTAAACCCATAATTATAATATCAAAACCTACTCAAATTTGATTTTTAAATTGATAAATAACCTTATATACAGTAGAGTTTTCTAATTATGTCATTTATTTTTACACTTTTTAAATATTTACAAATTTAATATATTAATATATAATTATCGAACTTCTCTCGGTGTTATTTATTTATTTATTTATTTGTTTATTGGATGATTTTGTTAAAATAGATGAGAAATTTAATTCACTAATTCTTATATCTCAATTGAGTTTTTATTTTGTTTTAAATTTTCTTATATTTTTTATTTAATTAGAATACTTTAATTTTTATATTTTTTTATAATAAAAATTACACTCATTTATTGTTTTATTTTTCTTAATAAATTAAATTTTTTTAGAAAGTATTTTACATAACACATTAATAGATTTTTATTTTTTTAAATGTTAATTTTTTTGTTGGTATGTTTATGATATATATATATATATATATATATATATATATATATATATATATATATATATTGTAATTCTATTTATTGATTATAAATTATAAATTAATATTAATAAATATACACGAGGTTTCTAATGAGAAAATAATAATAAATTATTAAATATTGTAAAAAAATTAAACATTATGACCCGATTGACCCGGCCGGGTCAACCGGTTCCCGGTTGAACCGCCCGGGTCACCGGGTTAACACCGGGTTTTTTAATACCCGGCTCAATGGGGTATACCCGGGCCGGCCACATGGCCGGTTCCCGGTTTTTCCGGTTGAACCGGCCGGGCCGGTCCGAGTCTGACAACCTTGAGAATAACCCTCTCTCGATTGTCCAATGCAATCTAGAGAAAATCTAAATCATTAGCTTCTTCTTATAATTTTATGAGTTAGAGAAGTACCGACGGTCACTCTCATCATTGAGCCCAAGCCCAAATCGGACGAGCTTTATGAATAGTTTGGGCCGAACTGGGCAACCTAAATTTTAAATATGAAGCCCATGACCTAGCTCATGGCTTGGTTTTTTGGATCAATTATTAGATTAGGGCTAGGATCAACTCCTTGGATTCGGCTCGAATCAGTCCGCTGTTATTTTTCTTTTTTAACTTTATTTAATTAATCTTTGTGATGATTTAAAAATAAAAAATAAAATAAAAATAAAAATGAATAATTTTATTAATTAATTAGTATTATTAAATTTTCACTTGAGAAAAATATTGCAAAACTAAAACATGGGTAAATCCCAAATAGGTTGACGACACCAACTGATTCTGTATATTCTTTGTGATATTTTTAAAAAATTATATTATTAATATTTAATAATAAATTCAGTGGGTCAGCTCATGGGCCAGCCCGTTAGATTAGCCCAAAAAAAGTCCAAAAGGGTTGACCCGCGGGCTGGCTCATCATATAAAAATGGTATTCATATCCAATCTAAGGTTTATTTGGGTCAGGCTTACCCGTCAAGTATTAACTTTAAATTGGGTTTTGATCGGGCTTAAGTTAGGCCTTGGGCTTGTCCGTGGGCCTTGGAGCCAAATGATGAGAGTGAAGTACTGGGATCTACAATATGTAAGTATAATATATTTTTAAGAAAGAAATAATAATTATAATGTGATATTTGTTGGGTTGAAATTCATAAAAACTACATAAAAAATAACAATATTATACTTAACAAATGATTTGTGTGTTACTTGACAGATCTATATTATATCGAGAGAATTAATATTCTACAAAGTCTTGATAAATTCAAATTTATAAATTTTGAAAAATATAAATTGTTGTGTGTTCTTGCATTGAAACAAGTGTTTTAAAAGCTAAGATGTTTCCCAAATTTATTTTTAATCATTAAAAACAATTTTATTTTTTATTTTGTGGTAAATTACTTTGTAATTTCATCGTTGCTAATTAAAAATAAGTATTTCAGATTCAACAGTGAATTCTTTTGACTAAATTAACATACTCACTCCTAGTTAAATTGGGAAGCAACCCGGAAAAGTTTGGATATATATTTGTGGTAATTCACATATTTGATTATCTCTAATATCTCAAATAATTCATTGTTTTTTTAAAAAAATAAGATGTTGAAATTTTATATAGTAAATCATTTTATATAAATAAAAAAATTTTAACTTATTAAGTGTTAGAATTATTTTTTTATTTTTTTCAAGAAAGAAATACAATTTTATATGAAATAAATATAAGGCTATTAAAATGATATATGCATGATGATTCATGGAAAACCACAAAGCAGATTACATGCATGATAAACCAATTAAATTGCTATACATAAACACACTTTGTGTGATATATTTGTTATTTTACATAATTGTAATATAATATAAATAAATAGTCCCCAATTTTTAATCTTTATAAATGTGTGCATATATTGGTTCATTTGACCTTTTTTTTACAGTTTTTAAATGTGTATATATTTGTATATCTGTATATATTTTTTTTATTCCATTATTATTTTATTGTGATGAGTGTTTTTTATTGTTTGAATTTGTTTTTAAAGGAAACTTTTAAATAAGCTCTAATTTAATTATGTTTAAGTAAAAAAATCAAAATCAAATAAACTAAACATTTAAAATTAAATATATAATCCATATTACATTTTACCTGTGGGAGTATAAAATTAATAGTGAATTCAAACCTAAAAAATCTAATTATAATCAAATCAATTACATTACATGTTTAGCTGTTAATCTACCATATTAATTTTCTACTGTATTTTTGTAACCAAATAATTCAATATTTGAGTGAAGTATTCATTACAAAATAATAAAAAAATAAAATATTTTTTTTTATTTTTAATAAAATAAAAATAAAAATAATTACAGTGAATAAAATTATTTATGAAAGCTAATTATATAACATCTCAAAACAGTCACTTTTTAAAAATATTTTATAATAAGACCATCATATTGTTCTTGTCTCTATTATCTCAAATAATTTTTGTTTTTATTAGAAAATTCATAATAATTTCCTATTTGTTAACATCTCATTTAAAAATTAGTAATTTCGAAGTTAAAAATTTTAATTAGATTTATTCTTCATTTTGCAAATAATGCCCTTTTAAATAAAAATAAATTGTAAAACAATTAACATGATACATGAATGATTTATACAAATTCAGAAATTTAATTAATTGAAAATTTTAATTATGTGAAAACAATCAAATTGTCTAACTTCAACTAATAAATTGGTATTTAAAAATTCTTTTGTTGAAATTGTGTAGTAAACTTTGAACTTAACCCTTATCACATAAGTGGGGATTAACACCGTCAACAATTTTATCTTATTTTATTAATTAAATAAAACATATATATTGCAAATAAAAAAAATTAATAAGCACAAATCCTTTTTTACAACTCTCTAAAACATTTTATGAGAATAGATGAAATATAAAAACATAAGAAAACAAAGCTCTCCAAATTATTTTGCTATTTTTTTTTTTTACAAACATATGCTCATATGAAGTAAATAACAAAGATATCTTACATTCAATCAAGCACTATATGCAAAACATAAGAATGAGCTTTATATACACCAAACACGATGAAATTTTCGACTTCTTCATATATATATATACACACACATAATCTTCAAGTTTTCGATAAATTTATGTCTTCCGAGCTCCACAAGGGATCTAACTGAGGCAAATGATACTCATCTGGTTTAAGAGCCAGTGCGAAATCCGGCAATGTCGGTGCTGTCTCGAGGATCCTGCAAACACCAAAAATCATTGCTAATTATCTGCACTCATGTCTTTTTTCGATAACACATTCAGCATTAACATTTCATCGTCGAGAATTATTTGAGTTGGCTAACAATACTGAAGTGTTACAAAGAAAAGTACGAAAAGATCGAAGTCGAAGTCGAACAAATACCTTTCTTGGCTGTAGAGGTCTCGGTTGATACGAAGTTTGCTCAAAGCATCCTTGGGGATTTTCTCCGACAGATACTTCATCGATCCTGATAAAGGTGGGTTCCTGTAAACAAAACAGTTTGTAAAATTTTGTGTGTAAATTTAGAACTTCATTTATGTATTTAGTTATTTAAATGAACCTCGATGTCGGGAGTGTTGCATTGAAAGATTCAGAGGCTTTTTTGCTTTCCTTTAAAAATTCATCGGCTGCTTGTAGCGCAGCTACGGCCATGCTGTGGGATTTTTTGGTGTTACCTTCATCGAGGATTAGCCCGTGGTAATAATATGCGGCTGCCTGGTTGATCGGAAAGAGTTTATAAGAATAACAATGATGTCGGTTTAACAAAGAATGTGATATCAATGATAAGAATAAATACGGAAAAAACAATATGAGAACAATGATTACACCAACTACATTGCCACAAGAATAAATACGGTAAAAGCCAAAACATATTGTAATAGCTCAATTCAACCAAAACTTGTTGTATTTGATACCGAACTTATTTATATACTCTTGTTCTTTCCGACTTCATGATCAAAGGAAGGTGCAAAGAGAAAGACATGATTAAATGCTGAAGTTCATGTTCAAAATTTTTTTATGAGAAAGATATGGGAATGATTAAGACGGTTTAACGTACTTTCGCTTCAAGATACTTCCATTTAACAAAGAGTCGATGTTTTTCTGCCCATCCATCACTTATAGAAACCAAGGAAAGCGGGGTGATGTTTTCCTGTGCCTGTGTAGAATAGAATTGAATATTATGACACTTCTTCAGGTTCACACATTAGAAAATATTTAAGAAAAAAATAAGATGTGTAAAAGAATACATATTCAAACAGGAAAGAATCGATTGTCTTAAAAAGTGATCTAGGGCTTCTACAGATTATAATTATGGAAGTACAAAGAAATGAAAAGAAATCTAAGGTTTCAAAGAAGAAATACATTGACATTGAGAAATGTGATTGATAGGTTAAGCATTGACAATGCCTCACCAGTGATAATGTATCTTGCAAGTCCTTTCTTGTTGTCGGCAAGGCAAAAGTCCATAGGCAAGAGATGGGTGCCTACGATGTTGAAAATCCATAGGACGATTGCAAGTAGAAGTTAATGCCTAAACCATTTTATATTGGAAAATAAGCAACAAACTTAAGATTCTTATCACAGAAGTTGCTATGAGAGATCGAGTGGAACAACAAATAGACAATATGAAACAAGAAACAAGATGCTAATTAGAATGGAAAATGGCATATCATCAAGAGGAGTTTACAATGAATATTAGAAGAAATATGCAACCTAAGATGTGACAGAAAAACTTAATAGTGAAGTATAATTAGAATACTCGCATGAAGCTCAAAGAGAAGACAGTGGAAATCATCAATGAAATTAGAGTAAAAATTACAAAGTAGACTTGTGTCGACAAATTGAAATACCTCATCCCAGTACTTGACCATTTCACATGCTAACCGCCGCTTAACAGCTAATGTAGCTTTAGGACTATCAATAGCCATCCCAAGTTGAATATCAACGCACTATATAAAAATTTAAAGCAAGAAGAATCCAAAATTAGCTCCAATGGATTATCAACAACTTTACATAAGAAGAAGATCAACATAAAGCATAATAGCATAAAGCAAAATTACAACTTTATTTGGCGGAGCAGTCATAGCTTAGGAAAAGATAGATTTTGGTTTTTAATTTCATTTTCTATTTGAAGAGAAATAAGAATGATCGATCTCTTCCCAAACTTATATAATTTTTGTCCTGTGAATTATGTAGTACCTGACCTAAAGCTTGCATCAAAAGAGCTCGGAGGACTCCCTCAGCAAGATCTACAGGAAGATCTCTCCTAAACATTTCATTGAAGAGGAAAATAGTTAGGATACCTCAAAATTTGAGCTTGTAAACGAACAATTTCACGATACATGATTACTGACATATATATATATATATATATTAGACATATGTTAACCTGACTGTGGGAGGTATTTGAGGAAGAACATGCTGAATAGCACAATCCAAATACCCTGCCGCCTTCAAGAAAATATCAATGGAAGTCCGTTTGCTTTCTACAAGAAAATTCAGAGATAAAAACATGCAGGTTCATTGCAACAAAACTATTTTTGAAATCATGTAATTTATCGATCATTTCTGTTTTTATATTACCTTCAGATAGTTTTGTTTGGTAACCATCATTAATGGTTTTAGGAAGAAGCAATGTATTTGCTTCTGATAAGCATACCATCGCCATTAATTGCAAGACAGACAATGCCTCGTACCAAGCATTCACCATAACTGTTTCCTGAAAATGATAGTAATCAGCTCCGAATGTCATTTGTGCTTCATTGAACACAGATATATGTTCTTTAACTTCAGTGAGATACCTCAGCATCATCCTCTTGGTTAACCCACAAGAACTGCACCTTGTCTTTCAATTGACTTCCTGCAAAGTTTCACTCATGCATCTATCACGAGCTGAAAATTAATTAAAATTGATGAAATGTTAAACAGAGATATTCCCAAAACATAAAGCTGCATTGAGTTAATTAATTACCTTCTCCAACCAATCCAAGCAAAACCGATAAGTAATCTTCAAGAAGTTGCAGAAGTTCAGAAAAAGAAGAGCCTCCTGGAGCAATAAAAACCTTGGATTTATTTCCATTGATTATAACAAACACAAATGCCGGAATTTCAGGTTATATACCAACCATGTTTTGTAGTGGTTTTTCGTCTTTGTTTTGTTGCTTTAGATGCCTCTTGGGCAACCATAGCAACTATTCTCATCCTAAGAGCTGAGAGCCGTTCCACTAAAGGTTTTGGCAAGATATCACTTAATGCCGAAGAGAAATCAACACTTTTAGGGACACGTAATCCAGGCACGAATACGGCAAGCTCACCGATATTTGTAGGCCATCTTCTGTTTCCACATGCATCCTTCGGTGTTGATACGAGGCAGCCCATATCCTACAATTTAATACAGAAAGCAGGAAAGCAAAATAGAGAAGAGAAGGTTCTCGTCATATATTAACAAAATGCATATACAATTAAAATGACAAACTCAGAAATGAAGGAGAGAGATAGCTTATAAAAGAAAAGAAAAGCAAAGGGCAGTTTCCAAAATCAGAAAGGATGACAATCCAAAACTATAACTGAAAAATGCAAACATTTTCTGGGGACAATTAACTTGATTAATTGTCCAAACTTGAAAAGTGACAAACAGTGTGACAGGATCTATGAAAACCATATACACAAGGATTTAAATGTTTCAAGAATTGGAGAAAAGGAGGGATGGCAAATATAAGTTATGAAATCTCTGTTACAAACGCTAGAAGTTATGAGCTTGCATCACAGAATAGACATGTCATCCTAAAATCAGAAAAGATGCATAAGCAACAGAAAAATATAATTATTTTATCATTCAATCAATCATACAATCATTGTAATACACACATACCGCAAAAAAAAAAGAAGGTAATTACAAGAATCTGTGAGTTTTAGCTCACCCTTGTTCTAAATAGCTAGAGGTCACAAATCAATTCCAAGAGCCCCCTTGTTGTCTCTGGACAAAATGTTTATTGAGTCAGAACTTGAACAAACAAAAGGGATGAAAAGCCAATTCAATACACATGAAACCCATGAATAGAAGAACTACCAACTGTAAAAGAAACAAGCAACTTGACATACATTTGGCATCCATATAAAATGACACAACCATCATTAAATTTAAATAACAAACTATAAAGCAAACAAATGACTTCCACAAATATTTCATCTCTATATCATTTCATCACATTTAAGCTAACATTTCTGAAGTAAAAAAAGGGCATGAACAATAGGGGAAAAAAAACAAACATATACAAAGAAACCACAACTTTCATAACCAAAACCCACAGATTTCACTTTGTTTAATAAGCAAATGGGGATAAACATCATTAATCCTCCAAAAAAACACTTAAATTAAACAAATAAGAGAAAAAGGACTTGCCAGTTAACATCCACAAAGAATACATTTTTCTAACATTAAAAGCACCTAAACATCTATAAAATACCCCAAAAAAAAACAAACCATAAAGAAAGAAAAACAACCAAATATCTCTTGAAAAACCACAACTTGCTCAATCAACATCTACAAAGATTTCATTTTTGCCATTAAGCAAATGGTGGCAAACATCAAAGATCACATTTTTCTAACATCTTCTTCCATAAAAAGAGGCACAAACATCAATAAACCTCCCAAAAAAACATAAAGAAAAAAAAAAGGAAGGAGATATTACAACTGGTCCAAGCAACAACCACAAAAATCTCATTTTGCAAACATCTTCTCACACAATAACAACATAAAATAAAAAAAACATACTTGAGAATCTGATCTCATTCCCAGATTGAGAACAAATGATTGGGAGAATGAGTTGGAGAGCTCATTGGAAGGTGGAGGGAGAGAGCTTCAGTGGAAATCCTGGCAATTGATAGATCCCCACATTGCTTCAATATATAAATATATACAATAACATATCTCATAGTTACTAATCCTTGTCAACACTGATTGATTGTTTTGTTGTGATACAGTTTTCAACATGTTAAATGTTAAGAAATTCTCATCTCCAAAGTTTTGAACAGGTCTTATTTATTTATTTTTTTTTTTATTTATTTTTTTTTTGCTTGTATATCCTTTGCAAAAAATGGTTAATACTAATATACTCTTTTTGTTGAGCATGTTTACTCTTTTATTTTAATAGAATAATAAACCATATATATATATACACACATGTCCGCAGAAAAATTCGGAGTTGAGTACAGTAATAATTAAGCCGCTACCGCTATAATGTGTACTAATTAGAGGTTAGTATGATTTATTAGGGTTTGTTTAGTTTTAGTTTTTTTTTTTTAGTTCCTTAGGGGTTTACGGTTGAGATTTATTTGGATACTGTGCTGAAACTTTTCACTGTGCTATTATGTTTTGGTTTTTGTTCTGAAATTGATTGAATGACTGAGATCAAAACACGAGTGAGGTTGTGTATAGCCTGAGGGGTTAAATTAGCATCTAACTGCCCCCAAAACATTTCTGGATTTTGAATCTATAGATGTCCCCTGCAAAACTGATCCTGTATATACATTGTTAGTAAAAAACCATAATTCTTTACATATAATTACAATTTATTTTTTATGAATCTTGCAAATTATTTTTATGTACATGTATATACTGGCTAAAAAATATTATAAAAAATTAAACTATGTTTTTTACTGTCTGTATTATCAATTTTGTAATTAGGTATCTCGAACCTTTAAGAGTAAATATCTTTCAACATATGTTTTTACCACCATCAGTAAAATAATCTTTTTATCATATTCTATTTAATCATCTTGGAAAAAAAGTAAAAAAAAATTCCATATTTATTTTAGTAAAATTTATAAATTAGATTTTTAGCTATATTTGTATTCAATAAATAAATGTGCATTATAAGGGAATGTAAGCAGATATCATTTTTTTTTTTATGAGGCATGTAGGTAATTTTTCATTTTTAAAAGGGTCCACCCTAGAAAAATAGGGATTTTTATTTTATTTTATTTTATTTGCCATCATGAACAAATTTTGATGGTTTAATTTAGGTAATAACTTTTTTTATTATTTATTTATATAAAATATCTTTATGGTAAGTCTCATTTCATTAGATATCCAATATAAAATATCGTTCTCAAACTTGTAAATTAAAAACAACTAAAAACTACAAAATGACATTAGAGAATTACATTATTTATAATTAGAAACTTCCTTTTTTTAAAATTAAAATCAGTTATAAATATTTTTTTATTTTTAATAAAAATTATATGGATTTTTTCTCAATCAGTTATAATTTCCATGTTACAAAATAAAATAAATATATTTATTTTTTCTTGTAACTTTTCAAATATCCCCTGTAGTCTCTGATATTTCAATTTCTTCTGCAAGCCTTTCTTTTTCAATTTACTTATTTTTTAGTCTTTATTTTATTTAAAAATCCAATTTTACCTCACTTATAAAATATACTTCTTATTTATTAAGTGTATTTTTTTACTTAACATTGTGTGTTTACGTATAACTACATAAGTTTTTATTTAAAATGTAACGCTTTTAATTTAATATTTATTTTTGATATTTAATATCTTAGTTTCTTGTATACTATTTTGTGAATTCTTTTTAAAAATCGTTGAGGGGCATTTCTTATAAAAGTATTGAAAAATAAACTATCAGATGGTGTCAGATTTGGAGATATGAAATAGTCAGAGATTTTTTTTTATTAAGCGAGAAAATTGGAGTGATGATATGAACAATTTTTTAAAAATTAATGGATTTGAATATTATAATTTAGTTATAAATATTTATTTATTTATTTGATCAATGTGACAAGTATAGCCAGATATTAATCATCCATCTTATGCGTCCTTACCCCGATGACTAAATTTGGGGCTATAGGCCCTAACTCAAAAAAATAAAATAAATAAACTACTGTTACATTTAACTGGACTTGAACTTAAGACTTTTAAATCTCCATTGGATCAAGTCCTGCTGGACTATAAACAGTTTGGTATAATGTTGTTAAAACCCCAAAATGAGATTAGAGAATTACATTATTTATTTGTTTATTATTATTTGGATGGGGGATGCAAGAAAAGGACAATTTATTTAAGAAGATAGGCACAAAAGGCTATGTGGAAAAATACAAATTTATGTTGTCTTTATGCGAATATCCAGATATTCCTCACATTAATAAACTTATCTTAACTTCATTAAAAAAAGAAGAATATATATATATATATATATATATATATATATATATTGATGTCCATGCGCACATCTTCTTTTTGTTTGTTTGTTTGACCATATATATATCATATATTTATTTGCCATTTTGTGGTATCTTAAATGGATTTGTGAATGTGATGTTCTTTTTTAAAAACAAGGCTAAATAATAGCTTCAGTGCTTTTTTTTTTCTTGAATTGTAATAATTCACTCTAAATTTAATGTAAGAATATTGGAAAAAAAAATATGTATTTCATGTGAGGGGATATATCTAATAGTTGCCGCCTTTGCTGTCCTGGCACTAGTTACACTTTATAAAAATTATAGCTAAACTCACATTACCCGAATTCAAAACGTATAGAAGCATTGATGCCAAAAAATCTCAATTGTGAGTATGAATTTGCAGTTTCAATTTTCATGTCAGCTGAGACAGGCACATCGGGGAGCTGTCATTACCTCATATACACACATCCTTCATTGGACATACATTTATCATATTTTATCAAATATATATATATATATATAATAGTTTTTTATTATTATTATTATTATTATTATTATTATTATTATTATTATTATTATTATTATTATTTTGGTTTATATTTATGATATTACCCTAAAATCTTGACTATAACTAGATTTAAGAAACATTGATGTCACGATTTTTGCCGTCATTAATTGACATATTATGCTGTAACTTTATTATTTATTTATGTATAAGAGCTTCTTAATAAATAGAAGTTAAAAAAAAAACCATTACACTCACTCCTAATTTAATAAAAAAAATCATTTTTCCTCTCTCATTTCTTTTTATTACATAGTTATTACTTTTTCTCTCTTTTATTCAATTATTTATAGCACCAAATTAGTTATTTGTTCAAAATATATTAATTAGATGTATGCCCTGATAGAGTGTTTTTCCACCACCAATATCATTTTTTCATATATATATATATATATAAACTAAAAACAATAACGTTACATTTGTATTTTTATCATTTTTATGGTTTTAAATTTTTGTATAAAGCCAATCCAAACCCTGAACATGATAACCATTTTCAAAATAATAAAAACAACATAATGCCACTAAAATCAACTTATTTTTTTCTTCATGCATGTCAACACGCTGCATGTCAAAGAGACGGAGATTCACTGAAGGATATATTCTCTAACCCCGACTTGTCAAACTCATTCTTGACCCATCCCTTATCAAACTCATCCTTGACCCATCCCCGAACCCACGTGTAGGGCAAATTCATCCCTAACCCCTCCGGGGATTACCCTAATTTGGAAATTCCCCATATCGATTTTTTTTTTCAAAAATATATTACTTTTAAATAATATTTTTTTAATAAATAATTTTCTAATATTATATATATATATAATATTAAAATTATATCATCAACGACAAAACCAAACCCTAACCCACGTGTAGGGCAAATTCATCCCTAACCCCTCCGGGGATTACCCTAATTTGAAAATTCCCCATATCATTTTTTTTTTCTCAAAAACATATTACTTTTCAATAATATTTTTTTAAATAAATAATTTTCTAATATTATATATATATATAATATTAAAATCATATCTTCAACGACAAACCCAAACCCTATAACCCGATGAGATTTAAATCCCCACTCTGGCCCCAACCCTGTTCTCCCAAATTTTACCCCCTACCCTAGCAAAACAAAGAATAAGGTTCCCGTCAGGTCAAGGAAAATTGACAACCCTAGATGTTGACTTTGACTTCACACATACCACCTTTCACCACATTTTTTG
This sequence comes from Dioscorea cayenensis subsp. rotundata, assembly GCF_009730915.1. Classification (NCBI taxonomy): domain Eukaryota; kingdom Viridiplantae; phylum Streptophyta; class Magnoliopsida; order Dioscoreales; family Dioscoreaceae; genus Dioscorea; species Dioscorea cayenensis. The sequence goes on along the minus strand of NC_052472.1, from coordinate 1,321,654 downwards.
TTAATATTTATTTTCACAATTAAAAACTCCATCTTCTTTGAAACAAAAGGAAAACACAAATTGTCAAACAAACAAATAAATAAATAAATAAATAAAAAAGAAAACACAAAACCCATGGACCAAAAATCATGAGAAAAATATCTCTATTAAACAAAATAATAACATCAACATGCTTCTCATTGATTCCTCCAAACCAAAAATAATATTCTTCAGCAATGCACAATTAATGCATAAAAAATGATTGACCATCTGCCAAGAAAGTGATGATAGATCCAGAAAAAACCCAAATTATTCACTATTTTAGCCTTCTGATACTGTAGAGATGTCCAGATCCAATGGCACACCAAGACATATACTTTCATTCAATGAAGCATTCAATTCTAAAACACCTACCAACTTATGCTACAAAATTTATAGAATTTAGACACAAAAAAATTTGTCAGAAATACTATATACCAAAATGCTCAAAAAGTGTGATATAAAACCAATGTAAATCTTGAATCATTCCCTGTTTGTCAGCTTGCTGTTGGATTGAAAACAAATGACCTCATGAAGAAAAAGACTGGCCAGGGTTTCTTCCGTTTGCCCAAAATGGTAACATGACATGTCAAAGGGCTGTTTTTCTTTTCTTGCTACTAGAAGGTTGATTGTCAGATAACCTGGACATTAATGTAAAAATGTAATGTTAGTCATATAAGAGATCCCAAGAAAGTATAACAGAAATCTTGAAAGAGAACATTTCATTTTAACCATCAAGTAAAAACATAACTTGTAGGTTTTTGCCCCATTGGCTCATGTAGACTCAGGATAATGTGACAATTGTCTGACAAATCATCTGCCATGCCAGCTTAAAAAGGCCAAAATGCATGGGTTTATCTAGTTTAGGGGCCATTAGTGGCTTTAAACCTTGCCCCCTTGACAGCTTGTCATTGTTCATACATAAGTTCTTCACTTATCAGTTATCAGCATAAGGAAGTGCATGAAAAATCAGACAGCCATATTTCTTGTTTTGAAAATACTTCATAGAAACAAAAAGGTGATAATCAAATTAATTGGAGTTTCACTGCATTTATCATCGCTTAATTCAAACAACACCAAGAAGAAAATGGAGAGAATAAGATCTGACAATCTACATACATGGCCAAAAAAAAGGATTTGGTTTATCAATTGAAGTGTGTTCAAATGGAGAAGGCTAAAAGAATTAGTCAAAAAGCGCATTTATAGGGAAAAAGGGGAGATGGAAGGAAGATGATCTTGAACTCACAAAAACAGTTGTTCATATATCTAATTTCCAATGGTATTAACTATCTACAGACTGCTTACCCTTCCCACATTCGTTTCCGTCTTGGAGTTGCACAAGCAAGATTGTTATCTTCAGAACACGCCACAGAGCCAATTTTCTTATTGTCCAGATTAGCCAAGCCACAATGACTTAACAGTGTCAAAATATTTGGCAACTCCGACATACTTTGTGTGCGCTCTTTAAGATATTCGACTAAGATACTCCCTGTTGAAATGGGTAAGAAACAGATCAATATTGCATTTTGCAATTATAGCCAAACATGTCATCCTTGCAGAAATAACTTTTATCAACATAGGCTTCAGCATGATTGTTATGCAAATCAAGAGTTTATCGAAACTTTTTATATTACTTATAACTTAATTTATCAGTAAAGATAAGCTGTTCTTCACACAGCTGTTCTGGTTATTAACATAGGTCGCTTTAAAAGTATGGCGTAACTTGTTTTGCTTGACATTTGATGAACATCATTGCCAAGTGTTTGATGAACTTTACCAGAAACTTTCTCAAAATCATACAACATTATCATTGTCTGACATATTCTATAATGATGCAACACATTATAACAATTTCTCATCTGTCATATCATCAAAATATATTATTAAAGAAATATAAAAAGCTTAGTTCATCAGTCAAATGCTGATTCATGAAGCATAGCAACTCTCCCGATTCATCATCCTATAAATATATACACACAGTATAAAGGCTAACATATGTAACATATTACAGTTTCATTTAAAACAAATGAATGCATCAAGCAGGTAATAATGAACCAAGCATACCAAGAACCCGAAGCATCCTCAAATCAAATCTTTCACCTAGGTCCTTGATTCCTGCATGTTTTGCACGTTTGATTACCAGTTCTTTCAAGCATACCAACAGATCCTGCAGAACATGAAAACAGATTCTCTTGTAAGAGACCACATTCAAATGGTTGCTATATAGTGTGGAGAATGACTGAACCCTCAACTTCAATGTAAGATGAAAGCGTCAAAAGGAAACCGAGTTCCCCAAAACCACAAATCGAGTGACATATAGACCAAACTACAGGCAAAGCGACATTGTTTAAAATATAAGACTTACGAGCTCAGGCTCAGAGAGTGATGAGAGCCACTGAGCATCTTCGAGTCCTGCACTTCCAGCACATGTTAAATCCTCCGACATACCCATTATTACTTCTAATAACGCATTTGTCGCCTGCAAGAGATGAATGCGTTTCATCAATACCTCTTGTAATATTCTTTCATTTGAAATAAAATAAAGCAACACAGGCAACAAACCAACAATCAAAATCAAAACAAAAATTTTAATGCTTTTCCAAGAAATCAGTCAAAGACGCAAGAAGAATTGCAGAGCGTATGATCACAATGGCAGGCATTCCAACAAGATGCTGAAATGGATCGAAAGAGAAGCAAACAAAAGAGAAATCTTTGATCGAAATTTCAACCTACAAGAACGCTATATTTCCAGTAGACGAGACGAAATCAATAAGGGTCAACCAAATCAGAAAAACAAACACCAAGAGTGACTCAAATCAGAAACCGAAACCCTAACAAAAACAAACAAAATGTTCATCCAAATCAATTAGGGTCAACAAAATCAGAAAAAAAGAAACAATTACAAGAAATATAAATACAATCAAATCAGAAAAACAAGAATAACCTAAAATCAGAAGAACAAGCACCAATGCAATCAAATCACTTCAAAATGTTCATCCAAACCAAAACCCTAACAAAAACAAACAATTAGAACACAAAACAACACCAGGATCGACCAAAACTAAAATTTTGATACCAGAAACACGAAGAGCATGAATGCATTTGAATGCTTACATCGAGAAAATCGAGCAATCGATTCTTTTCAAGCAATCATCCGAAGAAGGGATTGTTCGAATGGAGATTGACTGGGTTGGAGAAAGGAACTCTTTCTGGGGTTTTTGGCGAAAACAACGGTCCGATCATGTCCAAATTTCCTCGAGATCAGCAACATGAAGTTTTACTTATCACTCCCTTGAAAGTTTTTAATTACTTATTATTCCCTATTTTTTATGAAAAACTTCGTTTAATAATTTTTTTTACGTATTGCCCCTTGTACTTTCAAATTTTGTTCTATACTATCTCGGTAAATATTTTTTTTTATTGTAAATCTTAGATGAATTCAATTTATTAATATATAATATATATATATATATATTTAAATAAATAAATTCTTACAACAAAGTCAATTAACATTTGGGTCCTCATGAGTTTCTTTTCTTGTCTGTGCATGCTCTTATTTTCTCTTTTTATTGTCTATTTGTTAAAAACCATATATAAAAAAATATATATGATTGATATATATATATATATATATATATGTATGTATGTATGTATGTGCAAATTTCTAGTTAAAAATTCTGTTCGGTTAATTTCTTCAGTTTAATTAAAATTTAATTATATATTTAAAATTTTATAATTGATAATTTGACATTAAACCAAAAAAAAATTTATAAATAATGAAGCGGACAAAAATCCCTCAGATTAGGAGGACAATTTCGTCTTTTCCATATTGACCTTTCATATCTACAATTCCCTCCGATTCAATCTCAGCTCTAACGTTTCTCGACGTCGATGCCCTAACCCTAAATCCGATCAGGATTTCAGGTTTGCTTTCTCGTCTCCTATCAAATCTCTCTGAATTTTCGTATTGCATTCAATGCCAGTATCTATAAGTGCTTTTTCGATGTTTACGCCAGTGGATTTCCCATTTTTTTTTCCTTGAATTTGAGTAGTTTTTGAGTTCTCTGGTTCATTTTGGAACTCTTGGTCTTGAGCGATCTTGATTTCAAGGATCGACCTAGGAAGCTTGGATTTCCAACAGTAAATCTTGAAATTTTATATTGATAGCTTGATTTGTGGTAGAAATCACTGGCTACAAGACATGTTTTTGAGCTGTTGATGCTTGTTTTCTTGCTCTTTCTTTGCTAAGAATTTTTTGTATCGCAACAATAAGCTTCTAAGCATTGTTGTCTAAATTAGAAGTTCTCTTCTTGTCAGCTTTAAAAAGAATTTTTTTAACCAAATTTCATTTTAATTATTAGTTTTCTTTTTTGCAACTTATATATATGACCATTGAGTCATGGTTCACTGATAAATTAGTGATCAGAAGGAAGTATAATTCATTTATTGACAGATTTTGTGGATCTGGAGTCTTGAGAAATAGTACTTGTGGAAATTTAACTTATTCTTGGATAGTATGAGAACCTAGATAGCTGATGTTTCTTGATATAGGATTTTATTGGAATCAGTAAAACTAGGAGCATGATCCAGTGAGTAGCCTAAATTTTTTATTTTCGAGTGATGCAGTTTTAGATTTTTGGGTTATTCAATTAAGAGCTGCATATGAGTATGAGCCAGGTAAAACTTGTTTTCTTTATAGTGTTAAAAATGATGACGTATGTGGGTGTTTAACAGTTCTGTGACTGGAATAGTCTGTCCCGAGAACCCTAAGTGCTTTGATTTGTTAGACTGCATCACTTATTATGAAAGTGCATTTCTTGAGTATGCAACATTAACAAGCTTCCATACATGTTGTGTATTACATCTACAGAAACTATTTTTATATTTATGTCACAAATTTTGAATGAATTTTTTTTTCCAACCTTTTCCATGCCAGTTTTTCAGTAACATGGAGAATGATAGAACTGAGCAATCCACACAAACTTCAATCAAGTTCAGGTGTAAAAAAGCACATACTGGCGAGGCAAAAAAGAATGACACTGGACCAACAGCTACAAAGATCATGGGAATTGATGAAAATGACAAGTCAGAAAAAACCTTGGTATCTCAAACGCCAGAAAAACCTGAGTGGAGGATCAAGGGAAAGGAAATCGGTTATTCTTCGAGGATGAAGCATTTATCTGAAAATTTTCAGAGTCATGATCATATCATTGAACCAACTACTACAGATTATGCAGATGATAGCACCAAAGGTCCTGCCATCTCAGAATATTCTGAGAGATATATGTGTGGTGAGAGAAGATCACCAGTACATGAAGCTGTTGATATTCCAGAGAAGTGTGTAACATGACATGAGGTTTTCTTTTTTCTTATATGCATTTTAGCTGCTAAAACTAGTATAAGACCTTTCTTTTCACTTCAGGTGCAAAACACTGGCTGACCTTTTTAATGGAATGGTATGTTCTATAAGACTGCTTAACTTATGCAAAATGGCAACGACCTTCCAAAATATTTCCACTCAAGTGGAGATACTGACAAAAAGGTACCATGAATTGTGAGTTGCACTCACCTGAAGAAATATGATTGTCAAATGAAGGATGAGTTTTCTTTCTTTTCACAGGAAGTTCTTAAGCAATCATCTTGCACAGATGAAATATTTATTTCCTGAGGCGATTCAGATGGAGAAGGTACTTGTCCATGAAGTTTCAAGTTTGTGCATGAAGCAGGACTTGAAGATCACTCTGCTTTTACATATTGTGGACTGTCCTTCTGATCCTGCCAAATCTGCATTTGCTGCTTTATCTGAAGCCTTTAATTCAAAGCTCAAGGACTTTTTTAATGCTCAACCAGAGGTATTGTTCTCCATACTTCATTTCATACTCGTGATCTGACTCTTATTTTATTTATTTATTTTCCATCTTCGCTTCATGCTATTTATTAAGTTCCGCAACTAAAGTTTGGCCTTGAAGTCAGCTCTGATGGTAATTAGAACGTTATATGCTATTTCTGTCAATAATTGCCAAAATGGATTGAATTATGAAAATTTAATGAAAATGTCATTGATGCCGCATTAGAAGTGTCCTCATAAATAGAGGGCAAGATACTGTATTGCTTGAGGAAAATATACAAGCCTATGCCAAACAGTACCGGGGGCCCAAGTGTATATGGATTTTAGTGTTAGGTTCTGATCATAGACATGTGCTATGGAGCATTGCTAAATTTCACTTTATATTTTGAGGTTGCATGCCATAATGTGAAACATTCTGCGAGGTGAGCTAAAGGAATAAAAATGGATTATTATTTGTTTAGAGTTTCTTGCATATTCTGATGACACATGCATTTATGTATTGCGCTTACCAATTGAAAATGATCTAAATTATTTTTGTTATTAGATAACATCCTATGGATGGGAAGAAAGAAAATAGCCATTTGCGATGTATGCTGATTGTTAGGAACCCCTTCTCATTATGTTTTGTCACATCTAGGACTACTTTTCTTTTCTTTTTTCCTACATGGTTAATATTGTATTATATCCTACACTGCTTTTGAAACTTTGTTATTTGCTACATTTGAAAACCTTATAGCAAATAGAACCTTTTCAAGTGTTCACTAGCCTAGGTTTTCTCAATGCTTTTGGGTGATTAGTTTCTTGTCATTTGGCGTTTAATATTAGTTTTCTTTTAGTCTTGCCATATTGCGTTTGAGGTGGAGACCACAGCATTTAGCTGGTTATAGTACTCAGTATCTTTTTCTTTCTGCTATGTTTTTCAGTAACTCTTTCCACTTGACCCAGTAACCTGAAATAGTCTTTCCTAATTTATCTTTAGCTTCAAGACTATAAGAAATGTAGGTGGCCATCTACAGCTAACATTATGAATCATCATATAATTCTCTGAAATTTCTTTTAAGAAACCATATCTTTTGGACTTTCTTTGCTTATGCCCAACGAAGTGACTGATTGTGAGCAAAAAATATTTAAATTTTGTAATAAATAGATTTTAAGTACATGAGGTGATGTAGACCTCACACATGAAAAGTTTTTCATCTGAATGGTGCAAGAAGATTACTATTCACAACCTTGAAAGCCAGTTATGGTGGATTGAATTCGGTTGATGTAATACTGTCTTGATGTAAGTGATTTCTTCTGCCTGGAACTCCTTGATCTGTTGTTTCAAAAAGACTAAATTTCTTGCTTATTTTATTAGTTTACTTAGCAACCATGCCAAACACAAGATATGATCAAAGCATCCTTTGCCGCAACCATATTCTTGTAAAACGCACATTTTGTTGGTCTCAGGGTTGTTAGTTTGTCAGTTGTATATCTGGTGCTTCAGCAGTAAAGAAAACTAAATATGTCATTTGAATGTTATTGTTGTGGGCTGTGATCTCTGATTTGAGTGAGTAGCTCAAATTCAGGTTGCTAATAGACCTAGCAAAAATTGGGTCTTCTGGTTTTGGCTCAAACTTGTGCAGAGTCAAATTGAATTGAACAGACTGGAGCAGTGATTTCCTAGGCCTAAGTTTGACTTTGTTAAAGCTCAACTTTTCACTGTTTTTGTATTATCTTTCTTTTATTTCTTTTATGTCTCATACCTTTTTTATCATATTATTCTTATAAAAAAATTTTGGAATCAGAGAAATTAAGGAAGATCCATGTGAATCACTAGGTTTTTGTTGGTTAGATTGCACTTGGTTATTATTGCCGTATCTGCGTAATGGTTTTCATGGCAATCTGTTGGTGTGCCTCTTTAGCATGCATGTCACAATTGAATATTTATTTATGACAACCAAGATTTATGCCAACAGGTTGCTGATGTTCCAGAGGCCATTCTTCCAGACCCATTTGACCAAAGAAAAGATACCACTCTCATAAACAAATTGACTGAGAGATCAGCAACAGTACCACCTTTGCAAAGTTTTGGCAACGTTGATTCTGTGTCAAGTACATCTTTTATTCTTTCATCATTCCATAAGCAGTTCTCTGGCAAAGTTGTCATCCCAGAAACACTCAAAACTCAGCAACTTGCTAACCCTGATTCATTGGACTCTATTAAGCCTGATGATGAGACTGCTGCATTCAGCAGAAGTCCACAGAAGAAGGATAATATAACTTTTGTTTCCACCATCAATTCTTCTCACATGATATGCATTCCAAATCAGTTGACTGGTTCCAAATTTTCTGAGGGCACTCCTACAAAATCTTTTATTAACTCAGATGAGTTGAGGGTGGAGACTCCTGCACTGCAGACACCTAAAAGAGCTTTGCTTACTCCAAATGAGAAGCCGGTTATTGAGGGAGGAGGCTTTGTAACTGAAGCTAAGGTTTCTGGTTCAGTTCGTAGGTCACTAATCTATTCACCAGCAAATACTGATGGGGATGTGTCATACTTAGTTCAGTCAGGTGAACAGGATGGTAGAGTCAAATCTTTTTGTGAAAAGACAACTGCTAAAAGATGTCTAACTGATGAGGTAATTAGCCAATCTCCCACAACCCAAATGCATACAGTATGTGCCTTCTAGTGATTTGTTTTCATTTGTGTGGCGAACACTTAATAAATATTGTCCAAACTATTTGGTGAGTGATCGCAAAAATCCTCATTCCAGACTTGATTAGAAATGCAGTGGTTTCCTCTTAATTGATCACTTTCCTGCTTCTTTACCAAATTGTATTATTGATCAAAGGATGTTAGTTTATGAGAACAATTGTTGTATAGTCCGGGCAGTGTATGACTTAGCTAATAAGATATTTGGATTTTCAAACAGATTCCTGTTCATACAATAATGGTTCTTTGGGAATCAGAAAACTCTGTGGCACCTATGCAGGGTTAGAGTTATAACTTCATCTTATTCAAGAAAAATTTTCATTTTGGAACACTTGCTGATCAAATTTGTGAAATTTCTACTTTAGGGCCATCTTCTAACTTAATAATTGTTCTGTCACGTCTCTGTTATGAACTTTCCTCTTGCCCTTCACAACATCAAGGGGGCAATTTTTTTCTTGATGGTATGAATTGGCAATAAGCGGGGCAGTGATTTGCTTACGGTGTAATAGTTATATATCTTTTTTGCTCTTTCCTTTCAAATAATTAACTTAATGTCTGGATTTCCAGGTTTGTGATAGTGAAATCAAGGATCAACAGATGAGGCAGACAGGGTCTGAGAAGCGCCAAGAAACGTTGGCTTGTTTGCCAAATCTCTTCAATATGATCAAACTCATATTTAGATCAGTCAATTGTTCTTTTATCACTAAGAAGGAGCTCATCCACAAGATAATCACAATTGACCTCGAGATTGAGGATTCACGTAAAATTATATAATCCTGATCAGCTCCTCCTTGTGCATGTTATTCTTGTTTTGGTTAATTCTGTATCAATTGTTTACATTCACATTTTGCTTCTGCAATTTTAGGTGAAGTAGAAGAGCAACTGAGATTGTTAGAAGAATTGGTTCCAGATTGGATTAGCAAGAAAACTGAAACCACAGGAGATTTTCTTTACAGGCAAGTATTTTACAAAAGCCCAAATGAGAATTCGTATTTAACATTATGACCGTTATTTCTGTCTTGCATAATCAAGAGTAATACTATGAAAATTCTTGGCCTGACATTTCTCCAAGACAACCGATAATGTGCTTGCAAAGTTTACTATTCCCATTCTACCAATATCATCTCATATGTTCAATGATTCAGTGTTTCTAATGATGTTTCCGTGTAGGCTCGATAATCAGTTTACTTTGCAAAGCTAACATTTGTGTTGTGTGTCTTACAGTATAAACAACTCGGTGAATCCCGATTTAGTTCGAGCGAGGCTTTTGGAAGCTCAGTGAGTGTTTTAATGCCAAAAATTTGTTTCCACTTGGATTCATATGTTCTATTTGTATCTGTTGTTAAATCTACAAAAATGTTGTAATGTCATCTAAATCAATATGACTTACTTTCTCCTTAATAGTTTTATATATATTCTTTGATAAATTAGAAACAGTGATGATTGTTTCATGTGTGATTCTTGTGGTCTGCATTGTCCTTTATGATCTGTGTTCTGTGGAATCAATCATCAAGAAGTAGTTGTGTTAGTATTATTATTATTATTATTTCAAGTCTATATAATACATGAATTATAATCTGGTACTTCGCTTTTTGGGCATCCAAAGGGAGGCATTATCTAGCTTGTCCTCATCATTTACTGTATAAATAAATGTTGATATATTATTTTATTATTGGTATTATTATTGTTATAATTAGTTGCATTATCATATACACCACAGAAACTTATCAATAGAGAGAAGGATATGATTGCTCCAACAATTTAGTCAATTAAAACAGTTTGTCAAATGGATTAAATTTTTATAATTTTTTTTAATCATACTTGTACTAAATTTCATGAATCAACAGTGGATTTTCAATTACAAAGTAGTTGCAAATTTAATATTATATTTTACATAATAGTAGTTCAGGTTTTATACATTCATCGAACTAAATGAAGAACTTTTTAAAATAACTCTTTATATCCGAACAAAGATGATATTATTAGTGTAATACATTTAGTGTCAAATCATTAGAAAAACATTAGTAATATGATGTCTTTATTTATAAGGCATTTTTTAATAATAAATAATGTTTATATCTAATGAGTTTAGGTATTTTGTTTTTTTTTAATTGAATTGAAATGATTTATTTATTTTTTAAAAACAAAAAAAAAGTTTAGATATCTACCTACTCCAACAATAATAAAAGAACAACCTCAATAATTCATCTTAAATTACACCATTTCATCATTCTCCCTCTTTAACTTTAATCTTTATCTTCATTATTTATTGCCATAAGTTCATCATACACATCATAACCATCAAGACCTTTATAATATATTTTTCCATCATGCAAATTTTCTTCATCTATAAATAACTTCCCTTCAACACCTTCACTTCCACATCCAAAAACAGTCCAATACAATTATACAAACAAACTTCATCTTCAACAAAACAATGAGCACACAACTCTCAAACATGCTCTCAAAAGCTCTACCATTCCTCCGTGGAGACCTTCAAACCATAGATCCATCACTTCCCAATCTCATCACCCTCCTCCAGTCTTCCGGCGCCGGCGAGTGCTGGCACAAAGACGGCTGTTTCTTATCCCACCTCACCGACGTTTACCGCATTCTCAAGCTCTGGAATGCTCCTAACTCCATTGCTCTTTGTGGTCTTTTCCATTCTGTTTACTCAAACTCTTATGTTAATCTTGCTCTCTTCGACATCAACTCCGATGGCCGTGAAACTCTCCGTGGACTGATCGGCGTCGAGGCCGAAAGACTTGTTCATCTTTTCTGCATTGTTGATAGGCAGACACTCATTCATGATGATATCATTTTTAAGTATTCTGATGATGAACTTGTTTATCATCTTCAGTGTTCTGAAGAGTCTGTGATTAAGGTCAGGGAGACTGGAATTTCAAATAGTAATGAACAGTGGCGTCAGAAACTGCAGTCTATTCTTCCTGCTCAAGGTATTATCAATGTTTTCTAAATTAAAATAAAATTATTAAATTATGGTGTGGATATATTGAAGCTTGAGAAGAAGCAATTGAGGCCTTATCTTTTCTGCATTTTCAATTTGTAATTGTTTCAAAAATATTATAAAACATATTGATATTAACACCTTTGCAATTTTAATGCAGGAATAAAAGTGAAGCACATTAAAAACAGGAGAAGAAGTGCATCTATCAAGAAGAATGGTAGCAGCATTTGTGCTCATGACAATGGCGGATTTCAGTGATCAATACTATTCCTTTCAAGATGAACTCTTTGATAACGAAAATGGTCGATTAGAGTTCACCGGAAACAAATTCACCGCACTCTGGCCCGGCGACGGCCGGCCGGGACTATGGATGAACTCCATATCAAGAATGGGAGCTATCTATAATCTCATTGTAAGAGAAGAAAACATCTTTATTCAAGAAACAATAACACAAAAATCACAAGATTATAACGATAGAGACGACGACTTGGAATTAGTAATTCCGCCGGTTTTTCAGTATTGCACAAAACTATTGGATACAGAAAAACAGAAAGCAGCAAGAGACTTGTATTGGGATGTCATGATAAATCATAATAGAATGGAGACAGTGGAGATGATGCTGAAAGAGAGTTGTGAGAAGAATCGGTACGTCGGCGAGCCGTATTTGGTGCTCGGGCAAGTTTATGTGAGTACAGGAAGGTTCGAGGAGGCGGAGAAGGTGGCAGAAGAAGGGTTGAGGTTGATAATGGAGTGGGGGAGTTCATGGGATAAGAGGATGAGTTGGGAAGGGTGGATTGCATGGGGAAGGCTTATATTGATGAATGCTAAGAATAAGAGTTGGCCTAAAAGTTCTTGGGGGATACTTAACCTTGGTCTTGTGAGGTGAGCCTTTTCTTTGTGTGTATGCTTTGTGTTTTCAATGCTTTGTGTGCTTGAGAGTTTGTTTGGTCAATAAGAGAGTTTGGTTGTGTTGTGTGTAAATAATAAAAATAAATTATATATATATATATATATATATATATATATATGGCAAAAGATCTTCTATTGACGTTCAATTATCAACCGTTGGATTATAATCTAATAGCCGATATTGATAAACAATAGTACTGTGTGGTATACTGTTCTGAACAGTAATTGTCGTATTTGTTACTATATTAATTGTTTGTTACTGTATTAAATTGTTGTTCATCATTATTGGTTGTTGGATTGAGATCCAATAGTTGATAATGGACGTCCATAGAAGAATGGTCCTCTAAATATATATATATATATATATATATATAATTTTTATAAGTGAGCATTTGTTAGATAATGGTTTGAACATCTTCATTGAAATTTTGTGGAGATTGTTAACATGAAATTTTAATTGTTACTCTATTGAAAGTTTTGAATTACTTGCTATTTGGAACTTTTTTAAATTGTAAAATGTAAATTGAATTTAATTAATTAATATTATTAAAAAAAAATGTTTGTATATAAACATATATATATATATATAGATAAACTCCCACACCACAAAAAAGACTGAATATATTTCAGTGTCCGAACAAAGATACCAAAAAAACAGGGTCAGATTGTTACTGTCAGAATTCAGAGAATCAACATGATTTCTATGTGTGTGTACATATAATTTTACTCTTTTATGAGGGTATCTATGCAAATTTAAATATAAATTTGCTTGATGACTGATCATGTCATTCTCCAAATCAAGTTCCACCACATAAAAAAAATTAAAATTAAAAAAAAAAACTTTTTCTTTCAATTTTCTCATTTATCCAACCTTATTTCCTACATAATCAAGTAATTCAACAACCATATAAATTGCTGCTTGAACCTTCTTCAAAGATAACCAAACTCTTACAAACTACACAGATTATTATCAGATAATCAGATGTTATCCTCCAAATAAAAAACTAAAAAAACTATCAGTTTGAATTCATGCTGCTGTTGTTCTTGTTCCTGCAAGGTGGCAAAGGTTTGCCACAAAGACAAAGATTATGAGCATAAGCAACAGCATGAAAAACATTGAATGGTCTTGTCTGAGGAATCAATCCACACAATCTATTTGCTCTGAAATTTGCATGTCTCACATTCCTCAAACCCCACAAAACTCACTGGAATCCTCCCACTCAACTCATTGATTGATAAATCAATCCATTCCAACCCTTCAATCTCTCCCATTGATTCAGGAATGCTCCCATTTAATAAATTCCTTGAAACATCAATCTTTGTCAAACTGTTCATCTTTGAAATTGAGTTTGGGATTTGTCCTGTCATTCTGTTGTTTGAGAAATCAATGGATGTCAGTGATTCAGGAAATTGGAATTCTGGGAATTGGCCTTTGATTCTGCAACCAGAGAGATTTGATTTCTCTTAATTGCTCTCTGTTTGTCAGCCATTTTGGTATACTTCCTAAGCTGAAATTATTGTGATTAAGGTCTATGGATATGAGAGATTGAAATCCGGTGCCGAGTTTTTCCGGCAATGAACCGGAGAAAAAATTTCTGGAGATGTTCAGGTACCAGAGTTTCTGCAGTTGTGCAAAAGCTTCAGGAATGAAACCATTCAACAAATTATCACTCAAAGACAAAGAAGACAAAGATTTCAAGTTGCCGATTTGGCCGGGAATGAAACCGGTGAGCTTGTTATGACTCAAAGAGAGATCTAAAACACCAGACAAAGAACAAAGACTTGCTGGGATTTGTCCTGTGAATTGGTTGTAGGACAAGTCCAAGAAAGTCAGGTTCTGGAACTGGGAATCAAAAAAGGTTGGAATTGGACCAGAGAACAAATTGTGACTGAGATCAAGAGACTGTAAACTGTGAAGATTTCTGAATGTTTTTGGGATTGGACCTGACAACAAGTTCATGCCAACATTGATTTGGAACAAACCAGGAATGGAACCAAGTGAGGAAGGAAGCTCACCATGAAGTTTGTTGCCACTCAAAGACAAAGCCTTTAAAGAATCTCAAAAGTCCTAGTTTTGAAGGGATAGAACCTACAAGCATGTTGTTTTCCAAGTAAAGCACAGTGAGATTGGAGAAGTTAGAGAAGGAAAGAGGAATGAAGCCAGTGATTTGCTTCATGTTGGAAATGAGAAGGGATTGTAGGAAAGTAAGGGAGGAAAGAGAAGGAGACAGAGTACCCTTCATGTAGGACAGAGGATCAGATGGAGAGGTTTGAAGATGGAGTGAAATGACTCTGTATGAAGTTGGATGGCATTCAATACCTTCCCAAGCATTGCAGCAGTCAAGACCTTGCCATGTTGAGAGGATTCCAGTGGTGTCTTTGATGATGCTTGCTTTGAAACTCAGTAGTGCTTCTCTGTCTTTTGATGAACATTGTGTTTCCTCTGCCATTGCCATTGCCATTGCCATTGCCATTGATGATGATAAAGTGCATGGAAGGATGAAGATGAAGAAGAAGACAGTAAAGAAGGAGGAGTTCATGGTGGTGGAATGAGAGGAAGAGAAGGGAAGGTTGATGGATGAATATATATATATATGAGAGAATGAGTGTTTGTGTGTTTGTATGTATATAACTATATATATATATATGTATGATGGAAGAAGAGGAGTTGCTTTAGGATTACTCTTTTCACATGTATTATTGGGAGTTATCACGCGGCATATAAATTTCTTTAGAACGTTGGAGCGCATAGTGTTTGAATTTTTTTGATTTGCTTTTTTTGTTTTTTTTTTTTAATCCTCTTGTAAATAATAAAATAAAATAAAATAAAATAGATGAGGCACGGGAGTCGGGCACAGGAGTCGGGAGTCCTATACGGGAAGTCGAGAGTTTGATTCACTCTCTTTATGCAGTGAATAGTATTATAGTATAGATAGTAGTTTGTTCACTTTAAAAATATAATGATAATAAAATAATAATAAAATAAAATAAAAATGATGAGGCAGGGGAATTGAGCACAGGAGTCAGGAGTCCGATGCGGGAAGTTGAGTGTTTGAATCTTTTGCATTATACAATGAATAGTATAGATAGTAGCTTATTTATTTTATAAAAAAATAATAATAAAGTAAAAAATAAATGATTAATAAAAAACTTTTTTAGGATGTGTATTTTCACTAGTGTAATTTTTTATATAACTTTATTGATGGAATATGATTGGAAATGTGTATTATTTTATTTTTTGTAAGTAGATGTTGGAAATTAGGGTTGATTATATGTGGCTTTTTATATTTTAATTACGTAAATGAACAAAGTTTAAAAAAAACACCAATTTAGGCAAAACGGTAAATAAAAAAATTGAGAGACTGTATTTAAATAAAAATAAATATTGTAGAAAATATATAATTAAAAATGATGTTTTTAATAAGTATAAAAGAAAATTGAAATAATATATTTTTATTTTTATTTTTATTTTCTAGTGTATAATTTTCTTTTGGTGTTAATTGAATTATATCAAAAGTATTTTGGGAATAGTAACATATACTAATTTAATAGAGGAAAAGAAAATCTTAGCACAATAGTTTAATATGAAAAGAATACAAGGATGCAATTATTTCCACTCTCTTTTGACTTAGAATAAAATTGGAATAAATTTTTTGAGTATGCACACCAAAAAAGAATAATAATAATAATAATAAACAAAAGTAGGAAAACCAAGCTGTTAATTATAAATATATACTTAGTTTAAGGGCAAAGCAAAGCTAAAAGAGAATGTATGATGTGTAACATTAAATGCTTAAAAAGAATAAGAAGAATATGTAGCTTTTAAGCCTTCCAAGCATAATTATTTTCAACATAATAATCTTTCTTTGATTGAATGAGTTTTTAGTCAAGTCTATATAGACCTCTACTACTTTTTATAGCAATTAATTATAACACCCAAATGTTGTTAATTATAAGAACAAGTTCTCATTAAAATATTGATCCCAAGATTATATAATAATTATACTATGTCTTTACTATATAAAATACAAACGGGGTGGAGGAAGTAATAATGGTTATGTGAGTCTTTGGAAGTTGCTTTTTATTTTCTATCATTTTTTTAAAAATTTACTTTAATCGTTTTTTATATTGTAAGATTATTATTTAATCAAGCATGTTAATAAAAAATGAAAAATATATGTGTTATGGAATGATGTAATGACTTATTGTCACAACTAATCTAATTAGTGAATAAAAATGAAAAATTCAAATAAAAGAATATAATGTATTGTACGGAGAGAGAAGGGTCACGTCATCTAAAGATATCCTTAGATTTTAAATCTAATCATATTCTACAGTACTTTGTTAGATTTGTATTTAATAGGCACTATCCATTCATGTATAGTAACAGATAATGCCCTCCAGTGTCTAATACATCTCTACAAATATCAATTGTATATTATCCTTTATAAATAACAACTATTGGACTATAATTTTAATATCTGCCATCAATTTCTTTACATTTTAAAAAATAAAAAAATCAACAAAAAACTATATATATATATATAACTCCCATGGAAAAAGTAAAAACTAGAACGCATGCGCACAAATTAGTTATAGTTTAAAAAAATCGAAGTAGTTTTTAAAACTAAAACTAACAACAACAACAACCGCAACAGTAAAAGCTTTTGCTATGATATATATCACTGAATAAATTGAGATTTTTATAAATTATAAATTCAATTATCAACATTTTATCATTTAATAATAAATGAAAAATATGTGAAATCTTAGATACTTATATATATATATATAATATATCAATGAGTTGTTTGGTCTATTGACATTGAATCTCCTATATAAAGTGTTCTGCACAATATAAAGTGCACAAGTGTTATAAAATTTATGTTTGCACTCTCATTCATGTGTTTGCTCTTGACACATGAGTTTGTTCACATTTATCAAAATAATAATAATAATAATAATATCAAATTCTTTTGTTTTCAAGTGTCCTAAATTTCAAAATATTTAAATGACAAGGAATATATATAAATTAAAGGAAAACCCAAATGGTTTTACAAGGGTAAATATGTCCAAAAAAACTAATAATAATAAAAATAATAATTGTGTCCTTATTTTTGGAGGTGTCATGGTGATAGTTGGCAGGTCCACTGTTTTGTTATTCTGATGTGTATACATATAAGTTTGGAAATTAATAAATTGTCTTTTGCATTGCGCCAATTGCGGTAGTCATGTTCACACACTGTACAACAAACCCATGCAATGTCATTATTTTGTGGGGGCCTTTTGGCAGCTTCAATTTCATGTTCAAATCATTTTGTTTGACTATTACAACAGGGATAAAAATCAACCAATCTATTGATGTGCACGGTTAATTCATCTCAGAAAAATTATCAAAAGTTGGTCTAAGTGATAGAGAATTAAGTTATTTAAATAATAAATATTGAGTAAGAAAGAAATATTTTCAATAGAGTTCTCAGTATTTCATACCAGACTGATTCAAAGCTTTGTTTTTACTAAAAAAAATTAAGCGGGTTAAAAATTAATAATTTTTTTTTTACTTAATAAAAACACAAATTTAATTAGAAATTTCAACCTTTCAAATTAAACACTTTGAAGTTGGCTCAATAAAAGTTTGAATTTCATTTTAAATTACAGTTTTTTTTTTGGAATCAAGATTGAGATTAGTTTTTACGTTAAATCATAGTAAATAAAAACTTAACTATGTCGTTGGAAATATATAAATATATTATAGATTTTTATGTTTTATAATATATAATAGTATTATTTATTAATATTACAAAAATTAAAAATGTGACATTTTAGAGTATACAAGAACTAGTTAGGGTTAGGGACAAACTTTTAGGCATGAAGAAGCTTAGAGGATTTAAAATACAAGATAGAAATAATCCTACTAAAGTTTTATCATTGTCTTCATGGCATTAAACAATAAACATGGGGATCTATTAATTAGTAATCAATTAAATTAGTATGATACATAGTGATGATAATCTCATGATCACTACTAAAATATTATTTTTTACAAATAAAAAAAATATTTAATCACTTCTTCAACATCACTAATTTGGAAATTATTAATTGACATTGTCTTATTATATGTAAAATATATTTGTTAGTTTCATTTTTTTATTTAAAAAATTATAAAAAAATTGTATACAAACTAATTTTATTAAGCTAAAAACTGAATATAAATATATATATATATATATAGGGTAAAGAGAAATGCATATTTATATTCTGCTCAAAATAACTCCTTTTATCAATGTTTTTAACCTAAAATGAAATAAAATTATTTAATATAAAGCTAAACAAATCCTTTATAAAGATAATCTAGAATCTATGGTATGTAAAATTTTGTAGTTAAGTAAAAATAAATAATAAACATGGTATAGATTGATTCTTAGATATAAAAAGAAAATTGTGATAAAGCAATAAAAAAAAATAAGAGAAAGTTATTTATTAGTCCTTGCAACTTTTCAAATATCCTCTGCAATCCCTCTATATTTCAATATCCTCGGCAGTCTTTCTTTTTTCAGTTTACTTTTTTTTTTACAATACACACGGCTCACTCCATCAGTTTATTTTATATAAAAATCTAATTTTGCCTCATTTACAAAATATACTTCCTGCTTATTAAATATATTTTTTATTTAATATTGCATGTTTACATGTAACCACGTAAGTTTTTATTTAATATGTTACATTTTCGTTAAATATTATGTGTTTTCGTTTAAAAAAATTGAGGGCATTTTGTTAACGCCAACTACTTTTCTGACAAAAATGACTGAAAAATAAACTATCATAAAAAGAAAGGATTCTTTGGGAATACGCAAATACCCAACAATTTTTTGATCAATTGAGAAACTTGGAGGGATGATATGAATAATTTCTCAAGATTTTTTGATCAAGTGAAAAATTCTATAAAACGCTATAAAATCCTAAACTCTAAACCTTAAACACTATAAAATCCTAAGCCCAAAACTCTAAAATTCTTAAAACTATAAAACCCTAAAAACTAAACCGTAAACTCCTAACTCTAAACCCCTAGACCTAAATGCTAAAACCTAAAAACCCTAAACCCCATGGACCCTCAAAGGTCTAGTTAGAGGAAGAGATAGAAGAGGAAGTGAGCTATATTTTTATTTATTTATTTATTTTTATTTTTTGAAGGAGAAAAATTAGAAAAAAGATAATGATATAAATAGTGACATGGATGTCAAGTTAACATCTACTTCATTACAGAAAACTCTATTGTAATAATAAATCATTACTTTAAGATAAAAGAAAAGAGAATTTGGTTGCAAAAAAAGAAGGCTAAAAGAAATGGTGAGAAAAAAACAATTAACAATAAAAAAAGAAGAAGTGGGACACAAATGGTTTCATCATGAATCATGGTACTAGAAAAAAGGCTGAAACTTTGTTTTCGTTCTCAATGAAAAGCTTTATACCAAAAAAAGAAAAAGAAACCGTGTGGGTCCTCTACTCCTTTTTTTTTTTGTTAATAAATGATTATATTATATTTATACTATTAATGGTTATTATTATTACGATGCTCTCTAATTAAATGTATACACACTTTAAAAACCTTTCCATAGCTTTACCTGATTTTCAGGCCATACTTTAGAATTATTATTAAAATATAAAAGAAAAAATAAAAAGGAAAGGAAAGAGAAAAATATCATGGAAAATCAATCAATGAAATTAACCGAAAAAAATTCGTGGTTTTAATTTAGTTAATTCTTATAAATTTTGACAATTTATTGTTTTTGGGTCGGGCCCCAACAAAAACAAGCCCAATGTGCTAATCCAATAATCCATGTTCAATCATCTCAAATTACAAACATGGGCCATAATGTTGTCAACTCATTTTGTCCCGGCCCAATCTTGGCCCAGCCCAATACAAGATCAAGGTCAATTTGGTAATTTCGTACAGTATTCCTCAAACTCAGCCTTTTGAATGAATCTATATTCTATGGTGTGTATCTAGATGACCATGCGTATACGTCTTCGGCGCACGTTAGCTCGTTGAGCCCTGTGTTTGCTATCGTGCACCGGGTCACCCCCCGCTGTTCATCCAGTGCGCCCAAAACCAAAACCTTTCCTCGTGTTCCTCGTTAGACCGCCCTCGTGCTCTCTCGTGCTCTCTCGTCTCTCGCCTCCGCCGGAAAATTAGGGTTCTTGGAGGCGATCACTGTTGAAATTTCGTCCAAAGTTGGCACCTTTTTTGGTTTCTCTTTCGATCCATTCCCCCGCCATCTTGTTGGCGCCTGAATGCCTGGCGCTGTGATCGTGAGTTCTTTAATTCTCTTTTGTGTCTTTGATTTGATTTCTTGGAAAAATTTTGAATCTTGCTGTTATTTTTATTGTTATTGTGGGTTTACTCATGTTATCTGGTGTCTGATCAGGGTTTGGTAGTGTGTTGGAGAGCTTTTGTGAATTTTTTTTTTTTTTTGTTTTTTTAATTTTGAACGGGAATTCGGGACAATGGGTTGGTTTCTGGAATGCTACTTTTCCAATTATGTTGGATTTTGAGATTTTGTACTATTTTCTTGATTAAGTTGAAAAGGGCTGGATATAGAAAATGACAACTGGTTTTGTGGAAATCCATTGGACATAGTTGTTTTGATGTGTGTTGGAAAACCTATGGCTAGGGTAATGAGAGTGCTGCTTGATCCAGGGGTGAATACGAGTACATCTATAGCACTAGGTTGAGTGAAAACTAGTATAATGTAAAACAAGTAACTAGTTCCTATTGTGATTTGAGATTCATTAGTGTTGAACATATTTCAATTTTCATGTAATACAAATAGGTAATTGCTAGAGGGTTGTATATCTTTGTCGAGGAAGGGAATTACATGGAAGTTGTTGAAGGGAGTAAACGATTCTATACTAGATAGGGTGTTAGGATGTTGAGAAAGCCAATGGTGGTTAGGAGAAGGTGAGGTTAAGGTAGGCATTCTTTCTTAAAATTATGTTGTTTCTGTTGATTTGTTATGATGGCTACAAATGTAGCCAATAAGATGCCTTTTTTTTTAATGAATTGATTTTAAAGAGGGGTCCTGAGTCTAAAAATTGTTTGTGTTTTGGCATTTTTGAAGACGGTTCTAATAGTGTTATATACAAATGTATTTTTTATATTCGTCTTTGCTTGCTTTTTTGGGTTTGAGTCGTCCTAAGGCAGTGGCTTTTTGTAATTTGGTTTTATACCAAGTTGTTTTTTGTTTGGAGGTGGCTGATTTGGTTAATTTATTCATTATATTGCTTACATTATTAAAGAATGAATGCATTTATTTTTATTGCTCCTCCCTTTTGTTTAGACTTTATGGTTTACTTGGTGCCTATTTTATTTCTGAAATATAGTTCGGAGTGTTGTTGAAGAGTGAACCTTTTAGCTATTTCTTTAGAGTGTAATGTGTTGAAGCAAAGGTGATTGTTTTCGTCAATTGAACAGCTAGAAACTTGTGAATTAGGCAATTTTTCCAGGGAGATCTAGAATGGTAGTGTTTGGTAGGTTGCCAAAGTTTGTCACAGCTCCATCTCTTGAAGCTAGTTGATTCCCATAAGTTTATAGAAGTTTGAAATTCATGGTTTCTGTAGATTGTGGTTTTCCAGAAATTGTTTAATAAGGCTTCTTTATGTCATATGTGGGTTTGGAGACATTGATATAACATTTTCTTCTAACCTTCATGGCTTAAAATGTCTTCCCATTTTTCTTGATTTAAGGTTAAGTTTGGAGAAAGTTATGCAATGGTAAATGCATTTTTGTCATGCTTGGGTTTTGATCCGTCTATGAGTCACCAAACTTAGAGAAAGACAATAAATTTTGTCGGTCTTTCCCAATTCTAAACTAACTTAGAGGAATGTAGCAAATTTTATCCTTCTTGTCCAATCCTAAATGCTAGTAGATCATGAGAAGAGACAATACTGAATTGAATAACATTTATAAAATAGATATTTAAACATAAATTTAAGAATATTCTCAAAGACTAGGAAAAGATAGAAATGATTTATGAAGTTTTGAAAAGACAATGTAGATTGAAAAAAAAAATGTGACAGGAGCGAAAGTAGACAGGAAAGAAAATTAAAATTTGTGAATTTGTAAATTGATCCGTGTAACACTGCCAAATTAAGATTATCTTTTAGTCTGGATTACCTCTAGAATGGATGTCTAAAAGGACTTTTTGATGGATGTTGATTCCATTTTCTTGGATTGCTATAGACTTGTTTTAGTTGACTAGTTTACTGATCTCTCTTTTTTGTGTAATAATTAAAGTATAGAGCTGACAAACAAAATTATAATTTAAACCTAACAAAAAACCAAGCACTGATGTGTGATTAATTGATAAATTCAATGTATGATTTTTAATGAATAATTTAATATAAAAATTAAGAAAGGATTAACCTGCAATGACTGATAACTAACTGTTAATGTGCATTTCATTTGTTGTTATTAGATACAAGAAAATAGTATAATGGCATATGGATTTTCTAAAGTATCTCATCTTTGTCAATCCAGATATTGTGGTGTTGTGAATGTATGTAAAGTCTAGGCTTGTTTTATGGGTAGGATTCCTTTAATTTTTCTGTTGTTATTGTTCTACTACTGCACATTTCCATTAGTTTGAAAGGTTGAAGTTTTTATTTAGAGCTTGTATTTGTTTATCCATGGTGATGCCCCATGTTGGTGAGATTTGTAACTTGAAGTTTTACCATTTCATGTGATTATTGTTGCTTTTGTTCTAAATCTTCATTAAGTTGAGTCAATTTTCTCATTGGCAACTCATCTGTTGATGATTTCGTGCAACCTGCAAAGTTCTCCTAGTGTTGTCTGATTTCTTTGAATTTTCGTGGACAAGTGGCAGATTTATAGGAGATGAACCCTCAGGTCTATATTCAGTGTCCATCAGCCCTTTTCAGTAAGTTTAATTTGCCAACTTATCAATTTTCTGTGGGAAATAATTGTCAATTATGGAATTGTTATGGACTGTTGTTAATGTTGAGTCTTGTTTATCCACAGGTTGCAAGAACTGTTGGCCACTATCTTTCTGAGTTTATTCCGAGGGGAACCTCTCATTTTACAACTTTATTGGGTATGGATGTTATTCAGATTGACTCTTCAGATAGTGATGATGATTTTGGTGGCTATGGAAGAGGGGAATCGAGTTATGTATCTCAGGAAGGGTTTTCTCATGTTCCACGACTCAATGACCATGTTGAAATTAGTTTGTGGAATGAGCAGGAACCAGATGGAACTTATTCTGACAAGTGGGGTGTTGATACGCGAGATCCATCACAGAATAAACAGAGGATTCTTCCCTCTTCCTTTCAGCCACTGGTGTCTAAGAATTTACCAAGGTATTCAAATTCTCATGAAGGAACTTCGTATGTTCCACAGAATGAGGTACCCCGAAATAATGGGTCTAATAGATCTCCTATGGTCGAAGATATCACTGATAATAGACATGGGATTCATTCTGAGCAGCAATTGAACGTTGGAAAGAGAACTCTGCCAAATTCACTTCAGCCAACCAGACCCAGACCTGCACTTGAAGTTTCACATAGTTCCATGGGAACTAATGTGGTTGGTCATAAGCCGTATGTTGATGATGGCCGGACAATTGATGACTTTCACATGCGCGAAAGCAATGGCAAACACAGGCATTTACCCCCTTCAATTATAAATGGTGAAAATGTTATTTCACTATTATAAATGATTTTTGCTTTTGCCAATGCAGTTCTCTTAATACTGATTTTAATTCTCATTCTTTAGGTGCAAATTCAGCGAATGGCTCATCCATGCTATCACATTCATCATTTAGGAATGAAAAATTTCTTCCTAATTCTATGCCAAAATCTATGAAGGAGATCAGAGGTAAGTCTTGTTTGTTGATTAAACCTTCACACAACCACTTAAGATTATGCTAAAAAATTATTTGAGGAAATGTTCATGGGTTCTTTTCCTTTTGGGCAGATGATAATTATATTCAAGAAAATGTTGGTACATCCAGGATCCTGCCTTCATCCTTTATGTATGGCAAACCTGGTAGCAGTTCTCAGTTGGTGAATTCTTCTGATGTTGTAAACCGCATACCTCTAGGAGAAGAAAGGCGCATTGAACATGATGAAAGAATTATATACCAAGAGGCACTGCAGGTACTTCTTTGCAGTATAAGTTGTTATGTCATATGTTATATGATTAGTTTCTGTTGCTTCCATCACCTATCAAATGTTTTAATTATATGAACCTTGGATGGATCATTGCCAAGTTTTCACTGACCATCAAAGAATTCATGAATCACATCAAGGTCCTTGGTGAATGCTAGACACTATAAAGACTCAGCTTGGTCAAAAGATATTAGTGCAACAGAGATTCTCCGTGAGCACTTTTAGGATGAGTGCAAACTCTTATCGATGAAAGCTTTGGGCCCTGATGGGTTGATTGGTGCCTATTTGGCTTGGATGACCAAATGAATCAATCCTCTGTCTGCTTTTATTTACTTAAGAGTGTTATGAATTGTTCAAGGATACAGCTTTCTTCCTATAACCTACAACAATTTCCTCTTATAAGAGTAGTGGAATGAAGAATGTAACATTATTCATTGAGATTATTCCTAGATGATGGCTATTTGATATATGAGCATAGTTTGAATGGGACAGGACTAGTACAGCAATAAACAGGAAACTTCTACTGACACTTGGAGATGACAACCTGGTCGGCAATGATATTGTGCATAAAAGTTTGCTCGCTTACAGTTTTATTCAAACCAGTAATTTGTTGGTTTCCTTCTGAAAATTTTGGGAACACTTGTATCTTATTCCTAGTCACATGATACATTGACTATACAGTACAGTTTTTAATTAACCCTAGTATTTTGGTAAATTTTATTTATGATTGAAGAATTTTTCTTGATTTATTTGTAGAACCTTAATCAGCCAAAAATGGAAGATGATCTACCTGAAGGTCTTCTTACTGTTTCTCTTTTGAAGCACCAGGTATATACGTTTGTTGATCTTACAAATAATTTATTTTTACATTGCAAATATATATTGAGTTATTTCTTTCTTACAGAAAATTGCTTTAGCATGGATGGTTCAGAAGGAGAAGAGTGTTCTCTGTGCAGGTGGAATTCTTGCAGATGATCAGGTTATTTTCTTGGAGTTTTTGCTATATTACTATAATTTTCTTCTGTTATGTTTTTTAGGTTGTTTTAAAAGTTATTTTAATGCTCACACACTCTACTCTTAACAGGGTCTTGGTAAGACTATATCAATGATTGCTCTTGTACAAAAGCAGATGAGTCTGCAGGCCAAATTCACATCTGATGATTCAAACAACATGAAGTCTGAAGCCTTAAATTTAGATGAGGATGACGATAGCACTATTGAACTAGATAAAGGAAAGGATATAGAAAAAGATGATAATAAGAAGCCTGTGGCTGATGTTTCAACCTCCCGCAACTGGAGGCCAGCAGGAGGCACATTGGTTGTTTGCCCAGCTAGTGTTCTGCGACAGTGGGCTCGCGAACTTGATGAAAAAGTTACGAGTGATGCAAAGCTTTCTGTCTTAATCTATCATGGAGGTGCAAGGACCAAAAATCCTTGTGAGTTAGCAAAGCATAATGTTGTTCTCACAACATATTCAATTGTTACTAACGAAGTTCCAAAACAACCTCTGGTTGATGATGATGATGGAGATCTAAAGAATCTTGAAAAAGCTGAAATATCTCAAGAATTCTCCAACAAAAAAAGGAAACAACCATCAAACACAGGAAGCAAGTCAAAGAAGAAAGGGAAAGGAGGAAAAAACTCCAATTTGGATTATGACAGTGGCCCACTTGCTAGAGTTCGATGGTTTAGAGTGATACTAGATGAAGCTCAAACTATTAAGAATCATAGAACTCAAGTGTCTAGAGCTTGTTGTGGTCTTCGAGCCAAAAGAAGGTGGTGCTTGTCAGGAACACCTATACAAAACTCCATTGATGATTTATATAGCTACTTCAAATTCTTGAAGTATGACCCTTACGCTGTCTACAGTTCTTTCTGTTCTTCTATAAAATACCCCATATCTCGAAATGCAAGTCATGGGTATAAGAAGCTTCAAGCTGTCCTCAGAACTGTATTATTGCGACGGACGAAAGGTATTGTTCCAAATGGATTTTTATGTTTTCCATCATATTTTAATGCTGTCTGTTGTAGCTTTTTCTGCTTTCTCATTTGAATCTTTTAATAAGATAGCCTGCATCATTGTCTAGACTGATTTTACTGCTTTTTTTGCTTGTGTTCTTTATTGAAATATATGTTCATGGTATGCATTAAACTATTGTTGTGATGCACATAAATTTTGACAAATGTATTAAAAGAAACCGAATAATATATCACATTATGTTGCGGTGATTGTTGAATTTACCATGGCTGATTCATATGAACCATCAGGTTTTACTCTGGTATTACCTGAAAAAGTGAAAATCAACCATAATCAATTCCAGATTTCTCTTTCTGTTGCGTTGTTCCATATGCTGATGGAGAGGAGGGTTGCATCTGTTTGTGCAAACTCTCATTCGTAATCAATTTTCAATCTCTCTATCTTCTTGTGTCACTCCATCAGGTTTTGGTTATGATTTATTAATGAGCCTTGCACATGACCATGGCAAATGATTGGTTCAGGAATAGAAAAACAGTTTTCTCCAATTTGATTGTCGTCTTGTTTTATGAATTACAGACTGATTAAAGTGAAAAATGAACATAAACTTTGCATTCAATTCTGCCACTTTCACCACCATGGTACAATGCCCCTCAGCATTTTGCTGTGATTTCATGCTGATGGTATCTTCTTTTTTGGTATTTTGTGTATTTTGCATAGCTTATTCCTCAACATTAGCATCTGCAATTGTGATCTGAAGGCTGTTCTGAATATAGGGCCTAGCAAAACATAATATTCCAGTGGCTTTACAAATCCACCTTGAATTATCTTTCAAAATTTTGAACAGGGAATACTGGAGTAGCCTTGCTAGAAAAAGATTCACTTTCTCCACCTTCATGTTGTCGTTTGGTATACCTCAGTTTAATTATTGAATCGATTCTCTTGTATCATGTGGGTTATTTTTTATTTTATTAACCAGGCTTAGGGTTTCCCTCTTGAAGAAATTTGTATTTGTGATCCTGCACAATTTATCGCTTTGCTTATCTTTTCATATTTTGAAGTTATATATGTTTTTATTCAAAGATGGTGAAAGGTTTTCCTTTCTTTGCATGAGTAAAATTCCTATGATTTAATATATTTGTTATTGAGTCAGGGCCATTTTTCTTTATTATGGGCAATTTTGGCATGTTCATATTGTGCATCCCATGCGGTTTTTGGTAATTTTATTATGATAATTTCTTTTTGTTTGGATTTTAACTCAATTTGTCTGTAGAATTGGATAAATTTTTCTGGCCTATATGATCTTCTGTTGTGCTCCGTAATATCATATGATATAGTATGCAAGCTGTGAGTTGATATATAGAAGTCTGTTTGCTGGTGTAGGGACAATTCTCAATGGGGAGCCTATTGTGAAACTACCACCCAAAACAGTATGTTTGAAGAAGGTAGACTTCTCTTCTGAGGAACGGGCTTTTTATTTGAGGTTGGAAGCAGATTCGAGGAAACAGTTCAAGGTACTCCTTTGGTCCCTAGATTTTGATCGGGTGCTTATATAACAAAAAGTTATTTCCGTTAGAAATTCGGTCTTGTAGAATTTTCACAACAATTTATTCTTAATAGAACAAGAAGGCTCTTTCTTCCCTGATTGGCCAAAACTTTGTTTTACTCATCTGCCAATATGTACATGGTAGGGCAGGGAATTTCAGTGCGGTTTTTGAGTTGCAAATTTTGGCTGCAGGCATATGCTGCTGCAGGCACAGTGAAGCAAAATTATGCAAATATTTTGTTTATGCTCTTGCGTCTACGGCAGGCTTGTGATCATCCAATTCTAGTGAAGGGTTTTCAGTCAAATGCTGTTGGTAAGGATTCTATAGATATAGCAAGGCAGCTTCCAAGGGAGATGCAGATCAATTTATTAGCTCATTTGGAAGGTTCATTGGCAATATGTGGAGTATGCAGTGTAAGTTCTCATGTACCTGGTTACCCTCTTATTTTATACGTCATGTCTTCTTGTATTTTCATTTCATTTGGCCATATAATTGTTAATTTTTCTAGTCGCCTTTAGGTTCTTCTTTGATTCTATGTTTGATTTTGTGACATGAACATGCACGAATACTTCATGTTTGCTTGTAATAAATTGAAGAACCATAACATTTATTTAATATATTGAGGACCTAGGTATCTGTCACAAATCCTTGGAAGGGTGAAGAACCATACCATTTATATATTTATTTACTACTGTTTTCGTTGAGAATGATTTAAAAGTCCTTTTTTGAACATGAGTTTTCTGATTTTTAATACAAACACAGGATCCTCCTGAAGATGGCATTGTGACAATGTGTGGTCATGTCTTCTGCTATCAATGCATAGCTGACCGTTTGACAGGAGACGATAATTTTTGTCCTGCACCTGGCTGCAAAGACATGCTCGGTTCTGATTTAGTTTTCTCCCGTGAAACTCTAAAAAGCTGTATTTCGGGTGAACTGACTGGCAGCACATCAGCAAGTAATACTCATGATGATGAATCATCAATCACACAAAGTAGTTTCATTTCTTCTAAAATCAGGGCTGCACTTGAAATCCTTAATTCAATCTCAAATCCGTATTCCAAGTTTGCATCTGAAGAAAATGATTTCTTTCCGGGACATCTGTGTTCTAACACAGAGCCTCCGGTGAAAGCAATCGTTTTCTCTCAATGGACCCGCATGTTGGACTTGTTGGAGATGTCATTAAATCAATCCCTTATACAGTATAGGAGGCTAGACGGAACAATGTCCCTTCTTGCAAGAGACAGGGCTGTGAAGGAATTCAATACTGATCCAGAGGTTTGATTCTGAACAATTTTATTACCATCTAAATAATTACTAGAATATTTAACACTAAGTTGGTGATTGATTTTTGTTTCCAGATTTTGTTCCAGGGGAGAAAATGTATTTCTCTTTATAAAAGCAAGTTCACTTCTCTCCCTGTGTGCATATATTGGTTTATTTGATGCTTGGATATGTTTGTTAATTCTGGTTGGAAATTTTTCTTCCTAGACAGAAAGAACATCTATAATTAGTATGACAAGAAGTCCACTCCAATATGCTTAACACTTGTAAAGAACTTGATCATTATCAATAAAAAAAAATGAAAAAAGTAATATAAGTTATCTGTTACGATATGTAATTTGATTTTTTTTTTAGCATTCTATGACTATTTTTATACTTCCATGATGTACTTATCAAATGGATTACAAGAGATAAAATATTGATTCTGTATTGCATTTCAGGTTACCGTTATGATCATGTCACTGAAAGCAGGAAATCTTGGTCTTAACATGGTTGCTGCATCTCATGTTATTCTTCTTGATCTTTGGTGGAATCCAACTACTGAAGATCAAGCTGTTGATCGGGCGCATCGTATTGGGCAGACGCGCCCTGTGACTGTTTCTCGGTTAACTATCAAGGATACCGTCGAAGACCGAATATTAGCTCTTCAGGTTCTATTTTGCTACTTGTTTTTGCTATGATTGATTACTTATTGTTGTCTGGTTCATGTTTAGCTAGGAAACTATCTGCATGATTATTGACTTAGGATTAAATAGAACACATCAAGATTTGGATCATTTCTAAGCCTAAAAAATCTTAATCTTTTGCTCGATTTGAATTTCTAATCAATTCATCATCTTGAAGTCAGCAATGTCAAGCAATCAACGTGAACTCAATGATCGAAAATGCAATTTTGATGTACAACAGATAATTGTAGTAAAATTAGTAATTCATATAATTTTGGTTGCAGGAGGAGAAAAGGAACATGGTTTCATCGGCTTTTGGAGAAGACCATTCCGGTGGCCATGCTACCCGGTTGACGGTGGATGATCTGCGATACCTTTTTATGGTCTGAGCGGATTATAAAATCAATTATAGCACCATTTTTTTCCTCTTCTTTTTTGGTGATGTCAATCTGCTGGATTTTTGGTTCTCGAAGCGGGTATTTTGTATAGCTTGGGGCAATGGCAATGAAACCTTGTGGGTTGAGATGATGTCCCATGCTACTAACAAAATTAGGGTTCATCATTTGTATATTATAGATAGTTAACCCTTTGTAATTTTATTGTATATATTTCATAATGTATTTCCTAGTTAACAACATCCGGAAAATGAAATTCTTGGCAAATTTTATGATCTGAAATGCAGCTCTGAATTTGGTTTATTCATTTGTTTGATTGTACCTTTTTTCCCATAAAAGCAGACACTAATATGGATCTGATCACAGATTAAACCAAATTTGTATTTAAATTCAATGAAATTGATGAAAAGAAATGACAAATTTCCATGTTTTCTTCAGCACATTCAATTCAAGCAAACCCTAATTTGCAGAAAAAAAGTGCTTCAGAATGGGTTTTGACATAATTTATAACCTAATTTCTGTTTGGCTTGTGCAATTCAAGCAAAACAAATTTGGCAGACAAAAAGAACTATGTTTGCAAAATATTGATGCAAAGAAAAGAAAAAGTTCCCATTTTATTTACATTCAATTCAAGCAAACCCTAATTGGCAGAAATTTATTCATCTGACACCACAACAAAAGAACATCTCATACATCAGTAACATCACAACCTAGTTCCTGCCTTCTAACAATTTAATTTCATCGACAATTTTCTCCATTAACATTGCTCTACTTCCTTTCACCAAAACAACATCTCCAGGATCCAGCATTTCTGAAACTGTAGAAACAACAGACTCAGAATCGACAGCGCAAATAAAATCAATCTTTCCTGCTAATTTTAATTTTCCAGCAGCTCCATGAAATCTTTCTCCAACAAGCACCAGTAAATCAAGGCATTTATCACAGCAAAAGTTTAAAACCATTTCATGTGACTCTTCCTCTTTTGATCCAAGTTCTAACATGTCTCCAAGCATTGCAACCCTTTTTCCTTCACAATCAATTGATTTTAGTGCGTTTATAGCCGCTATCATGCTGTATAAGTTCGCGTTGTAAGCATCATTGATGATTCTGATCCCGTTTGTTGTGACCTCCATCTGTGATCTCATACTTACTGGTCTGAATCTCGATAAGGATTGCGCAATTTGAGGAAGAGGTACTCCTAATGACATGGCCACTGCCGCAGCAGCGCAAGCATTTGTAGCTAAATGCAGACCTGGACCTTGCATCTTAAATTCAACCCTGGACAAAAAAACCGAGTAAAATGAGATGAATATTTAAACAGCAATTCATCCACAATATATCTGAAATCATAAGATGT
This sequence comes from Dioscorea cayenensis subsp. rotundata, assembly GCF_009730915.1. NCBI lineage: Eukaryota > Viridiplantae > Streptophyta > Magnoliopsida > Dioscoreales > Dioscoreaceae > Dioscorea > Dioscorea cayenensis. The sequence continues at coordinate 1,289,807 of NC_052472.1, read as the reverse complement.
TGTAGCCTAATTGTATAAACTTTGTTAGAAACACAAATTTGAAAAATTTAAGTCCAGAACTTGATCATTTTTCATAACAGCCAAATTCAAAACCATATAATCATGTTACCTCATTGATGTGTGTAATGGAATTGAACCAAGTGTTGTTGAGTCACAAGATTATATTTGCAGACAACCAAAGATGAATGATGCAAGTCATCAAAGAAAAGCTTACATCTGTGATTTTACACTTGAAGTTGACCATGGCTGACTATCTTCATATATCTCACTTTCTAAAATTACACGAACTGCACAGCCTCTATCGACACTTTCAGCCAAAACCAACCGAACATCACAACCCATTCTTTGTCCAAAAAGAACCTAAGCACACAAAAGAATAGGATATAAATTCCACCGTCTTTCTCTACATCATCCTAGTTGTTCTAACTTGAGTAACTAACAAACTTAATAATTTTCTCATTTTAAGTAAATGAAGAACAGAGAGATGTAGTTCAATGAGAAAAAAATTTGGATAAAAAACAAGCAAAAAAAACCAAACCTTCTTAACTCCATATGGAACAGGGATGCTCATAACCAAAGGATCATCACCATTCAAAACACAAACATCTCCTGGTTGTGCCTCTGTTAGGAGCTCCCCTTTGGCTCTTGCAACCTCTTCCAAACTATCAAAGCAATTCATATGACAAGGGTGGACATTCAAAATCACTCTCACAGAAGGCTGACACATCCGCGCCATCTCCAAGATCTCACCATTCTTCCCGCCCATCCCTAATTCAACAACTGCCACTTTGGCATCCAAAGGGATCCCGATCAATGTCATCGCCACCCCAACCATATAGTTATAGTTCCCATGTGTTTGGTGTACACGACCAAGACTCTCAAGTGCAAGAGCAATCATGGTTCTTGTGGTTGTCTTTCCAACACTACCAGTTAAACCAACAACAACACCATTGAACCGATCACGGGAAAACCTCATCATCTTGTCAAGAGCAACCGATGTATCACCTTCAACTTTGACAAAACCACGTTCCCACCCTTCACACACTCTATTTCCAATAACTCCCACACAACCTTTCTCGGCCAATGCCAAATCTATGAAACCATGCCCATCAAAATTTTCACCAGAGCGAGCGAAAAACCACTGTCCAGGCACCAATTTCCTTGTATCAATACAAATAGTCCCAGAAGAACCATGGCTTATAATCTCCCCACCGACGGCATCCGCTATCTCAAACACACTCCATGAATGAGTATCAAGAGGTGAAATTAAAGACTCTGGTGGTAAAGACTGTGGAACAGACTCAGTATCAACACCACTAACACCTCCAGATTCTGAATTTTCAACAACTGTAAAATCTCTAGCACAAGAAACAACAGTGGAGTTCTTTGAGACATTAACACAAACATCTTGACTGCATTTTAATAGCACTGGCAATGTCAATCCAAACGGCCTACTAAAACTTCTCAAACTGGATATTTGAGCATTTTTACCAGCAAAATTCCAATTTTCTAAAACCCTAAATCCCAAAGGCCTACTAAGAATTTCCATCAATATTTGACCAAATTGCAAGCTTTTCCAGGTTTTCAGCTCAAATGGCAATAAAGTTATAACCTTTAATCAATAAACAACATGAAAAAGCACAATAAATAACAAAAATCAAATCAAAGCATAGATTCAAACAAACAGGACATAGAAACATGCAAATCAAAAATTAAAAGCAATAATAACAAGATTCATAGCTTGATATAGATAAGATTAAGCCTATGGAAGGAGAAAGAGGGCAATGCATTTGGGAAGCTTGGATTTAATCCAATAAGAATGGAGAAGAAGAGAGGAATTGGCCATTTATTAAATGAGAGCAAGGTTGAAAGCATGACAAGTGAAATTTTAGTACACTTGGATCACTTTTCATCAAAGCCCCTAAACAATTCCCTGAATTTTCTTCACAACTTTTATTTATTTATTTTTTTACATACATATAAATCTTTTCAAAACTCCCTCTATATATATATATATATATATATAAGGTCAATCTTTCTATAGATAACAAATTTATAAATGTGCATTGATCAACTATTGGATGAAAATTTATAATAGTTTCAGTTCAATCTTCACTGTCTAATTCTATCTGTATTTTTATCTTTCTTCTCTTCATTTGCACTCTTATTTTTATTTATCTACAAACGGTCTACAAACGTCCCATATGATTTATCTCCTCTCTCTCTCTATATATAATTTTAGAGTTTTATAGGGTATACATGCATTGAGAAAGGCAATATGTTTTTGATGATGTTTAGTACCATTGATTCATTTTTGGTATCCAAGAATTAATGTCAATAACAATTCACATTTATATTTTTCTTTAAATTTCTACTTTGAACATGAAAAGTGGATTTCATATGGGGCATTGGTATCTCTTTGACCCATATGCCCCTGCAAAATATCAAAACCACATGGTTACTCTTTAGTTTTCATTGACATATGTACCCCTATAAAATAATAAAAAGTTAATATATGACACTTTTATCTTTAAAAATAATTTCTTATTGAAAAGAAGTTGTTGGTCCTTTTTCATCTGCTCAAAATATTTCTATTAGTCCATTGTGTTTTACTATTTGTGATAAATACAAGAGTCACAAGTGATTTGGAAGTTTTTGGCTATGGCCCATCAGCTCTTTGTTTTGTCCATGCATCACATGGATGGACAAGAACTTGAAAGTTTTAAACAATTTTTTTCCTTTTTTAGCCATTCATCTAATCATTCTTTCTCAATTATTTACCTTGCCAATCATGTACTCTTTTTTTTTTCTTTTTCTTTTTCTTGCTTTTTTTTTTTCTTACTTCAGCAGCATACAAAATGATATATATATATGGAAAAACATCATCTAGGGACGTCCCTAGATTTCAAATATAGGGATGTTTTTAAATCTAGCCCGTTGGATCGTCATCCGATGGTTGATTGATTATATAAACATCTGTCTAGCATTTTTCTATCGTTCATGATCATCATGACAACACTGTAGAGCGTGGGTTCTACTCGTTCATAATGATAAGAGCCGTCAGATTTTCATCCGATGGCTATTATGGACATCCCTAGATTTGAAATCTAGGGACGTCCCTAGATGATGGGTTCTATATATATATATATAATAATTTTTTAATGTTTATGTTGCTTCAAAAAAAGTAGGAATGACATTAACAAAATGAAGAGGATGAGTGCATCAATCATATTGCAAGAAGTAAAGAGAACATCAAATTCTAAATTGTAATCACTTTAATTAAAAGGAACTAAACAAGAGATTTTACAAGCCCAAACAAAAAAGCTATGTGAAATTAAAAAAAAAACTAAAGAAGGTCATCATGCATTTTATATTATCACTTTTTTAAAATATGAGGGTACATTTAATATTTATATATATGTTTATATTTAATAGATTATTTTTTAAAATATTTTGTATATTGGGTAATATTATTAAGGTAATATTATATATTTAATAATTGAATAATGGATAAGTTTATATAATCAAAAGTCAATGTAATCATTTGAATTATTTTTTTCATCTCTGTGTGAATTCTCACATAAACAATGATTATCTTTCTATTATATATATGTTAATGTAGTATCAAAGTTAAAGAATTTATACTAACCATAAGATGTTTTATTTTGATTTATTATTTTAATTTTAATATGATGTCATAACATGGTATTAAAGCTAAAAAATTTGAATAAATTGTAATTATTGCATTATGATTTATTATTTTAATTCTTTATGTATCAGAGCCATTTAATTTTCTTTGACATTCTGATGTTGCATGAATCATATATTTCATACAACAATATTTCTTTTAAAACACAAAATAACCCTTTTTTTAATGAATTATGTTTTCATTTATCAGCATTAGCAAGTGTTTTGTTAATCTTAACTAAATTGAAAAATTCAACATTAAAAATTGTAATAAATGAAGTGTTTTGAGTTAGATGGTAATCATAAGATTCATAACATTGCATTGCTTTTAAAAATTAGTTTATTTTAAGATATGGATTTAATGTTTTTATTGTACAGTAAATGTTTTATTGAGTTTAACTCAATGTTATCAAAACCGGCCCGGACATCGACCCAGTCTAGGCTTTGGGTCTCGGGTCAACTGGTTCAACCGCCGGGTCATTCGGGTCAATGCCGGGTTAATAAAATTATTTTAAATATTATTTTTAAAATTATAAATTAGTTTTTAATTCTATAATAATATATAACATTTATTTATTATTTGTTATCAAATAAATAATTTGAAGGGACAAAAATAAATTGTAAAAATACATGACAAGCATAAAAGTTAAAACCGATACATAATAAAATTTCAAAATTCAAGCTCTACATGACATAACAGACTCAACCTAATATCAAACTCATTCAAATATTCCATACATAACAAAACACAACACAATATCATATGAATCCATAGTGAAATTTCAAATTTAATCAAACCAACTCAATCCAATACATAACAAAAGTTACAAAAATTAAAGGATGAAAATGTCATTTTATAAACAAGCATTAACCCGCCCGGGTCATTGAAACCCGGCCGGGTCACCGGGTTTGGCCGGGTCACACCGGGTCACACCGGGTCACACCGGATTGATTACATGTCCGGTCTAATTAGAGACCCAGACCGGTTTAGTCACCGGGTCACTGGGTCGACCGGTCGAACCGCCGGGCCGGTCCGGGTTTGATAACACTGGTTTAACTACAAAATAAAAGATGAAAAAAATGCTATAAAAGAATTGATTCGAGAGTTTGAGCTAGAGAGTAACACCTTATCCTTTAGCTAGGACCATTCCTCCACCTAGGATTATAGTTTAGTGTGATTAGGGTTTAGTGGGGGGCACTTCAACAACCATGAAAAGTTTTAATAGCAATAATTTTTTTTCAAGTTCAAAATGTTTAGGATATCATGTACATTGTAGGTTTTTTCAATAGAATTATTATTATTATTATTATTATTATTTATTTTTTTTTTTTTTTGAGTTATGGATTTGATGTTTTTATTGTATCAGTAAGTACTTTATTGAGTTTAATGAAATACAAAAATAAAGTAGAAAAAATGCTATAAAGGAATTGATTGGAGGGTTTGAGCTAGAAAGGAACACCTTATTCTTTAGCTAAAACCATTCCACCTAGGATTAGGGTTTAGTGTGATTAGGGTTTAGTGGGTGCACTGTTTTAACAACTTATAAAAAGTTTTACTAACAATAAATTTTGTTTCAAGTTCAAAGATATCTAGGATATTATGTAAATTATAAGTTTTTTTCCATAACTATAATTGAATTTACAATTTATTTATAATATTAGTTCTATGTTGTAATAATGTAACATGTAATTTATTATGATGTAAATATGAATGTTTATATTTGTGTCCCACCTTCTATTTTATTAATTGATGGTTTTAATTGATTCAGTTAAAAAATTTTCAATGATAATTATTATTATTAATGCATTATTATTGAAAACAAATAAAAATAGGACACTATATATGGATAAAATATTTTTTAAAAAATTATTGATATTAATAATTAACAATTGCCAATTAATTTTTTTAAAATCATAATATTGATTTTAATTAGTTATAAATTAAATTAAAATATGATCAATCTCGTAAATTTTTTTTAGACAAGTGACGGCAAAAACGTGTATAAAATAGAATTAATCTTACAAAGCAACCACCTCAACAGGGGATTCCATGCAAATAACGGTCAAAAACTTTACTTCTCAAAATAATATTAAACTCACAGCCTTGATTGTACTATTCTAACCTAGGCCCTCCCAAGGAATTCCACTTTGTGTGGGGGCATATAAGTAATTCTGTCCTTATATATAATATATATATACACTAACGTGTAAGGCACTTCTCATTTAATAGTTTGCTTTTTTGAATTGGCTCTTGGTCGTTTTCAATACATTTGGCATTTAGCTAATTTTAGTACCTCATTTTTATCATCCATTATATAAAATTATTAATGCTTACCTTGGGCCCCATTGTTGCATTATTATTATTATTTTAATTTATAAAATATGAATGTAATTTGTAGACAAATAATTAGCAATGCATTCAATAATTAACTTCTTTTAATAAAGCCATTACAAAAAGTAATTATTAAATTCTTCAAGGTTATGAATGTAATTTGAAGGTGTGGAAAGGTTACATATGGAAAAAATGCATATATATAAATATACTTATTTATTATTAGTGCAATTTAATAAATAAAAAGAGGTAGGCTGAGGATTTGTTGGCGCTGACGTGGACTTTTCATCTTTATCCATTCGGAAGTTATCAGGAAACTTCCAAGAGCTCTTTCTGATTTATCTATTTTTAATTATTATTTAATATTATTATTTTATTATTTAGAGTCAAAGTTAAGGTACACTTTTTAGAGTTCCATATAAATATCTACATAATAGTTTGGAAAATAAAATAATATTATATAAAAAATATTTTAATTTAAGTAGGTTTTTAAAGTACAATTCATTGTGAAAATTGAGATAAGATAAACACAGACAAATTTCTCAAATTTAAGTGAAAATAATTATTTTATATTTTAACTAGAAAATACAACAACCATAAATTAAAAGTTGAATTATAATTTATAATAGTAAATAAAAGAATAAATCTTGTATAATCAACAAAGGAAAAAAAAAAAAAATAATTAACTGATTTAATCAACCAATGTAATTATTTCTTTAACTGTTTTGAATAATTATGTAATTCAGTTAGGAAATTTGTTAACTTTTTTTAAAATTTTTTTAATCATGCCCAAATCAGGAGATCAAGAGAGCTTGAGTTTGACCATTTTTTATTTTTTTTAATATATATATATATATATATTATCTTTGTAAAAATCATGTTTTAAAGAGGTTCCATTTGTTTAAGATCTTTTATTAAAATATTTTTTTGTCACATGTTTAAATGGATAGACAATGTATCTGTACCCAATTTCAAATGGTACATGCATTTAATTTTTATAATTAATTAATATTTTTTGTTGGGATATACTAGTTGGTACAGTTTAATTCTAAAAAAATAAATTTGTTAATCTGTTGAAGCTGAAAAACATAATTTATTATCTAACACTAAATTTGCATTGTTATTTAAATTATTTATTAAAAATTTGGAAAATCTTTTAAAAGTAGTTAGCTCAATTTAGATATTTCAAAATTAGATATTTTTATTTAAAAATCCAAATAATATATCTTAAAAATCTAAATTTTAGGGTAGAGAGAATTTAGGGCTTCACCACCTTAAAAAAATATTCATCATCAATACAAAAAAAAAAGTAATTAATTTCTTTAAATAATATCTTTTTAATAGAAAAAATCATCGACTTTGATTGTGTATCAATTGTTAGATATATGCCATCTAGCAATACCCTTTTTAAGATAAATAATTTAGATATAATATTAATTTCACAAAATGTTGATTCAATGTATCGATACAAATTTTCTAATTAACTCGGTATAGAAATCCAAATATATATATATATATATATATTACATATACAAAATATATAATTCAAACTATAATATCTTTTTAAAAAATAAAATAAAAAAATAAAACACATATAAAATAAAATTATCGTCTTAAAAAATACGGAAAGATATTTAAAAAAATCTAACTATGAAAAAGCTCTAATTAATTATCCAAAATAAAAAATAAAAAATAAAAATAAAATCTCCCAACAGAGAATTTTGAAAATTCAATAATAAAAATAATAAAAAATTAATAAATACCTCCGGCTTCATTATCTCAAAAAAATAAAAAAATAAAAAATAATAAAAAAATTGATAAGATAAGGAATCTTTTCTTTTTCTTTATTTTTTTTTTCAAAAACAAAATGTAATCTAAAAGCAGATATTCATCAAATTTCAAATATTACCAAAAAATAATTACATTAAAAAATAAAAATAAAAAAATCTTCTTAACGGGTCGGGTTTTGAAAATCCTAGCTGGATCCGACCCATTAACAGGCTAATCCACCCTGTTTTCATCGGAGAGATGTTCGATGAAATGCCTCAAAGAAGCAAAACCCGATAAAAACACCGAAAAACCAAAACTCTCTCCTTTTTGTGCTTGTCTTGCCTTCGCTGGCCTCGTCTTCATCTCCAACCTCCAAACCCTCGAAATCGAACCCCAATCTCGGCTGCAAACCCTCACGGATTCCTCCTGAATCCTCCCCTGTCGGCGCTTGCGCTGTTGGAAGAGATATGGACGTCGATGGTGGCGGTGAGAGCGGCGGAACTGAATGGGACTGGGGCGGGAACAAGGCGTTCGAAAACGCGCTCGCGCAGCACTTCTTGGATAGCAGCGGTGAGCCGGAGATGGAGAGAATCGCGGCGGCGATGCCTGGGAAGAGCGTGGAGGACCTTGCGGAGCACTATCGGCTTTTGGAGAAGGATGTCAATCTTATAGAATCTGGGCAGGTGGGACTGATGGAATACGTGAATGAGGGCTCGCCGGAGCAGGGTGGTGGTAAGAAGTCTGGTGGGCAGGCTCAGGAGCGGCGGAAGGGGGTGGCTTGGAGCGAGGAAGAGCACAAGTAAGAGTTCTTTTCTTTTTCTTGGATTTAGTTGTTGATTTTGTTCTGAATTGTTCTCTTAGTTTGTGTTTGGATTGAGGGAAACAAGTGGAGAATTTGATTTCTTTGTGCTTGATTGATTGCTAAAAGCTTTACCTTTTTTCCTTTTAGCATAGTTTTCCATTCTTGAGAATTGCTGGCCATCTTTTTTTTACTTTGTTTGAAGTTGATGTTTTTTGGTTTTTGATATAATTATCATTTCATACTCGTGAGCTACAAAAGGTTCAATTAGCGAATGAAAGAATATCGATTGATAGAAGTTTCTTTATTTTTCTTTAACAGTTTTCAGTTCTCTATGTTCTTCTCCTTGCTTAATGTTTGCGTTTGCGCCATTGTTGGATATAGAATGTGAGAATCAGTAGGAATCCTCTTGTCTCATTGTTTTTATTTGATGTTTTTGGTTAGTGTTTTGATTCTCAAGAAATTCAGATAATTGTTACAGGGAAATGAAAGAACATTGATTGATAAAGACTTCTCCTTTTTTCTTTTTCTTTGTTGTTGGTTCTTTCATGTTCTTCTTCTTGATTAATGACCATTACTTGCTACAGAATGTGAGAATCAGTAGGAATCCTCTTTTCTTATTTTTAGCAGACATTGTGGCTTTTGCTATGATTGTCAAGAATGTGCATTTCATATTCACAAGGAACAAACTGTTGGATTGATCTAAAGTATCGTGTACTCCTTTAATTCGTTGAGAAAGATATACTGCTAAATAGGTAAGTGTATTATTGTCGAACTTCTAACGGGATGAGTTTATTTTGCATTCCTTTTTAAGTCAAGGAGGAAAGAATTTTTATTGTTAGTCTTTATCTGATCAAGCTTGCATTCTTGATATGATTATTTGAAAATTTATGAGACCTCTAACATAGATAGGTCACTTGTTCACTTGCTTGTGCCTATGAATCAGGATGAGATATTATTCACTTCTAAGATATTTATATTTTAAGAATTTCTGGCCAATATACTTTTAGGCTATGTTGGTTTTTCCTAGTTTTAGACATTGCAGTGTGGGAGGTTTGATATTCTATTGACAAAGGCTAATCTATAGAAATGAAGATGCTATTTTAGCATCATTTTAAGGTCTCAGGGATTCAATCCGGCTTTGCTGAGTAACTTCTTTTGTTGGATGAAACTTACATACTGGATTGCATTGTTAAATTTGATACTCAAGATTTGAAGATTTTTTAAGGCTATGATTATTAAGAATATTTGACTCGAAGAAATTTAGGCAATGCAGGTTATGCTTGGAACTAGTTGATGCAAGTGCACCTTGTGAGGTGACTTATGCCACCAAAGTTAATATCATTTCTAGAAATGATGAGAAGAAAGCAATACTAGATTTTTTTAGTTACACGCTGTATACTGATTACTGACTGTTATACTGTTCTCATGTCTTCTTGATTTATATGAATGTCTTCTTACTGACAAAGGTTGAACAAATGTGGTTCCTTTGGAGTGTGTATAGTTACTATAAATTCGGTTTGTACCGCAAAACAGAGGACTACTATGGTGTCAATTTTATCATGTAATTGTGAAGATAGATGGATTTTGATGGTTTCAGTACTTTGTCTTCCTTGATTGTTTGTGTTTGATTTAATCCATTTGTATCAAAAAAGTATTTTACTGTCGATACAGATCTGGTTTTCTGACACCAAAATGATAGTCCTTTCCATCTTTGTGTGTGTGTGTGTGTGTTTATACCGCCCATGAGATTATTAAGCTGCTCTTGCTTCTCATCTTATAACCAATGTGTTCAATTCAAACAGACAGTTTCTCTGCGGGCTTAAAAAATTTGGCAAAGGTGATTGGAGAAGCATAGCCAGACACTTTGTGTTGACAAGAACTCCGACTCAGGTGGCGAGCCATGCGCAGAAATACTTTAATCGGTTAAAGGCATCAAACAAAGACAGGAGGCGATCAAGCATACATGACATCACAATCGTTGACAGTGCAGATGCATCAGACCCTCAAAGGACAAATTCCAGCCCAAGAGTTGGTGCAATGTTGCCCCCTGTGATCACTGCTCCAACAGTTGGGCCGATATTACCTCATGGGATGCCTGGAATACAAACTCCACAGATGCCGGTCTTACCTTCAGGAGTGAGTCCCTATGGTGTTGCCCCTCATGCTAATTTTCCGGTTGGTAGGATACCAAACATGCTCTACGGCCCCTACCCTATGCAAGCCCCGGTCACTGGCGCACCGATGAAGTTCCTTCCTAAGAGTGATCAAATGCTTCATCATCCTTCTTCTAACCGATAACCTGTATTTCATCGTCTTATGCTTCATTTGTGCAGAAACAGAGAAATAGTGTTCATCTTCAAACATGATAGGTTACTCTTTTTTTGGTATTTTGTGACAGTTCAGGTTTGGATTTATGTAGAGTTTGTGCAAATAAACCAATGCAAAGGATAGATTGGGTAATGTAAATATTAATTTTTAGTTGATTTCTTGCTGTTTCTTCTTTCTATTACCCTGTAAACTATGTTTTGGTAATGAGTCTTGTTATAGTAAGAATAATGTATATTAAAGTACAAGGTATTAATGTCTTTTATGTTAAAATTAGAAAATTTTAGTCCTATTTTTATTTAAAGAGAGTAGTTTGAATATCAGCATTAACGTGGTATTAGAGCTTAATTTATTTGTTTGGTTTTCTTTGTAATGATTGGTTAAAATTAACAAATTAGTACTTATCACACATTGGTTAATTTAAAAATATATATTTAAATATATAAGTATTGGTTTTTCATCTTATTAGCCGAAGTTGTAGCTTTTGGAAAGGATAGTTTTTGCAGACTTGCAGTAGGGTTTTACAATTCATTTAGATGGTCAACCACAAATATTGGTCTAATCATGGGATGAACTTATGAAGGAAAAGGTATGTTGAAGAATTTTGATGAATCTAATAACACCTACTAGAGTGGTGTATCGTCAATGCGATAATTATTATATTGTCAATAATATTGTTACTTAGAACATTATTTTTCAATTATCAAAATTTTCAACTAGTAAAGCTACATACTATTAAAGCTACAAGATATTTTCTAGCTTATGCCAAAGAATATCAATTATAATAATAAAAATGAGCTATTCAATA
>NC_052472.1:1218309-1277083 GCF_009730915.1 Dioscorea cayenensis subsp. rotundata | reverse complement strand
AAGTGACGCTTGGATTGATAATATAAAAAATTAGAAATAGTGAATGTTGAATGTAAACCATGACTCCAGCCTCACCAGCCTCGCCTGAACAGTAAACCCAGCCATGAGGTTCCTCAGTAGCTCTTGGGAGATCTACGCTGGCTCTCATGCCGATCCACGCAACTATCATCCTTCTCGTGGTGGATCTCGCGGGGGCTTCTCTGGTAGATCTCGCTGGAACTCTCGTCTCCAGTCCCTTCACCCCAACCTTCCCCAAAGAAATCCTCACCCTCAGTGTAACCAAGACTCACAGAACCCTCATCATCTCAAGGCCTCTCCGGTGAGAGAGGGAACAACTTACGCGGACGTCGCCCGCACCCCACCTTCACAGGAATCTCTGCCCACCACCATCCCTACTTCTCTTAAGAGAAGGCGCTCGCCAGACTCCGCCAAACACTGTTCTAAATGTTTGAGAACTGGGCACAGGGTAGATGAGTGTCGACACCAGCTTACCTGCAAACACTGCTCTGGCACTGGTCACCTCGCCATACGCTGCCCCCTCCGCTCTCCTTCTCATCGTTCAGACCCTAAAAAAGCAAGAGTCCGATCCAAGATTAACTCTCAGGATACCTCCTCCTCTAACTACAAGACTAGAGGATCCTCCGTAGAGCTCAAACCTCTTCTCCATGTCCCTGTGAGAACCAACAAGGCCTCGCTCCGTGTTTCCCTGCCAATTACTGAAGCTATTTTAAAATCGAAAGAAGAGCTTAAGAAGATGGTGATAATTAGGGTAGTCTCAGGCAATGCAAGCGTCCGCTCTCTGCATGATTCTCTCCCCCAGTGTATCGACACTGATCTTTGCGAGCACATCACCCCTTTCAACAATGATTTTGTTCTCACGATGTCCTCCGCCAGGGACGCAGCTATGGCTGTGAAGAGAAGCCCTCTAACCCTCAATTCTATCCATGGCCCTTGCTGTATCTCCCTCTCCCACTGGACCGTTGAATTCGGCTCTCATGCGGTGGCCGCCGGGAACTATAATTGGATCAGGATCACCAACCTCCCCCTTCATTGTTGGAACTGGGACTCCATCGTCGACATCCTCAAACCGATCGGCGATTTAATCTACGTCCAGAAGAAGGAGCATGTTACCTTGGAGCACCTTCGTACCCTCGTTAGACTTAAACCTTCAATCTCCTTCCCGTTGGAGATCACAGTGGACATCGGGGTTAGAAGTTTCATTGTAAAACTAGAAGACGACGGAGTTCATATCCTCCGTTCCAAGTTAGTCCACGGACCGAAGACCCACCTCCCGGCGCAGCATCGCCCTGCTCCGCCTTCTAACAATGCCAACTATGCTCCCAAACCCGATAAGGGCAAAGGCCCTATTGTAATAACCCTTGTCGATATCTCCTCCGGCAAGGCCGTCGAGCATTGCTCCAGCCTAAGCCTATCGACAGGGACCACTGTTATCGGATCTCAGGGAGGTTTTTCTTCGCTTTCCGGTGACCAGTTGCTCGCCGGAATCCCTGAGATCCCGTCGGCCCCTCGAGAGCGTGCCGAGGGATAGGCTTCACTATTGCCATGCAGTGGAGACGTGATGGAGAGTCCTTCAACGACCGTCAATCTGCCTCGGGATATGCTTCCCACCATCAGATTTGGAACTTTGCCCGCGTCTCTACCGCCTCGTGATAAGCTCTCCCGGGATTCCTGCAAACCACGTGATCGCCCATCATCCTCTGCCGAGATTTCTAGAGATGATATCTCTCCTGAGAATCCGTCTCTTCGTGATTTGCTTTCTGAAAAAAAGCCCACTCATCCAACGGAAGAGATGCCTCGAGATTCCCTCTCATCTGTTCACAATAATCTCTCACCTTTAATGGTAGCCTTGCCTCGAGATAAGATCATTCCGGATCCCTCATCTGATGCTGATATTATTCATCAAGATAAGCATCAAGCAGATTTAATAAATTCCTCATTAATTAAAGAAAAATTACCTAGTGATTTTCACAATTCACAATCCATTTCAGAACTTGGACAGGTGTCATCTGTCAACCCTTTCCCGCAAGATATCACGCCTGCTCACCTGCAAGCTGACCCTCCAGATTTACCAATCCCTGACGGTTATAAATGGATCTTCATTTACGGAGGATGGACCCTGGTACCAAGTATTAACTCTGAGAAATTCTATGATCAAGATCCCACACCACATAACACTCCCATGGAGATCCCCTCAGATGAAGAACTCCTCGACTGGGGAGAAGACGAGAATATTCTTGATAACGACATGGATGATGTCGATTTCCTCCCTGATGAAAACTGCACCGATCAGGACGACCATGCTCCTCTCCAAATCGATCCTGAACCAGAAATCACAGGCACATTGGAAGATATTCCAGTTAATCTCCAAACCAACACTAAACAGCTCAGAAGAAGCGACAGACCCAAGAAACCCTCTGGTCGATGGAACGAGGAAGCTGGGTTTGTACCCCTCCCTCCTAGATCTTCCAAGAAAAAAATCCCTGAAGATCCACGAGAAGGTACGCCCACCTTAATTAATTCGAGTTTTTTTCTACTTGGTGCGATGCTCAAATTATTAATTACGATAATTCTTGTGGCATTAAATTCCTAGGCTCTCCTAATCATAAAAATAAATGCATAGAAAAAATCAGATCCCTCGAAGCCACCAGGAACTCCACATACTCCACATCCCTTGGGTCTCCTTCGAGACCCAATTAGACATTCCTTGTATTTATGATTAGCCATTTAGTGAAAGAAATTATTTCAAACTCCAAAGCAGACTTCGTCTGCTTTCAAGAATCTAAACTCCAAAACATCCATTGTTCTCTCTGGAGATCAATCGGAGGTAATCGAATTAACTCCTTCGACTTCCTTCCAGCCCAGGGCACTGCTGGAGGTATTATTATCACTTGGGATAGCACACAACTTATTGGCAACTCATTTCATAAGGGATCCTTTTCCATCTCCATCAGATTCACTAATCGCTCCGATAACTCCACCTGGACCTGCTCTAGTGTCTATGGGCCTAACTCCAGATCCTTAAGATCCAATTTCTGGAATGAACTTCGAACTTTAAGAAACCTCATCACAACTCCTTGGATTATTTGTGGCGACTTTAATACTGTTTTCTCCTTAGAAGACAAAAATACGGGTATTTCCAATCCTAGAGATATCATTTTATCACAGAACCTTCTAAGAGAACTTGACCTTATTGATCCCCCCATCAATGGGAGAAAATTCACTTGGACCAATGGACAAGTTAGCCCCATCTGGGTCCGTCTTGACAGATTCCTTTACTCCCACGACTGGGCCTCCTTATTTCCCAGAACAACTCAATTCGATCTCCCCAGATTTGGATCCGATCATTCTCCTATCTGCCTTGACTTTGGAAATCATTTTAAGCAACCCCGGCTCTTCAAATTTGAGAAGTTCTGGTATACCAATCCACATATCTCTAATCTCATTAATGATTGGTGGTCAGAACTTAACCCTGTTGGCTGCGGAGCGTTTATCATATCTAAAAAACTTGCTCATTTAAAATCCAAACTCCGCACTTGGTCCAAAAACACTTATAGTGCTTCCAAGATCATTAAATGTAATCTCCTAGCTGAACTTCATTCCATAGACATTATTGGTGAATCCAGGTCTCTTTCTGAAGAAGAATCTAACCGTCTTTCCCATATCCGCACTGAACTTTACAACATTTTAAATCAGGAAGAAATCTACTGGAAACAACGATCTAGAATTACTTGGCTCAGAGAAGGAGACTCTAACACCAAGTTCTTCCACCAAATCGCTAATGGTAGGAGAAATAAAAATCATATCTCTCGTATTCTTCAGGATGGTAACTGGATCACCGGTAACGATCATATCGGTAGAATCTTCACCGATCACTATCGCTCAATTTTTGGAACTGCTTTGCCTAACAGTTTCTCCTTGACTGGCACTTTATCTTTGATTATAAGGAAAGAATTGATCTATCCCAGCTTGAATTACCTTTCTCTCCTGAAGAAATTAAACTTGCTGTTTTAGGCCTTAACCCTGATAAATCCCCTGGTCCGGATGGTTTCCCTATCTTTTTCTTCCAAAAACACTGGACCACTTTTCAACACTCAATTGTCAAACTTTGTGAGGATTTTTACGAGGGCACCATCAATCTTGAACGTATCAACTGGATTCATATTGCCCTCATTGCAAAAAACAACACGCCTAGCAAAGTGGTGGACTTCCGCCCCATCAGCCTTATCAATTCCACTTGTAAAATCATCTCCAAAATACTTGCCAACCGACTAAGTTCTGTCATCAGTTTGCTTGTTGATGACTCACAATCTGGATTCATCAAGGGCAGATGTATCGCAGATAATATTGTTGGTGCCCAAGAAGTCATCTTCAATCTCCAAAAAAGAAAACGTCTTGGCCACATTTTTAAAGTGGACTTTGCTAAAGCGTTTGACTCTCTAGACTGGAACTTTCTGATTGAAATTCTTACTGCTAGAGGCTTTGGCCCTAAATGGATCTCCTGGGTTAGCTCCATTCTCTGCTCTGCTAAAGCACAATTTATTATCAATGGAACCACTCAGGGCTATATTCGTTGCAAAAGAGGTCTGAGGCAAGGTGATCCCCTTTCTCCTTTGCTCTTCGCTCTCGCCACTGATGTCTTGAGTGCCATGTTCCACCATGCTCTCAACTCTAAAGTCTTGATTGGTGTGCCCCTGAATCCTTCCCGACAAAGATTTGCCACTTTCAATATCGCGGATGACCTTCTAATTTTTCTCTACGGAGGATATGAAGATCTTCAAATCATCAAACTAATTTTTATACCTTTATGAGGGTCTTCTGGTTTATCCATTAATTATTCAAAAAGCTGTCTATTCTCTTCCAACTATGGCTTCCAACCCCATCACTCCTCTGCCAGAATTCTTAACTGCTCACGTGGCGGGTCTCCCAATCACTTATTTAGGGGTTCCCCTCTCTGGTCGTAGACCCCGACGACTAGACTGGGCAAAACTCATTGGAATGATCCGCTCTAGACTCACCTCATGGAAAACAAACTATTTATCTCTTGGTGGCCGCTTAACTCTTATCAACTCTGTCCTCTCCTCCATGCCTGTATACTGGATGTCGGTTTTCAAGCTCCCCGTCTGGGTGATCAAGGAAATTGATAAAATTCGGAGAGACTTCCTTTGGAGAGGCCATGATCTGGGCCCTAAAGGAATCAGATTAATTTCCTGGAACAGAATCACTCGACCACGGAACATGGGCGGTTGGGGTATAATTAATATTCAAATCTTTAACATTGCTTTGCTAGGAAAGTGGTGGTGGAAATTAACTTGCAGACCAACTAGTGGTTGGGCCAAAATTATTCATGCTAATTACTCTCTTAGAGATATAAACAGAATCTTATTTCATATCCCACCCGAAATAAATCCTTCTTTTGGGCTGGTGTGACCTCCACTCTTCTTCCCTTTCGTTTTTTGTATCTCGAAATTGATTAAAAAAATGGCTCTAACACCTCTCTTTGGTTTGATCATCGTGTACTTTGGGATCTTACTTAAAAGACCACTCGGCCCTCGAACTCTTCAACGATTGTAAGGATCCTTGGATCACCATTAGGCAGTTTTCACAGCTTCTAAATAACTCAGAGCATATTTTTCATACTGCCACGCCAGATATGTTATCTCCTCTCATTGAAATTATCCCTGATTGCTCTCACACGCTGAGTGACATTTACTCTTGTACCCTTGAAAAAAGTGGCACTTTCACAGTTAAATCCTTTTATAAATTTCTCATTGACGGTGGAACCCAGCGTCCCATCTGTACCACCTATTCTGGAAGAGTCATAGTCCTAGCAAAATCACCCTTTTCTGCTGGCTTGCTGGAGAGGACAAAATTCTCACTTTATCCAACCTTTTCAAGAAGGGTTGTAATTCTCAAAACTCCACAGACACCTGTGTTCTTTGTCACAGCGCCTCTGAGAATCTACAACATCTTTTTATTGACTGCGAATTCTCAAAACGAATCTGGGCATTCTTCGTCCATTCCCTAGGATCAATTACACTACCTCAAACCATTCCCCTTTTATGGACTTCCTGGATTCCGTCACTTGACCCCCAACTTCGACCACTCTGGGACCTTATTTCTCGTGCTATCTTGTGGAATATTTGGCTCGAAAGGAACTCTCGTATCTTTCATTTGACAGCATTGCCTTAGTTAAGCATTATTTTTAAAACTGCTAATACGCTTCTCTACTGGTTTCAAACAGCTACAGACAGACACCAGCAAACCCTTAACGATGCTTCTCAGAAAATCAAGCGCTCTCTTGACTTCTTCAGCGCAAGGGTCTCTAATTCTTCTGGCGAGACTGACCACTTTGCTACTCAGGAATAGTCGACCCATCAGCTCTTCTAGTCAGGCCTGAGATGCCAGACGGTGCCTTCCGCCTGATTAGATTTTATCTTATTTTATCACTCAGCATTTAACTTTATTGTTCTTTGTACCTCCTCACTTCTGGTGAGAGTATTTGTATCTTTGTCATGTTTTCTTCTTCTAATTAAATCAGTGGTTTATCCACTTTTTATCAAAAATAAAAAAATAAAAAAAAATAAAGTGACGCTTTTATTCAAGATTTTTATATTAATTAATTATGTTGTTTAATCATGTAGTATTTTTAGAGCATATTTATGAATCGCAAGTAAATCTAATCTTTTTTTAAATTTAGAGAAAAAAATAATGTTGTACATAATTGTTAATGGCGAAGAGAACATTTTAAGTCTTTTTAGGAGTACTCTGTCAATTATGTTGTTTGCCTTTGCCCACTGTTAATCTAGCTATAAGTGAATTAATTGCAAAAAAAGACTCGTTTTTGCTATGCCAGTCCAATTTTGGTATTAGCTAATCTCAAAATTTTTCATGTGCTATCACTAATATAGGTTTTATTCAACTCTTATTTACAATTTACAGGGTATGCCATACTCCAGTATAGTATTTCTCGGTTTATTTTTAGGTAAATATAACTCGAGCAATGGACGTGGATAAGTATTTTTCTCGCTATAATGTCTTATCTCGATATACCGGTAAACAACACATACTTTCATTACCTACTAGGATATTTGGATAAGAATCCAAATATTTTTTTGTTGAACCAACCTCAAAGATTTTTTGTATGTCAAAATGTTTTGTAATCTTCCTACTCCGCATAAGTTAATTTACGCTCGGATAATCTTTTTACTATGTAAGTACTGCTTAATTGATTTTTATAGCTATTAATCATATGACTCCCTTAGATCTACTTTGGTATACTTATTCTTCTTCTATTGATAATCTCAAACTAGTTTATATTACCAATGTTTCTATTATACTCCAAGGAATTGGTAGTTTTGATTTATCTTACCTTACTTTTGAACATATTCTGCATGCTCCCAAACTCATGCTAGTTTATTATCTATTAGTCAATTGGTTGATTTAGGCTATCATATAACCTTCAATGCTACTCTTTTTGTTGTGCATTTTCGCATCCCCGCATTTGATTGTTACTTTTAAAACATTTTCGTCTTTATCTACTTTTGAGTTAAATTCTCAATCTATATTATTTTTCTTGTGGCATTCTTGGTTAGGGCATGTTTCTAAGTTTAGATTGGAGTATTTGGTTTCTACAAGAATATTAAGAAAATTTTATTTTAGTGATATTTCAAATTGTCATATTAATCAATTTACTTAGTTTTTGGCCTTTGACGGAATAATTCATTAAACTACTTGTTTTTACGCCCTTGAACAAAATGGAATTGCAGAATGTAAGCATCATCATGTTATGGAAACTACATATTATTGATACTTTCTACCATTGCCATTTATGTCTTTGGTTAAGTGAAGTTGTTTTAGTTATCATGCATCTTATTAATCGTAATCCTTTTACATTGACTTTTTTCATTCGTTGTTTGGTATTCTACCAAATGATTGTTCTTTGTGTTTCTAAGTGCACTTTCTTTGTTTTGTTACCTATTCATGAATGCACAAAATTATCTGCTAAGTCACATATGTGTGGGTTTCTTAGTTATGGTGTTAGTTAACAAAGATATCAATGTTTTGATCCAAGTATTAATTGATTATATGTATCTGATATAAAATATTTTAGAATTTATTCCTTCTTATTCATCAAGAAATACTTTGTCTTCTTCTAAATCTCATAATCTATGGTTTTTATGGATCCTTTCTCTAATGATACAATTAACATCTATCACTCATTTAGTTCTTGCCACTATTTCTTTTAGTTCACCATTGACAAGTATATATCATTAACTCATTTGTTCTATGTTTATTCCTTTGACTATTGCTTATTTTTATCATCTATACATTTTTTTTTATTGAACATTCATCTTTTATAGAAAGCTTTTTTCTATGATAGAAGAACTTATAACCAGTGGCGGACCCAGGAATTTAGTTCAGCCCGGGCTTAAATAAAAGTCAACATTCTCATATTTGTCAACTTTTAATTTTCTGGCATTTTTAGCCCAACCATGGTCTCTCTTCAGTCCAACCACGGTCAGTGGCAGAACCAGAACTCATTGGTGAGGGGGGTTAATGTCAACTACTATCATTGTGATGGATGTTTTGAACAATTTCTCAAATTTTATTAAAACTTAAAATTTTAAAAAAATTTAAATAAGAAAAAAATTTCATTATTAAAATTTTTTACATTGGTCATGCCACATTATCAATTTAGTTTTTTCTTAATTATTAAAAAATTATAAAGTTTAAAACATTGTTTTTTTTATAATTTTCATAATTTTTTGAAAAAAAAAACTTGTTTTTAATTACTAAAGTTATTAAAAACTTAACATTGTAAACTCCTCAAGCACAAGCCCATTACATATATATTAGCTTTGTACAAACAAAATATTATAAAACATTAATATTCATATAAAAAATCTTATTGAACACAGTTCTTCTAAGATTTTCCGGCCGGTCAGCCCGGGCTGCCACCCATGTGGGTCCGCCCCTGCTTATAAGACATTAATGTTATTGTAGCAGTGAGAGAATTTCTGAGAATGGTTGTAAACCTCACGGGCTCCATGCGGCCCGCATGGGCTACTGTAGCACCCCGAATGAGTTACTTAACTCTTCATTCTCTCTTCAATGAATAGGGCATTCTTGAGGTTTCTTGAGAGAAAAAGAAAGGGAGAGAGGGCTACGGGCTAGGGCTTCAACATCCATCAAAGGGGAAGCCTTGAAGACATCCTAGAGCTTCATATCCGAGCTTGTGAGCTCAAAGAAGAAGAAGTGAAGGTATATTTGTACTCTTCTTCTTCATTCTTGTAAACCTAAGCTAGGGGTTGCAAGAAGGTGGGAAGGTTGCTAGGGCAAGTTGTTTATCATCTTGTTGTGTGTTCTTATTTGCTCAAGAGAGGCTTATTATATGTTTGTATGCATTGATTAGCCGGATTAAGCTAGGTTGTAGCTTAAGGGAGAAGAAGAACACTGTAGCACTTCCCATACCAATTGAACACTCTAGGTCCTTGTGGTTTCTCTTTGTAGTGAGGAGTTTTCCCACAAGGATTCTTCCTGAAAAATGATGTATATTGGTTTTTGAATGAGAATTGTGTATTTGTTTGTCGTTTGATCCAAAGAGGGTGAATAGTGTTGACTGCCAGGTTTTGTCCGCTGTGTGTTGTATACCCCGGGCTCCCCAACACACATTACATGTACGATTTTTGTTGGCTAGTACCTAATGCAACTAACTTTATATTAATAAAATGCATTGTGTCTTAATCACTTAATTTTATTGTAAGGAAAGGGTTGATAACCAATATAGCTAATAATTAATAATATATATTAATGATTATATATTGCAGAGAATCTAAAAATTTCTTCAAAAATAAACAAAAGAATTATTTCAAGTACAAGTTAACTTAATATGGTTGAACTCGATTTCAAATTAGTTCTACAATATAAAATTTGGCTTGAGTTAAAACTAAATTAACCGAACTCAAATATATATATATATATATATATATATATATATATATATATATATATATATATATATATAATTAATAATAAAAATATATAATACAAATTAAGAAGGGATGCACAAAGTTGTTATCATGGATTGTCTTTGGCACATGGTTTTATATGGTTGTTAATTTCTTTGAATAGACTCTTAAGAAGGAATAACTTGTAGGTAACTTGGCTTGTTTTTTTTAGTAAGAAAGAGAACATGATAGTAATGACCAAAGAATAAAATTTAAACTAGAACACTAATTCCATGTCCTTTCTATTTCATTGTCAAATAATCAATAAATGCATGTGGCTTTAAAAATAACTTATTTCAATTAGAAGCAAGTACTTTGACTTTCTCTTTTTTGCATTTTTAATATTTTCTTAGAAGCACGTACGGAAAGGTTTTGTTAGGGTCTAGAATTTTATTTTATATAAAAAAAAAGAAATATTTATAATAGGCTAAATAAATATAGAAAATATTAACAAAATTATTTGGATGTAAATTTAACCCTAAATACCATATCACCTTGAATTTTAAGATTATTTTGAATTTTTTAATCAAATCAAGAGTTTATAATAAGAACCATAATTATGAAAACCTTCTAGAGATTAGAAAAACACGCTCAAACAAACACATGAAAGTTTCTTCAAGATCTAGAATTCAATGCTATAAAAAGTGAAAAATAATTATAAAAACTTCATTCATATCACCTTGAAAAACCCTAACCCTAATTTCTCTAATTTCAAAGATTATATTGAAAAACTTTTTCCTTCCCTCAACTCAAGAGCTTATAATTATAAAAACATAATTAACTTGTTTGACTTGGTACGTAACATGAACTACAAAGAAATTGAAATTCATCACCAACCATACCTAACATCAAAGTCAAAGAAATCAATTGAAAACTCTAATAATTAAGACTTGTCAATGCTCTAGACTCTCAAACTTTTGAAAAACTAACATGCATATATATATATATATATATATATATATATATAAACATCCCTTAATCAAGCTCTACTATACCATCATCTTCAACTTTTCATTACCAACAATGAAGCTCATCATCTTCACTTTCATCCTTTCCTTTGTCTTATCAACAAAGGCGGTGATCCTCGATACCGACGGCAATGAGCTAAAGCCTAACACAGAGTACTACATCCTCCCGAGTGCCACCGTCTATGCCGGAGGGCTCACCTTAGGCAACAAAAACAGTTCATGTGCTGAAAATGTGGCTGAAGGTAATTCACCTACAGAAAATGGCCTACCTGTGAACTTCACTACAGTAAACCCTAATTCCACAACTATTGCCCTTAATGAAAGCATAAACATTGCCTTCTCCGGTCCGACGACATGTAATTCATCGACAGTATGGACTTTAGTCTCTGATACCGACACCGGAAAGCGATTCGTGAAGATTGGTGGAGTTTTAGGGAACCCTGGGAATGATACTTTGGCCAACTGGTTTAATATACAAGAGTACATGAATGGTCTCTACAAGCTTGTTTATTGTCCTACTGTTTGTGAGACATGCAAGCCTGCATGTGGATATTTGGGTATTGCTAATGATGATGATGGGGGACTTTGGCTTGCTATCACTGATGAGCCATTTGCTTGTGCTTTTACAAAGGCTTGATGTTGATATATGTTGATGTTGTGTCATGGGTTAATTTATAATTAAGTTTATATTTGATTGAATAAAATGGTTGTTAGATATTATACATGTTGTCAAATAAAGGGAAGTTATTTAGACATGCATTCTCAGTTGTGCTAATAAGAGGTGTATTCTTTGTTTTATATATTGTTGTGAATGAATATTGGCATATTTATTAAGATTTAAGTGAAAGTTTTTTGTCATCACAAGCTCTGATTTAAGTGAAAGTTTGTTATGCAAATCATTTGCAGAATTGATTTTGTTTTCAAAATTGAAAAAAAAAAATGTTTATCTTGTTGTTTGTTGTTTTTACTATTTAGGGTCTACTATTACAATTTTTTTTTTGCTATCTTCAGAGACCAAATAAAACGTATATGTTTCCAATTTGGAGATGGAAAGTACCAAATTGACATTTTTATATTTTGTTAATAATGAATTTTTTTTAGTTATATATAAAAAAGAGAGGGTTTTAATTTCAAAAAAAATATGAGAAAAGTTTTACTTGGGTAGAAATTGTTTTTTTTTAATTAAAATTAGATAAGAATTATAAATAAAATGGCTTGAATTCTGATTGTTTGCTATTTTGCTATTGTTTTTGTGTTTTACATCGAAGGTGATTAAATGTTCCTTATGATGATTTTTTTTCCTTTTATTTTTTTAAAAATGAAAAAAAAAACACTAGAAAATATATAGTAGCATTCTAAATTTATGTATTAGCCTTTTTAGTCCTTTAAATTCATAATAAAAATAATTTGATCTATCAAATTACTTTTACTTGTATTTTACATGTTCATTTTTTTTTTCTATAATTAAACTTTTTTTTCATAAATAGTACTTAGGAAGAGTAAGTCGAAATTAATATAAAATTTTACAAGTACTCAAGCAATTTATATTCAATTTCTAGACTTGTTAAAATATTAAAACAAATTTTATCCCACACACGTAACCCTCTCTACCAATTATTTAATGACACTTCATAATAATGAAACGAAGCTCTCCATGTTGCAAGTTTGGTTAAAATTAGGCATAAAAAGCAAACCATTTCTTATTGAAATTTGCTTCTGCACATGGTTCCTTACTTTGAATTGACTCTTTCTTAAAAGTGCTTGCTTTTTTTATCCCTTTTTCATAATATATATAGCACTTTTTTTTCAAGCAATTAAATTATTTATGATGTAATAAAAGAATACAATTATCCATATATATGTGTGTACATATGTAGAAGAGAGACGCTAGATAATTAAGTGGAAAAAAATTGGAGAATAAAAATAGCTATTTTTTGGGAGTTTTGTTAGAACAAAATAAATTTAAAACATTTACATTTTTCTGTAGTTAAAATATCATTCATGTCAATAAAATGTATAATTGGGAGGTCATATTAATAATTTATCTTAATGTCAAATGTTCAAATATCCCACAACTATATATACAAGTTTAATAGTATGTATATATATAACTCTTTTCGAGATTATAAATTTTCAGTATTTATTACTATTAAAAATATATTTTTGTTTCCATTTTTTATTAATACTCTTGTCAAAGTTTGGGAAGCTTCATATATAGTTTTAATAAAAAATGAAAGATCATTCAATGGTAGTGAGAAAGTGGTTTTTTCCTTCATCCACTTCATTCTTTCACTTCGTAGAAATTTTTCTTCTCTTTTTATGGTTGTAAACTTTGAATGGAGTCCTTTTTGGTACAGTACCAATTCAAAGAGTTGCTTTGATTCATGACTAAGGACATGAATATGTGTGTGTGTGTATTTATATGTCCTTTTATATATCGATTGATATATAGAAGAAATATACATTTAAGTTTGTTAATTTCAACCCTAACCTTTTTCCCCTTAGATTGTACATAATTCTTATAAAAAGAAAGCAATTAATTGATTAGCAAATAATTCAAGTAAATAGAAAGATTTATTTTACATCCAATTATCCTTTCAAATGATCTATAGGCTTGTAAAGAGACCAATGTCTTCATAATGAATGCCCTAATTATGCAAAATCAACTCTTTAAAAATTTAAAAAGATTTTCACATTTCATTAACAAAAATATATGTATAATTAATAAAAATCTTAAATATATGTTTTTCTATTTAATTAAAGTATAAAAAAATAGAAATAATATCTTTGGAATATAACATATATATATAGTTAGATACAATTTTTCAAATATGTATAGTTTACATAAGTTGATACTTATATTACATGATAATAATTATTTTGGTTGTGTATATCTAAAACGTCCAATATAGTACACTTGTTAAGAGAAAAGTATTTGTTATTATTTTTATAATTATTGAGCCAGGATACGTATTGAAGTGAACACTTTTTAAATGATTTTTTCATATGTTATCTAAGTTAGTGTCACAATTGAATTTTTTTTTTTTTTAAATTTTTTAGAAAAGATGTAATTAAGCACCAAGAATTTGTTATACCGCAAACTAAAGATTATAAAATATAAAAAAAAATCCCCATAAAACAAAATTTCATATCAACAATCACATAAGCAAAAAATGTATTTAAAAACATATATTTCAAGAAGTATTATGACTCAGTAACCATGATAATTAAGAATAATTTCATCTTTAGTATAAAATTTATATTAAAAATATTTTAAAAAATATTTAAGCTAATATTAAAGTCAAATATAAGAACGGATATATAGTCCATCTAAACCAATAATAAAGTCAAAATTTAACCTCCAAAATTAATGCATAGATAATTAATAAATGCACACAAACAAACAAGAGCCAAGTTTTCTTTGTGCAAGATACTATTCAAATTGTTTACTTCTTTGTTTGGATAACATTTAAAACAAGAAGATATCTAAACAGTACAACTCATCTTCAAACTATACCTAAACATCAATTGACAAAACTCCAAATTAACAACAATCTCTATTCAACTCTCTCTAATCTCTATAATATATATAAATACAAGCTTGCCAACCTCATCAACTTACCACCTTCCATAAACCCTAATTCCATCAACCACAAAGATGAAGCTCCTTTTCATCCCTATCATCCTTTCCTTCATTACCATAGCCACAGCAGACACCATCGCCGTCCTCGACACCGATGGCGATGTGCTAAAGCCCGGCATTGAGTACTACATAGTGCCAGGGATCACTGATGTGGCCGGAGGGCTCACACTAGCAAGCAGGAATGGTTCATGCCCTCTCAGTGTAGCTCAAGCTCCCCGGGGAGGAGGTGATGGTTTCCCGGTGATCTTCACTCCTGCAAACCCTAATGCAAAGACTGTTAACATTGGAGAAGATACAAACATAGCATTTTCAGCTGTGACTATATGCATTCAGTTGACGGTATGGAGGCTCACTGGTCCCGATGAAGTCTCCAAATGGTTCTATGTTTCGACGGGAGGAGTGACCGGGAACCCGGGAAAAAATACATTGAGCAACTGGTTCAAGATAGAGCAGTACATGGGTGTTTACAAGCTTGTGTTTTGCCCAGGTGTGTGTGATGTTTGTAGGCCTGTTTGTGGGGACTTGACTATTGATGTTGTTGGAGATCAACGTTGGTTGGCTTTGAGCAGAGGCAGTGAGAGAGCATTTCCCTTCATGTTTAAGAAGGCATGAAGTGAATAATAACCATTATATATATATATATATAATGATTTAATAAAATAATTTAATAAACTTGGTCTTTATATGATGTATTACCAGTATTAATTAATTGTTGGTGTTTAATTGTAATCGTTTAATGATTTTCTATCTTTTGTTTGGTGATTATATATTCATATCCAACGATTTGTCGATTTTGGCATTTTGAAATAAAAAACTTTTGTTTGATTGGGGTTTTTTAGAGTGGTAACCAGTGGGGAGTGGAAAGGATTTATGTGCATTTGGTTGGGAGAGCAAGAATAAGTCTGAAGGGGTGCTCATAAGTCATGGCTCATATCCCATTCCTTCAAATTGGAGTCGTTTGGAAAAAAAGGATTTTTTTTTTAACCTGTGACAGAATTAGGTTTTGAGAAAATTATACCTTTTAATTTTGTTTTATTTAATTTATTATTTTAAAATTTAAAATTGATTTTAATTCAAATACTCACCGTACTAATTTTAATTTTTTACACATTAATTTAAAATTAAAAATAACAAAAATATGTGAAAAAATATATATAAAAAATGAGTGAGAATGGTATTAGTTTTTTATAATAATAATAATAATAATAATAATAATTATTATTATAATTATTATTAAAAATAAAAATATATTAAAAATCATAATCCATTTTCTATTAAAAGGTAAATTAGCTTATATACATCAAATTCTACCTTACTTCTTTTCATCAACAAACCAATTAAACATGATATTTTTAAACCCTCCGTGCTTCCCCTCCTCACTCATTTTTCTTCATCCCTTTAAACTGGGCAAAGGATAAAGCTACTTCACTAGTTCGCTAATTTCATCTTAACATTTTCGTTGGTGGAGTAATGAGTTTGAATAATGCATGTGTCAATGCTTTTTCATGATCTTTTCCCAGTTTGGAGTTCTCTTTGAAGAAGTAATATTTCTTAATCCAGCATTAAGATAATTCAAGCATTTAATTTTTTGGTTCTCCTCACATAACTCCCAATATATATATATATAGTCTTTAACCAACTTTTAATCACAAAAACTGTTGCAAGTTGCTTGAAAATATTTCAGGTGGAGTTGACTGGTCAACAATGAAGGAAATTGAAATGGAAGGAGTTTTGGAAGCAGTTGACTTTTCAACTAGTCAATGAATTCGCAGATTCTCCACTCAACTTTAAAAACCATGAGTTTGCCTCACCGCCATTACAGCCAATGGAAGCATGGAGTTGTGATCTTCATTGTACTGACAATGTCTTAAATATGTTATCTTTTGTACTAGGTTAAGATTCAAAGCTATTTTTTGTATAGGGACTTTGCCCACTAGTAATGGCAGCAGCACACCAGCTGGAGTTTCAAGGCCACCTGTACCGGCCTTTGATGGAGAAGGCTATGACCTTTGGAGCTTGATGATGAAGACGGTGTTTAGGTCATAGAACCTTTGGGCCGGGATTTAGTTGAGAAAAGGTTCTCAGAGAAAGATGATGAAGCAAAGGTAAAGGAAAATAAGAAAAGAGATGCCAAGGTGTTGTTCTTCATACAACAAGCTCTTACTCGGCCACTACTACAACGGATAGCTTCAGCAAACACTACGAATGAATGAAGCATGGACTGCATTACAAAAGGTGTGCCAAGGCAACCCTAAGATCGTGGTTGTGAATCTTCAATTCAGACTTAGAGACAATCGTTTGAAGCTCTTAGAATAAAAAACAGTGAAGGTATTCAAGACTATATTACATGGGTCTTGGAGCTAGCAAACTCAATTGAAACCCTTGGGAGACACTATACCAGATGCCATGATTGAACTTGCAAGTTCAATCATGTGGTCACCGCCATTGAAGAGTCCAAAGACCTCACAAAGCTTACCATGGATGATGTGAGTGGATCATTGCTAGCCAATGAAGTAAGGCTACTGAGACAGGCCAATAATCAGGCTGATAAGGAAGAGAAAGTATTTCACGTTAGGGTGAAGCATCGAGAGTCAAAGATAGAGAGAGGCTCCTTTTTAGAGGTCGTGGGAGAAGTTTTTCTCGTAAGAGATTTCATGGAAAAGGAAGAGGCAGAGCAATTGACAATCACCAACTTCAAGGAGAGCAAAGAAGCTACAAATTAGGGAATGTCAATGCCATTTATGTAAGAAATTTGGTCATATGAAGGTGGATTGTTGGTATAGGGACAGACATGCTGAGAAAGTGACTACATTGGTTGCTGAGGAGAAGGAAGTGAGACAACTTGTTTATGGCTGAATGTGAAGAAGAAGAAGAGAACCACATCAATGTGGTTGGTGGACAGTGGATGCTCCAATCATATGTCTGGTGCCAGGGAAATGTTCAAAGATCTTGATGAGACTCAGAAGATTACTATAAGATTGGGAGATGACAAGGAGATATTGGTTCAAGGAAGAGGAATGGTGTCTCTTGCTGCATATGGGGAAGAACTAAACTATTGCATGATGTGCAATATGTTTCAGGGTTAACCATAACCTGTTGAGTGTTAGTCAGTTGTTGGCATCTGGTTAATGTGATATTTATAGAGAATAAATGTGTGATTCGTAATGACAAGACAGGAGAAAAAATGGTAAGTATAATCAAAACCAGGAATAATATGTTCCCTCTTAATATTTCAGATGTTGGACTGGGCAATGTAGCACTGAATGTGAAGGAGAACACAAGGCTGTGGAATCTACAGTTGGGCCATCTAAATTTTGAATCACTAAGAAGCATGAAGAGCAATGAGATGGTGTTGGGACTTCCTAATATCAGCAAGCTTCACTACTATGAAACATGTGTGATGGAGATGCAAGTCGGGAAACCATTTCCATCTAAAAACTCTGGAAATGTGTGCACTCATCTACAAGTGATCCATGCTGACATATGTGGATCTATGCAAATGAGTTCTCTTGGTGTATAGGTACTATTGATTATTTGTTGATGATTACAGCCGCATGTACTGGATATATTGTTTGAAACAAAAATCAGAAGCACATGAACCATTCCAGATATTCAAGCGAATGGTGGAGACACAGTCTGGTTTGAAGCAGTGGCGGCTCAAAGCTTATAAAGGCCTAAAAGCTGCTACATACGTAAAGCGGGACTTAATTAATTAATAAAACAAATTTTTATTAAAAAGTCATATAAAACAAACAATAACAAAATGATAGACACCAAAACAAACAACAAAACAAATAACAAGATTATAAAATAAAGCTAGTTCCAAAAAGTTCCAAAAGAAAAATCCTTATTTTACATAAATTCGTAAATTGTTTAGTTGACTTGATATCATCTTTGTATCTTCAAATCACATCCATTTTCTTTCATGTTGAAAAGATCATTGAGGCTAAATAATCTCACAAAACACAAATTGATCAAAAACTCCTTTTGGGAATACATCTTGAGCTTTCCAAGCACTGCAAAGGCTTCATTTTGAAAAGCTATGTAGTCTTGAAAGGAAATTTAGGACTAATTCTCCTGAAAAATATAATAATATTAAAGTTATTGACAAGTACAAACCAAATTCTACTCATATTTTAGATGCCAAGATGTATTACTAATAAGAGTATAGAAAGTACGCAGTTGATTAGATTGAATTAATTTCCCTATCTCAAGTTTGTTGTCCCTTATAAAAGTCTATAACAATTTGAAGTCCATCAAACAATGAGTTGAAAGTCTTGTTATCGCCAGTGATTCATCCGACCTACTACAAAAAACCATACATAAGTAGCTAACTATAGATTTAAAGCAAAGAGAAGCAAATCAAAGTATGCCAAATAGTCAAGATTGAATCCCATGCTATAAAGACATCTATTCTATAAAAAGAAGAATTTCTCACTCCCAAAATTTATTTAAAATTTATTTTTCTCGCCTTTTGAGATGCAAAATTATTAATTAAGTTTTTATAATCAATTTCTTCTAGCATTTGTTTTTCAATTGATAATATAGACAATCCATTTAATCTTTCTTGAGACATTGTTGATCTTAGATAAGATTTTATTAATTTCAGTTTTGAAAAACTTCTTTCAGCTGAAGCAACAGTTATAGGAGTTGTTAACATGATTCTATAAGCAATATACGCATTTGGAAAAGAATTAAGCCTTTTTATTTGATTAAGTATGTCAATTAGAGTATTATCTTCACTTGACATGATTTCTCTAATGCTTTCAATTCAAAAATAAATCTAAACCATCGATATCGAGTAGCTATTATGCTTTAGCAACATTCAAGGTTAATGCAAACTATAAAGTCTCGATTATCTAATGATTTCAATTTCTTACCACTAAATAGAAAGCCAAAAAATATCTTCATATAATTTAGATTGTTCAAATCTACTTTGAAGTGAAAAGAATAGCATTGTCACTATATATAAGAAATAATCAAATTCGATATGTTCACTTCAATGGTCTTTGTTGTTTCACGAGTATCATAGTCATCAAATTGTCTTTTTCTTCTTATAACACGTTTCTCACAAAATTTAGGTTCTATATTCATTTCAAAAGTCAATTTCTTTAGTAGACACCCTTAGCACTTGCAAATCCTTCTTTCTCTATATTTTGAGAGATAAGACCTTTTATTTGATCTATAGCAACATCAATGCACATATCTTCGATTGTAATTTTGCTAATTGAATTAATACAAACAATATATCATACCAAATAGTCATACAATAAAACTCAAAATTCTTTCAAGCTCTTGTCTGTTGCTAAACAATTAGCTTCACTTTTTAGTTTTTGGATCCTCACTAATTTCTACTAATTTCAATAAAGCATCTCTTATTTGTGGAGTTTGAAACCTTATAGCTTTAACACTTTCAATACGACTTTCCCAACATATTGATGATAATGGTTTAAAAGTTAAATTGGGTAAAGTATCTTTTAAAATTTTCCATCTTTTTGTAGAATAGTCAAATAATGAATAAATACGTTGTATTACTCGATGGGATAGCTTTAGTGCAAGAACTAGCCATATCACATAGCACCAAATTTAGATTATGACAAACCACATGGTGTATAAAATGACCTAGGATTTATATCTAAAATTCTCTTTTGCACTCCTTGGTGTTTTCCCTTCATATTTGATCCATTATCATACCCTTGTCCTCTTAGTTGTTAATATCAAGACCTATATTTTTATTTCATCCATCAATAATTTCGAAAAGACTTTTTCCACTAGTATCATGTACTTGTAAAAACTCTAAAAATGTTCTTCTATTTTATTGGAGTTATGAAACATCCACAATTCTCACAATGAAAGACATTTGCTCTTGATGACTTATATCTGGAGTACAATCAAGCATAATCGAAAAATATTTTGCTTCTAAATAATAATTTTATCTTTTAATTTCATTTGCTAACAAATTTATTAATTCATTTTTGGCATGTTATGCCCCAAGATAATGGTTATGAATTTCATCATGTTTAATATCGTCGAATATGTTCTTGCATCACGGATCAAATTACTGCAATCATTTCAATTAGACTTTCATTTCCATTACTTTCTTTGATTGATTTTTCCATCCCCTAAATGCCAAAATTATTTTTACCAAGAGTTTTATCACGACAATAATTCTTTAATATTACATTTTTCCAATGTTCCCTCTCTCTATTAATTTGTTCTTGGACATGCTTATCAATTGTTTTATTTTAATAGCCCCATT
Organism: Dioscorea cayenensis subsp. rotundata; assembly: GCF_009730915.1. NCBI lineage: Eukaryota > Viridiplantae > Streptophyta > Magnoliopsida > Dioscoreales > Dioscoreaceae > Dioscorea > Dioscorea cayenensis. The sequence continues at coordinate 1,256,185 of NC_052472.1, read as the reverse complement.
TCTAAAATCAATCCATGAACTCATATTAAAACATGCTCATTGCTTGATTTCATGATTTTTATAAGCTTAACATGCTTGGATTTCTCCAATTATTAGTACCTTCATTAGCTAGTTTACCAATACTCGAAATAGAGCTAAACAACTTTGCAACAAAAACAAAAATACTTTTATCTAAATCTGGAATAAAATCAACCATCGTCTTTCATGCTTCTCTCATTGCCAAAATTTTGAATATAATGTGTTGTAGAAAAATGTCCGATAATTTCTCTTTTGGAAAAATCTATAGGTAACTCTAATTGGCCCTTTTTCAACTAATAAATTTCTCAAATTTGCATTAATGTGTCCATTGACTAGGATCACTATATTCTTGAAAATGTAATGATTAGATTCATTCTAAAGTTGGTCTTCACTTAAGGATCTATATTAGATTTTTAGCTAGCTTCTTCTTCTATTTGAATATCATTTAACTCAACCACATTACTAACTTGTTCATTCACTCATTTAAAGGACATTCTTCAGGTTCTTTCTATGTTTTCTAACTCTGTTTTTGCATTGCTTGTTAAAAATTTATCAATAGCACCTTTTTGAGATTGTATTAAAGTTTCCATTCCTTTCTTTTCTTGAGTTTGGCATAACCAGATTCATACTTTCTGGTAGACATATTTAAAAACAATATAAATTAAAATAACATGAGAAGGTTAAAACAATAGAACCTGTTAACTTGGAAGTAGTATATATGGATAAAAATGTGTATTTGCCCTAGGAGAAATATATATGTCGGAACTCCTTGTCGCCTTTACGATTTGTTACTTTGTGAGTCGCCTTTACGGTTGTTACTTGTGAGATTCGCCAGTCACTGAGTGATGAGTATCGCAAAACAAGAACTCAATAGCATGATAAAAACCTGTAACGGTATAAAAATTATAATCTTTATTTATAATAGAAATTAAAATTTGACCGTTAGTAACTCATGCCTATATTTTAGGAATAGGTTGGTTAGTTGGGAAAAGATAGAGCATTAATTACGCATTGAAGTATATGGAAATAGATTTGTTTGTTGGGAGAAGAAGATAAGTAGTTATACATTATTAATTTATTAGTTTTTATTTTAAAAACTAGTTGATGAAAGATTTGAAATAGGTGAAATATTAAATATTAAAATATTAATTAATTATACAACATTATTATGATTACAAAAATAGGATTTTAACATTTTTAAAAATTTAAAGTTAATGATGAGGCCTCAAATTTAATTCATAAGTTGTTATGGACTTGGAGTTATTATAATCATTTTGATAATTAAGATTTTAAAAACTATAGTGGTTTAATTTAAGATGAGGCCCTTGATTTTTGGGGGCCTAAAGCGATTGCTTGATCAGCTTTACCCTTGAGCCGCCCCTGGTTTGAAGATCAAGGTGTTGCGCATGGATAGAGGAGGAGAATTCACAAGTAATGAGTTCAATTCATTCTGTAAGAAGTGTAGAATCATCAGGCAACTCACAGCTCCATATTTGCCACAGCAAAATGGAGTTTCAGAGAGGAAGAACCGGACTGTCATGAACATGGCCAGAGCCTTGATGAAGGAGAGAGGGTTACAAAATAGTTTTTGGGGAGAAGTTGTAACTACAGTTGTGCATCTTATCAATATCACACGTACCAGTGCTCTGAGGAACAAGACACATTATGAAGCTTGGCATGGTTGCAAACCCAAGGTGAGTCATCTCAGAGTATTCAGGTGCATTGCATACACTCTAATTCCTTCGAATAAATTGCAGAAACTAGATAAAAATTAAGTCTAAAAGATGTGTATTCATCAGATATTGCTTGGATTCTAAAGCATACCGATTATTCAATCCCATTACTTCTAAGGTTGTTATAAGTAGAGATGTAACCTTTAATGAAGGTGCAGGTTGGGATTGGAATTGTAGCCACAAGACCGAGTCTACACCACTGATTATATATGAAGAGTCACCCGTGGACACATGCTATCCAACAGATGAAAGCAACCTGGGCTTGGGATCATCATCAGTGAATCAACTCAGTGATGGTGATACAACTCAGGTTGAAAGTGATAGTAGAGAAGGTATTGATGTCGATGTTAACTCAAGTGAGGAATCACCTCAGATTATTGAAGGACATTAATGAGAGCTGCACATTTGCTCTCAATGTATTTGATCCATCCACATATGAAGAGGCAATTAAGTCTGAGGTGTGGAGAGAGAAGCAATGAGAGAAGAACTGAATGCTATTGAGGTAAATGGCACCTGGAAATTGATAGAACTCCCACCTAACAAGAAAATTGTGTTGTTAAAGTGGGTGTAAAAGATGAAGTATCTCTCAGATGGAAGGATTCAAGACATAAAGCCCGTTTAGTTTCTAAGGGTTATACTCAAAAGGCTAGAATTAATTTCCATGAAATCTATGCACCAGTCGCTAGAATGGAGACGGTGCGACTCCTCCTTGCCATTGCTGAGCAGAGAAGATGGCCAGTGTATCAGTTTGGCATCAAATCCACGTTTTTGAATGGAGAAATATATGAGGAGGTGTATGTTGAACAACCACTTGGCTATGAGAAAGAGGAAGAAGAAAACAAGGTGTTCAGACTTAAAAAAGGGCACTGTATGGCCTAAAACAAGCTCTTAGAGCTTGGTATTCTAAAATTGATGGCTATCTTCAGAGTAAAGGCTTTATTAGAAGTGTGAATGAGCATACTCTCGATAAATGAAATGATGAATATGGTAATTTACTGCCGGTGAGTATTTATGTGGATGATATCATATCATCTAGCTATTTAAGTTCATCACAAGCAATGGTAAATGTTTTCAAACTAGAGATGAAAGATTGTTTTGAAATGTCAAATTTAGGACTGCTAAATTACTTTTTAGGCTTGGAGGTGAAATAGACAGAAGGAGAAATATTCATTACTCAGAGAAGGTATGCAGAGGAGACATTAAAATTGTTTATGATGCATAAATGAAAGATGGTATGTACTCCCATGAATAGCAGTGAGAAATTAAAAAGCAATGATGAATCCATAACTGCAGATCCAAAGGTTTATAGAAGCTTGATAGGAAGACTCTTGTATCTAACACACTCGCCCAGATATAACTTTTACTGTGAATTTACTATCCAGATTTGTTAGCAAGCCCACCAGAATGCATCTTGGGGCTACGAAACATCTGTTGAGATATATAGCAAGTACAAGTAATTTTGGTATGAAGTATACTGAAGTTGAAGATTGGAAATTGAGAGGTTTTAGTAACAACGATTGGGAAAGCTCAATTGAAGACAGATGTAGTACTTCAGGCATGGTTTTTTATCTTGGTTCAGGAGCCATCTCATGGAGCTCTAAGAAATATGATGTAACTGCACTCTCTACAAACGAGGCCGAATATATGTTGCTATTGCAACAACCTGTCAAGGGGTATGGTTAAAGAGAGTGCTGGAGGAATATTGTGGTATGAAGATCAATGAAGCTGTTGAGATTTGGTGTGATAACCGATCTGCTATTGAGATAGCTAAAACCCCTACACATCATGGAAGAACAAAACATATTGACATTCATTTTCATTTCATTCGAGGTTTAGTTGCAAATGGATCGATAGTGTTGAAGCATTGCAAATCAGAAGAATAGAAGGCAGACATACTCACAAAATCTCTGCCTGTGAAGAAGCACCATTATTTAAGAGCTTTGTTAGGAGTTGAAGACTTTTCAAGCAGGGAAGGATGTTGCAAGTTGCTTGAAAATATTTTAGGTGGAGTTGACTGGTCAATAATGAAGGAAATTGAATTGGAAGGAGTTTCAGAAGCAGCTGACTTATCAACTGGGCAATGAATGCCCAGATTCTCCACTCAACTTTAAAGGCCACTCAGTTTGCCTCACCGCCATTACATCCAATGGAAGCATGGAGTTGTGATCTTCATTGTATTGACAATGTCTTAATTATGCTATATTTTGTAATAGGTTAAGATTAAAAGCTACTTTTTGTATTGGGACTGTAACATGATGACGGAAAACTTTTGAAAATGTTTTTAATGGATGGTTCTCTGCCCAGTAGTAACTGAGCAAGATATTCATAAAGTTTGTTCTCCATTTATAAGTTTTTTTTACAGAACAACAATCCTCTTCAACATTGTATCATTTTGATCACCGAAGATTTGAAGTTAGATCCTAGAACAAAAACAACATGAATCAAATGTCTATATATATTCACACATACGAAAATAAAATATAGGAATTTTATTCTTCAATTTCTCTTGATTGACTTTTCATGGTTGATAAAAATTAAATTTCTTATTGTAGTAAAGCACTAGCTAGCATCAAAGTTGCAGTAGAACTACTATAGCAATTTCTTGGAAGCTATATAGGCACAGACGGGCATGTAAATAAAAAAGAAAAATCATTGTTTTGCCATAGTTTATCGAGAACTTCACTCCCAGTGTCTTAAGGTTTAATTGCAAGGTCTAAACACACCCGTGTTCAATAATCAAGGAATAAAAAGACTAGTCGCAATTTTGTTAGGGACTTTTGCACTTTGTTCAATCTTTTGCACCTATTTTGCAAGTAGCCCATCTAACGTTTAAAGGAGTTATTGTGATAGATCTCAGATGGCTTCAGCGGCATCACTTGGACGAGATATATATATATATATATATATTGGGAGCAATGTCGAGTCCCCAAAAAAGTGTTTCCATCAATTGGCCTTGGAATTCAAGGGAACTTTACATTATGTTTTATTTTATTGTCTTTTACTTGGTTGTTAATGGAGAACATCTAGCTAAGATGAGGAACTAAACTCCTTGGGTATCCGGATACTTGAGCTCTAGTATAAAAGTGTAATTTAATACTTTTATACTGGTTTTATATATTTGTTTGCAATTTGTCTATGTGAGCTTTAATGCTTAAACCAAAATTATAGCAAGAGCTTTGATTCATATTTAAGTTGCGCATGAAATTGAAATATCTTTATGTATAGATCTCGTATAATTGAAGGAAGTTGTAGAAATTTAGTGTCACAACTCTTCCGAATTAAAATTAGGGATCAGTGGAATGTTTTTAATCCTATTAGAGTGATTCATAGGACGTAATGCAATGGTACATAGGTCAGATTAGAAAAATATTTCAATTGATCTTTGTATGAAATTAGGTGCTAGCTAGTAGTCTCGAGAGAGGTATTAATTAATTAGCATAAACTAAGCATCTCCATGGTCCAAACAATCAAGCTTTCATTCGATTAGAATTTAGGTATTGTCTTTCATTTTATTTATCTTCTAATCACTTAGTTTATATATACTTTAATTCTATTTAATTTTGATTTAGCAACCTGATTAATCTATAGTAAAAAAATATAAGAGGAGTTACTACTAGTAATTCTAATCCTTGTGGGATTCATCTTATTTGTAAAGCACAATCTATTATTTGACCGACTAATACACTTACTAATAACTTGCATGTTAGTGGTATACAATTAATTAATTACATATCTTCTATATATTATAAAAAGAGAAAAAAAAAATATTTCCACATAATTAATTTTAAAGATAAGCCTAAGTCTCTTGCATACTTTAACTCTTCGCTGGGACCACTAAGGTGAGGAAATCGGGAGCGATTAGGCCTCATGACATAATACGTATATATACATATACTTTTTAAGGATATGTACAAAACTATAGAGCTGTCATGCATGATATAATTTATGAAATGGATATATATATATATATGCACATAAATTAAAACACATAAATACTCCAGACAAGTTTTCCTTGTAGCAATATGCAAATAGTCTCCTATGCATGGATATGAATAACATTTAAAGCAAGAAGATAAGTATATATCTATACACATCTCATGAATGAAAGAAAAAGCCAAGCAACTTTTTATCAACTCTGATCACTATATATACACATCTTCTCAACCTCATCCATTTGACATCATGCATCTACAGACCCTAATTCCATCAAACACAAACATGAAGTTCCTCCTCCTCTCTGTCATCCTATCCATCATCACCGTTGCCACAGCACATGACTACAACGTCTGTGACACCGATGGCAATCCTCTAGTTCCCGGCGTTCAGTACTACATTGTCCCGGGGATCACCGATGATGCCGGAGGGCTCACTCTGGAAAGCAACAATGGTTCATGCCCTCTCAATGTAGCTCAATCTCCCAATAATGGAGACTTAGGCTTACCTGTGATCTTCACTATTGCAAACCCTCATAAGGACCTTATTGGTCTTGGAGATAACATATACATTTCCTTTTCGACTTCGATGTGCGCAGAGTCGACGGGCTGGAGGATCACAGGTCCTGATGAAGTTTCCAACAGGTATCATGTTTCAACCTCAAAATATACAGGAAACCCTCTGCAAGGAACAGTGGACAATTGGTTCAGGATAGAACAGTATATGAATGTTTACAGGCTTGGCTTTTGCCCTAATGAGTGTCATGATCAGTGTGGTGTTCCTCAGTGTGGAGTTTTGAGTGTTGAGGTTGTGGAATGTCATCGTTGGTTGGTTTTGACTGGATCTAATGAGAGCTGTTTCCCAGTCCAGTTTAAAAGGGCATGAAAAAATTAAGCAACAATGTTTGGATGGAGGGAATGGAATATATGGAATAACCATGCATTATGTATGCATGTGATGGTTTAGTTTAATATGATACATAAACTTGATCATGTTAAAGTTGATCATATTACTGTGTTGTTTGATTTTCTTTATTTTTTATATTTTTTTGTGTTGCAAAACAGTGAATAAATCACCCAAAATATATTAAATAAGAAATAAATAAAATATAAAAGCTATGCAAGGGTAAAAATATATAACCGTGCAACAATACTATAACTAAAGATCATGGAGAAAGTAGAAACAAGTTGAACCACCAAGAAATAATTTAACTTAAAAAAATAAAAGAGAAATGAGCTAGACTAACATTCCCAAATATGATCATACACGGAATTCTAATAAGATTTCTCTCGCTCTTTTTAAATTATCATATTTTGAGGTTCTCTCTATATTTTTACCATCGTATTAGAAATTTTGTCAGTCATTTAATAATAAATTTAACTTTTAATTTAATGTGCTTGTACAATGTTAAATAAATCACAATCAACTATGCATTGAATTACATACTCTACTAATGGGGTTTTAATAGGGGTAGTTTTTGAAAAGTAATGAAATTTTTTTATAACATATAGGTAACCAACTAATTTTAACTAATTTTTTATAATCGGTGTGAATCAAGTAAATGTTACACGCAAAAAGGAACGGGAGGGAGTATTCAAATTGAAAATAAGTCCTATTTTAAGCTTAAAATAATTTTTAAATATTGAGGTTAATTATCTCCACCAAATGTTGCATTTTATATTTCTGTTGATGATTTATTTGTCTAGAATATTAACTAAGAATATAAACTAAGATCGACGTTCATATTAGACCTCAACATCATGTCACATTTGTGTATGAAATTTGTAAGTTTAAATGCATGATTAATTAATGCCTTCTCATCCTACTCATCAGTTTTTCTTTTTCAAGAAATAATTTATAAATAATCCATTAAGAAAAAAGCAATTTATAATTAATTTATATCATTAATAATTTTAATCAATTATATTGGTTCACAAAATTTATATAAATGAACAATATTAATCTATAATTTTTTTATATCTAATTTTATCATCATTTAATCTTTTTTTTTTTTTAAAGCTTATGTACACTTTGAATGTTATTTTGATTATTTTCTCTTTTGTCATTTGAGTAAAAGAGAACCAATTAGGATTTATCACAGCTCCCACACAAATGAGCAATTTAATATTAAACCAATAAGTGAAATGTGTGCATCTCCAATATAAGTTAGTCACTCTATGACCTATATATTCTTTTAACATCATTAGTGCTAAAAATGAAAGGAATGACGATGGATGGTTAATTAGCTGAAGTATTACTTCATTCAAGTTAACGTAATAAATTAGTCTCCAAACTATATATTCTTTTAGCGGTTTTGACGTACTCTGCTGTTGTATCACTTACATCTAATACCGCTTAATTTTCATCTAGCTGATCATATGTTCTTCTATTAATTTATATATTATATATATTGATAATTTATAAAAAAAAAATTATCCCAATATAGATGGGTATCTCTTATATATGACTTCTGTACTTTATTATAATATGAATCTACTCTTATGCCTTTAACTAATTGCACTCTTTCAAACTCTGGAAGGCATTTTTTTTTTAGACATATTTGTACATAGCCTTAATGTTGAGGTGATGGACAGTTGATAAGGCCAGCTAATATGCTTCACAAATTAATTAACTCGCAAGAAGTGATAGTGTAAAAAGCAATCTAATAAGAATACAAGGATTTAACTTATACGTTCATGGGCAGAGACGATGAGAAAATTTCACTATAATGTTGAAAATTATGTGTACAACTTTTACAAAGCTTAAATCTACCACATTAATTAAAGCTTCACAAACAAAAAAAGAAATTGCTGACAAATTAAGCTTACAAGTATGTTAAATCAAGCTCAATTAATCCTCTTCTTTAGTAGATTAAAGGAACAAACCAAGCTTCTTGGATTTTTCAAGTAAATCACAGTTTGCATATGTCTCCATATTACTATCAATCGCAACATAAAAAAATAACAATATTTAATAGGACACATGTCAAAATATGATAAGGATGACCAATGAATATCCTAGTTAGGGAACCAGGCAAGATGATTTCTTCCGTGTATAATGCTTGTGTTCTTTAGTTAAAATTCATGAGAGTTACATGGATTTAAACACACCCATGCATGCAGTAACAATAACCATGTAAAATACCCATGTTGAAAATTTCGCAAATCGCATTCATAGCACTTAGAAATGTGATTGTATTTGTCTTAATTAGCCAAGATAAATAATAATAATAATAATAATACATAATAGAAAATAAATATCACTATATCCGCTGCATCTTAAAAACATAATCAAAGCAGAAGTAAATATCACTATTTTGTTTTACCTCTTATTTCATTATCTCATACATATCTTCTTTAAAAAAAAAAAATTGATATTTTGACATAATTTTAAAGGTATTTAAGTTTTCCCTTAACAACATGTACAAACCACCTCATATACACACATGGAAAATTTTTAATTATGTTTTAAAAGAAAAACCCTCAATCATGTTTTAATCAAATTAAGGCGAATTCTAAGCCTTTAAAAGAAGTAAAAGATACTATTACTTACCTATTTCCACAATTTTTAGGTTACATAATATATATATATATATATTAGGAAGAACATGCATGGCAGAGAATTGGCATATGATTTAGGTTTCATATATAATTAATATGTATAAATACATTTTAGGATGAATATGGGAGAGCGGCATATGTGTACAAAACTTTAGAGCTGTAATGCATGATATCATTTATGAAATGGATAACTCAAATAGATAATAGCTAGAGACACAAGACTACAATCCAAACAACTTTTCTTTTCTGCATGGTTGTATATATATATTCAACTAGTCTCATCCCACGTATGGACAACATCTAAAGCAAGATAGACATATGAATATGTACACATCTCATTTTCAATGTCAAAACAATAATTGAAAGCAAAAATCCAATCAACTTTTTATCAACTCTCTCTATAAATACATGCCTTCCCAACCTCATCAATTTGCCACCACCCAAATTAAAGAAAACCTAATACCATCAAACACAAACATGATCAAGCTCCTCCTCTTCCCAATCTTTCTCTCCATCATCACCATCACAGCAGCACAAAACATCTACGTCCTCGACACCGATGGCGAGCCGATAAGGACTGACAGACAGTACTACATCGTCCCCGGGAACACCGACGTTGCCGGAGGGTTCACTCTAGCAGGCAGGAATGGTTCATGCCCTCTCAGTATAGCTCAATCTCCTCAAGTAGGAGACTCAGGTATTCCAGTGACCTTCACTCGTGTAAGCCAAGACATTGTCACTATTAATTATGATGAAGACGTGAACATTGCATTTTCGACATCAACGACAACATGCGAGGCGTTCTCGACAGTCTGGAGGCTCGCCGAAGCCGATGAAGTCTTCAGCAGAGCATATGTTTCAACAGGAGGATATACAGGAGTCTCTGGAAATCAAGCATCACTGAACTTTTGGTTCAGGATAGAGAGACACATGGAAGTTTACAGGCTTGCCTTTTGCCCTACTGTGTGCAATGACTGTAATCCTACTTGTGGGCTTTTGAACGTTGACATTGTGGAAGATCAACGTTGGTTGAGTTTGTTTAGATATGATGAGAGTGTGCTTCCTGTCCAGTTTAGGAAGGCATGAGATCAAGAAATGAATAATTATGTAAGAGGGGATGGAATAAGCATGCATATATATATGTCATGCATGTTATCATGTGGTGGTTTGATAACATAACTAAATAAAGCTGATGATCATGTTACTAAATATGTTGTTCTTTGTTGTTATATATGGTTGATGATTTATATATTATTGTGTGGAATATGAAGTTAATTAGCTAGATGTCATATTTATTTGTGTTATTTGGATTTGATTATTCATCAACTTAACATCATGCCATGTTTGTGTGTCAATTTATAATTAAGTGGAATCTATATATGAATTAATGTATGATAGTTTTCATCCTAATTAATCAGCATTTTTTGTTAAGGAAGAATACATGAATAGTGTGCATTAAGAAAATAAATTTATTAGTTTATACGTAATAATAATTTTATTTTTTTATTGGTTCTCAAATTAAATACATATAAATAAATATTATTAATTAATAAAATTACTTAAATATTAGAATTGGCCGTTTTATATCTTTTTTGTCTCAATCTTTCCCAAAAAAAATAATAATAAATTAAATTTAAATTTAAGATTAATATAAAAATCTTGTATACTTAAATATTAGCACACTCTAATTCCAGCTCAAACGCAACTTTTTCTTGATCTATTGGATTAATCTATTTTTAATTTATACGTTTTTCTCCTTCATTTTGAACTTCCTCTGGTGTGTGTATATATATATATATATTAAATGTATCAACAATGCACATAAATAGCACTACCATATAACAAATCAATTTGAAGTAATCTGAATTAGGGATGGCAAAACTTATGCAAATCCGTGATTTATTACCTGATTTATTTCGATTAAGGCGAATTTTACCTTGCCCCACCCTGTTACTTTTCTCTGATAAAAAACTACTTAGTTATTATATATATATATATAAATTTATATTCACTTAATTATAATAATTGTGTGTTTGATTATATTTTAATGATTTATTAATAAAAAAATGTAATACTGAAAAAATTGTTTATTAATTTCCCTAAACAATTTTTTTAAAAAAAAATTTAGATGAATGTTGGAGTTGTGTTGTTATATATCTTATAATATTTTCATTTAATTTAGTATTATAAAATTTACAGGTAAATAAGCTAAAAATAGTTAAAATATTTAATTTAAAAAAAAATTACAATGGAACAAGAATGGACAAGATGAAAGTAAAATCTACAGAGACAATTATAATATTGAGAAGATAAAAATTAAAACAGACAATACAGAGAGGAATGCAATTATGTAGTTTCAAAATTTGCAGGTTAATTTCCGAGTTAATTACATGCATGCAGACTGTGTACAAGCAAAAATTGGAGACCCACAACTTCAATTCATCACCCTAAATTTTTCATGAACCCGTATCATCGGTAACGATGTTTTTGCAGCCCAAGATCGAAGCATGCTTCGTAGCGATAATCCGCCTTCCTGCCCTGATCTTAGGCCCCCAATTTTTTTCGGGTTTTGGAAGAAACCTCGCAATGTTGTTAGCTTGTGCTTTGCTAACAGCTCCGACGGCTTTTTTAAAATTCACCTGTAGAGTTTAACATTCATCTAATAAGAAAATAGCTTGATACATCGCGTACTTGTGTCAATTATCTGCTATCTATACAGACGTAATCTCATTTTATTGATGCAATGGAGGTTCATAAATTTCAATTAGATAGTGTTCTTGATCATTGGTTAAACAACAAAAGCATATCAGCAAAGAACTCACTTGCAGAGTTGGTTCCTTTGCAAGGATAGCTGCGCCAGGTTGATCTGATGGTTGATCTTTTACTTTCCGTGTTTTAACCTGAAATCATGACAATTTTAGTAGAAGTAAAAAACGAGAGACAAATTGAAAGAATGATCAAAATGAGTAGAATAATATTTCACCCAACAACGCATGATGTCCCAAATGACACTCATGGGCGCGTCTGATTTAAGCCCGAGCGGAGTAATGTGGGTGCCAGAGATGTGATACCCAGCGTTGATCACTGCAGAGCGGAACATGAGTGCCGAAGGGGAATCACACTTGACTGTTGCAGACAAGTTGTGGAGGTTGAGGAAAAGAGCGGCATCTGGCAATTCCTAAGCGACAAAAATCATATTGGTTCAATTAGCAAGGTGAAATTTGAGGATTGAATAGAAACTGACCAAAATGTGACATTGTACCTCGGAGATTGTTGTTAGTACAGCAGAGATTCTATCATACGCAGGATATCTATTCTTCATTGCTATAACATCTGATAATGTGGAAACAACCCAATCATGGTTATGGATTGGATCGGACCATATTGGCCCACCAATGGTGAATTTCCTTCCACAATCACCGCACTCTTTGTCGACAAGAGGACCGAATGCAGGAGCATATCTCACATTATTGTTCTAGGACACCGAGAAAAGGAAATGGGTTTGTGAAATGAGGTAAAATGAGTACTAAACAAAAAATGTACCTTCGTAAAAGTTCTGCCGAGACACTGCAGATGGAATGAATCACAACCAACACATTGGTAGACATATGAGAGTTTAAGAGGAGTCTCCTTCATGGCACTTCCAGACCTTTAGATTAAAAAACACATCATGTAATTGCTAATCACAAAAGAACTATTTATAAGAAATAGGAAACATACGTGAAAATGCGTACAAAGACCCGGATATAGAAATCCATATATACAGAGAGGACAGGAACAATGTGACGCTTATATCGATTTGCATGACTCTGATTAATGAAACCATGAAAGGTCAATTTTGAAAGGATAAGGAAATTAATAAAGCGAAAAATTAGATAAAAGACATCTCAAATACCTCAATTGATGCGAGAAGGATTCTCAAAAGCCATTTTCATGGCAGTATTTTTCCTTTCAGAGGGTATGAACCATACCTGTCTACCATTGTAACTCAAATAAGGATGGAGTAAACTAAAGTTCTATTTCAGAAGGTAAAGAAATACAGTAAAAACTAACTTGGAATAACAAACTTCCCGGTCATCCCCACAGAGCACCGCCATGTCGGTAGCTGTGCACATTAGCATGCCCCCATCGGCTACTGATTGAACTGCCGAATCCAAGAATATGGAAGGTGATCCGTACGGATCAATATCAACCTGAATAGTAATAATCATTACTTGCACACAATCAAGGAACACCAAAAAGATGGCGTAAGTGGAATACAAGAGTTACTGGAATTACATACAACATCAAATTCTTTTGGGTGGGTTAACATGTGAACTCGAGCATCCACAAGATGAACTTCCACTTTTGAACTTGCTACAGAGCCATTAAATTGTATGTTCCTCTTGCAAGCATCAACAGAAGCTGTTCAAAAATCAAGCCATGTACTTTAACAAATTCAATCCATAACAACTTCCTTAGGAAGCAAGACAACAGGGCAGGATATGATCCTAGAGGGAAAAAAAAGCAGATTAAAAGCACCTTTATCGCTATCTAGGGCAATGACTTGGCTTATGCCTTCTACTTCTTGGGCATAACGTATCGCTCTTAATCCCAAGCAGCCAAAAGCCTACACATAAATGATAAGTGAAATACACTACATGTTTGAGCCAGCTTTTTATACCCATTGCTATGCTTCATAAGACAAGTCCTAGAAAAAATTTTTGAATATATTGTACCTCAAGAACCATTGGTTCTTTAAGTTCTTGATGGCTCTTAAGTGGATCATTTACATTCTCCCTACAGAACTTTGAAGCATGTTCTTCCTTGCGTTTGGCAATAAATGTCCGCAAAACAGCAATAGACATGTCTCTGTTGTTAACCTGATTAAGTAAAAACAATGTTTCAATGTATACTCTAGATGCTGGCCCTTATCAAAATTCAGAAATCCAAAGCACAATTTACTCAGAGGCAACTCAAAGTAGTGGCAAAACAAACCAAATGATCAGTACTATTTAATTAACAATTCAACATTCAAGAATTATTAAGAATATAAAGCAAAAGAATGAATATAGTTAAGTATCTAATTTCTACCTAGTTTGACATAGGAATATGTAATTCCACTGAGACGAAGTTCACAAGAGCAGCAACTGAAAACCATCACAGTAGGCAAACAAAGCCAATCAAAAAGATCAAATTTTGACAAATGGGTATTCAATGAAAACACCAGAACAATAAATTGTAAACCATAGGAACACCAAAAACAGCTACATTTAAAATTAAAATGATCAAAAAGTGAACCAGAGAACAAGTTTAAAAAGAAAATCTATACAAACACAAGCCAATCCATTTAAGCAACACAACGACACAACCAATTAAAACATCAAAAAAACACCCCAAGAAAAAGGGCACATTTTTTTATGAGAAAGGAATGATTTTTACGAGAAAGAAGGACCTGAGCCTTGTTGCAGAAAACGCCATTACTGTCATCCAAGAGGACCTGAGCTTCCCCTTCCTTGATGACTCTACAACCTTCAATCTCCAACGCCAGGTTGGATCTTTCAGAGTTCTGAGCAGAAGAAAAGAAGGAAAGATTTGATTTTGATGGTTTCCGAGGCAATTTGAAGGCTGTTCCAACAATGAAACGCATCGGAAGAACTCCAGAGCTTGATCTGTGGATCAATGGCGATTGCCAAAAGCTCTGCGTCGGTTTGTGAAGGTTTTAGTGAAGATGAGCAATGTTCCTCATGGGCTCAAACAAATTGGGCCCAAGATCTTAGCCCAAGCCCAATTACATTGGGCTAAAATTTTCAAATCAAGTGCAAAGAGGGTGAATCTTGGTTTATTTCTTACTATTTTAAATCATACAAAAAATAATATATATGATTTTAAATACTAATTATCTATTTTTGAGCCCATATATTTTTATAATTTAGTCTTGTATTATTATCTTATGTTTAATTTATAATTAATTTATTATATCTATTATTTAAAATCTCTAATTTTTATCTTTAAGTGTATCTTATATTTTTTTACATCTTATTTACTTAGAAAAACCAATGTAGTTCTACAAGAGAACTCATTACAAGACTCAATAATAAAAAACCAAGAAATGGGTGAAAAAAAATAGGTATAATTAATGAGTAATAATAATATAATGATTTATATCTTTAAATAAAAAAAAAGACAAAAGATAATATTATATATTTGAAATTCTAATTGAAACCAATTTCAAAGAATAGTAAAGTTTTATAGGGTCTTTTACTCTAGTAAAAGGAGAATTATATGAGATTACTTGTTGCGACCTAACTAAGATATTTACATGCAAAACTTTGGCTATAAAATAAGCAAAGCACTATGTGTTGATTATTTAATGTTTTAAGCAATGATATATTATATATATAGCTATTTGGTGTCTTATTTTCTTATATCAATAAAGTTATATTAATCTCATTTTATTATATAAGTTTTTTTGAGTTCATGCCTTGCCTTGTTCTTGACAAAGTGTTTTAATTAACATCTGAAAAATAATTATATAATTAACTTTAGCAATAATCTTATTCGGTTGAGTCAGTTAAATGTTAAAAATGCATTCATCCTTGTTATTTAGGGCTTGATGACATCTATGAGACGTTTTTTCTAACAAGTACTGGACTAAGAAAAGACTAAAGGTTGTCAACAGCGCCGGTCATCATTGCTCTTGATCACATCTTCATTGTCTAAACCAATGGTTAAGTATATATATATATATATATATCCCCATCTCACTTTGGTGTGGATTAATATGAAATAACTTTCACCTTTCTTACAATAGAGTATAGTGTATCTTATATTTTCACTATTTTATTTTATATTATAACATAAGAGTTGCTCTTATTCTTAAAAACACAAGATGCACATCACCTTGTTGGCAAGTCTTTTTCTCTGTATTTTTTATTATTCTTATGATGAAATTTTGTTTAGGAGACCAAAGATCTCTCCATCGAGTGGAAGAGTTCCTAATGTGTGGGAGGAGGCTCAAGATTGATCCCCAGAAGCACGTATGAGGAATTAATTATGTGCCTCCGCTATGAGAGAGCACGTATAATGCATGTAGAAAAATTAATTGTGTCTGGGTATGTAGCCCCTTTGACCAAGCATTGAAAAATTAACTTTATACCTATGTGTGCTAGTTCTTAGATCATGCAGTCGCCCAAACAAATATCAAAGAACATACTTTATCCTACTAATACCGAGCCTCTAACCCAAAGTAATTTACCCACTTTGTAAAAAAAAAAAAAAAATCAAAATACAGATGTCTCTATGTCTTCATTAGAGAAGATTTTTATGAAAGAGTAAATAGCATTTAATACACATTATTAAATTTAATACCGAACATATGGGTATGAGAAATATAGATCTCATCAAGTGTATGGTTATGAGTCCAAACTAATCTCATCAATAGATCTCATTCTTTTCCAGTGTTTGGTTATTAGCTCAAACTAATCTAATTAACCTAAATCCAAAGTTAATACCTAGCTAATAAAAAAACCTTTAATAATCTTGTAATTTAATCTTAATTGAAAATTATATTTTAAAAAAAAATTCTCATTCAATTGGGCTCAGATCCACCTATAGCAGACCCACTCAAGCTCAAACTTAGATCAACCCGGCCAAGCTCAATTAAATAAGTTTTTGGTTCACTTAAATTTGACTAATAAAGTTTGGTTTTCTTCACATGGAAAATAAAAAATTATAATAACAGCTTTATTTTTCATTTTATTTTCTTAATAATTAAGTTTTCTAAATTTAAAGGCATCCTTCTCTAAATTCACATGTTTAAGTGTGCTCATCCCTCATATCTCACTAGTCACATCTTATCTTTCTCTCCAAAAATTTATGATCATGTGAGTAGTGACCCATCTTATCACAACTTGTCATCCATCTTGTAAATGTTGCCCATACCTCAATGCACAAATTTCTAAGTTGCTCATCAACTCTCATGTATATTCCATTTCTCATTTCATTTTCAAACCCTTTTGACATTCAATTAATTCTCTCATTTACTTCCACAGTTCCACTACTTCAACTTCCACCATGATCCAACCATACATGATTTTTATCTATTTTTCTATTTTTCATATTAACTTATATATGGTTGGTAGAGGTGAAGAGTTTTGTCTCCAATGCCTTAATGAAGTGAATTCTTACATTTAAGTAGTTGATGTTAACTTTTTTTTAAATTTATTTGTGACAATTGATTATATTGAAATAATAATTATCAATTAATTAGAAGGAAGCAGAAAAAAATAATTGGAAATTTTTTTTTAGACAATAATAAGATCTTCCCTAAAACTTGAGAGATCAATGAAATTCAAACCTATATAAACTTTGTAGCATTTGAATATTTTAATTAATAAAAATTTGCAATGCTTTCAATTGAAATTATTTTTATATAGAGGAATGCTTTCACTTGTTGAGTTTATTTTAAAAAACATAAACATATATATACATTACCAACCTCATTATAATTATCCATTTTTTAATATATATTTGTACAATTAATATAATTTATATAATTCTTGTCCAACTTGAAAATTGAGGGTTTGTAACTTAACCATATTTATTAAGACTACTATAATTAGCCAAGCTAAGCCACTTTTTAATCTCAATAATGATAAAATTATTAAATCTCACCTTTGTTCAATTGAACCTACATTCTTCATAACACTATCTTTTGTTTTGGCTCCATCAAATTGGTCAATTCTGAACTATAGTCGACTCAAGTAAAGATTGAGTTATGATTGTTTCACTTTATATTATTCAAAGTCAAACATTGCAAATCACAAATAATTTTTTTTAAAATAATACGAAATAAATAAGCAATGGTCGATTCATGTTTAAATTTTTTAACACAATCATTATGCTTATCTTATGTTCACATTAACTAAAATTTCTAATTTTTAACTTTGATCGCGTTGTAAAAATTCATTAAAAGAAAATACTTAGAATTCTTAATACTTTTATATATATAAATAATAAATGATCGGGATAAACAAATTGTCACCACAAATAAAAACTAGATTTCATAATATATATAATCCAAAATGATCCCATTGAAATTATTATTTTTATTATTAGTAATAAATAATAAATTATTAGATAAATAAATTGACACTCCAAATAAAACGAATTTCATAATATATATGACTCCAAATGATCCCATTGAAATTATTATTATGTTATTATTCGTATTATTATTATTATTAGTATTATTAAATATTGAAAGTGAAAATGGTGAACTTTATAGATAGATCAGTGAGGCTCAAATCAGTTTGACTGGTTTCAAAATGAGAAACAAGAAAAATAATGTTAACCTGCCTAAAAGTCTCTATGGAACTCCTTTTTATTTCGAGGCCTTTACTCAACTTGGATCAAAACAACACAGTATATTCACATCAATGAGATGCATGTGAAGTCAATCAAGGCTGCACCGTTCATATTTGCCCACTATAAAAGATTCATAAACATGCGCATGAGAAGATTTAATTAATCAGGACCATCCTACAGAGCTACTCCTATATATATCACAGCAATTAATTTCTTCTAAGGTTCAATATTCATAAATGTCTTTTTCATCCACATAATTAATTTTATTATAGAAAATTATTTGTTTAAGGAAATTATGTTTAATCAATATACAAAGGCAATAGTTTGGTTGGATGTGATTGTAGATATAATGTAATAACTTTTGGATTCCATGAAGTTGAAATGGAACTAATTTATATTGTAGAATGTACAAGCATTGAAAATAAAGAATTAATTAGTGGATATTTTTTTGTTGAGTATCTATAATTTTCTAGCATTTGATGATGACATCATTTAACTAAGTCAATCTAAATTAGTTATTGAGCTTAACTGCTTTTAATCTTGGAATGAGGGTGATTAATACTTGTAGGTCTGGTGCTAACTACTCATATATTGATATCGGAATGTTTAGAAAATCATTAATTAGTGATTCAGTGGTTTAGTCCTATATATAACATCGATTAATTCAATTTTTAAAGAATTACATTATGTTAGCGAATGAGTGAATCTGAAATAAATATAAAAATTAAGTGGTCATAACTTTTATAATAAGTAATATATTTTAAAAATTCTACAAAAGAAGCTAAATGCAGAATTCTACCATGTCCCAGCCCATGCGATAAGAAAGATTACAAACAAAAATTTTGCGATGATAAATCAAAACAAACCTGATAATGACTAAAAATAAATTACTCCAAATTATATTATTAAAATAAGGTGGATAAGCCACTCATTTCAACCAATATTGTGAAAGAGAAATTGATTTCCTCAACTTCTCACTTGGCAAAAGAGCAAGAGTTATCATCCCTTTGAATGTGAAAGATGATATACCTACATATATATATATCCTATATATATATACATACATACATATATTCCATAATATTTATAAGGAGAATCTTTTATTTATCTATTTATTGACATGAAGGTTTTCAAACCTGAGAGAAATCAAATCCAGATATAAATATACATGCACATATATTTACATCGATGCATGCTTTTGATCTCACACTCTCTCTATACATAAAGATATCTATATAAATATGTCATGCATGCATGTATATATATATATATGTGTGTATATCACCTCATTCACTCTCTCTGTGTGTATATATAAATATGTACATGCATGTATGCATATATGAATGCAAGTATATATATATATATATATAACGCTGATGTCTGATGTTGAGATGGAAGTATAACCCTGACTCATCTCTCATTATATATATAACTAGGTAAGTTAATTTGTGTATATATGAATATGTTGATGATTTTAATTAGAAAGAGAGAAGGAGAAGGAGAAGTGAAAAGAGGCAAAGGCAAAGGAAAGAGAAAAAAACCAGAGAGGGAGATAGGGGGACAAGGGATGAGATTGTGTGCTTGAAGTGGTTAAGGAGACAAACAAAGAGGTTCAATCAAAGGAACTATGTTTCATCATATTTACAATCTAAATATAAATATATATATAAATATATATATATATATAAAGAGAGAGAGAAAAGGTGAAGAATTAAGGTGATGAAGGTGAAAGAAAGAGGAGGATGAGGAAGGGACAAGAGGGCGGCAATGGCGGGAAGTTATACAAAGATGGTAAGGTGTGGGCGCCTACATGGCCTTCCCGCCAAATACTGAAAACGGGAATAATATAGTGACTAGTGTTACTAGTGTAGGCAGGCAGTAGTGTCGCTATCACTGTCTCTTTCTCTGTGTGTCAATGGACCTCTAACTGTAGGACCAGAACCTACTACTTTCTTTTCATTCATGCCTACCTTTGATCCCTTCCTTTCATTTCTTGTTGTCCTTATTTGTCAGAGAGGCAGACAATCAAAGAGACAGAGAGAGAGAAAGTTTGTACATGATCACCTTTTCACTTTTATTTAATCTTCCAATATTACTACATGGTAGTAATATATATATATATATATATATATATATATATATCTATTATGTACATCAATTAGAATTTTCAAATTAATTGTTAAGGAGAAAATAACTGAGGGACAGTAAAGTTGTGTACCAATATTTATTTGGTATTGTAAATCATAGAAAAATTACCTTCAAATGGAGGGAGGTAAACATTAATTACTTGAAACTCTCTCTCAATCTATGCGTGTTTTAATTTACTTGAAGCTCTTCTATCATTATATCTTGTTAATCTTTGTTATATATATATATATATAGAAAGAGAGAAAGAGAGAGAGAAAGAATTGTGATTTTCTTTTGCATGATTAGAAGGCTAATTAAGTTAACTTAGTGACTAGTATCTAATGGAACACCGAATAATTTTCATTAGGCTTAAGACTTATGTTTAGACTAAAACTTAAGATCAAAGAGAGATGTTTTGCTCGGTGACGCAATAGCTAATTATAAAGAAATACTAAAGAAAAGCAGAGATTGAGAGAAGAGTTACCACTTGCCCTTCATTAATTTCAACAAATTGACCATCATTTTATTACCATACATAATCTAGATGATGCTAATTTTTCTTAGCATTTCTGAGATATCATCAGTGTCATGCACAGTATATACATATAGGCATACACAGCGTCTTTGAATATTAAGAAAGTCTTTTTCCAAAATAATTTCACTTGTATGTACTTGGTTCACTGTTATATAATTAGATTAAAACATTGTAGAAGAAAATATAGTAGTGTTTAGGAATTATTTGTCACCATGCAATACGATGTTTAAGCAGTGGTGCTTAGTGTTGTAGATTTTTCACTTCTTAACTATAATGCTGGTAAAATCTCAATCTTTTTAATATAATTAATAAGCTGAAATATTAGGATATCCTTTGATTAATATACAGTGATATACACTATATCCACAATTGTGACAAGAGAATAAAAAAAAAAAGGGGGGCCTTTGGTTGTGAATGATGATTCTTGCTTTTAGTGAAAAATGTTGTATATATTGCTCATCTTTTCATTTGGAATTATCATGTAACTTTTAGATAATTCATTTATAATTGTTGATATGAAGTGCCTTGGTCTTGGAGTATGTGCCAATTAGTTCATTGATGATTGAGTTTTATATGGACTATTATTGCTCACAAGCCACAAGATTTGTTTTTCATTTTCTTCATAACTTTTTTTATTCTTTTTATAAGTTCACATTTTATACAAAATTTCCTTTGATCTTTCTGATAAACTAGATGATTGTTTATTCATGAATATTATAAAAAAATCATATAATGCTTATAGTATATATATATCCAAATCCAATCACCAAAGTATCTATTTACCACATGGATTCATGAGTTTACACATATGTTGTGCTCATTTAGGTAAAAAAAAAATTTAATTTTAGGTCCAAAAACAAGTTTTTCATTTGTAAAATTATGAATATTATTGTAAAATTTATTCAAACCAATAAAAAACACTGTTTTTACAAAATATAAATAAAATAATCTAAAAGGAAACAAAAGTAATCATGATACAGAATGAAAGGAAACGAGATTGAAAGTTACAAGAAAACAAAGGAAAAACCAATCCTTTTATCGGTGAAAAATGATGAAAAGATGAAAGTATTTAGATAAAAGTTAATAGCAATATGATTTGAAACTCCAAAACAAAAAGCAAAGAAAACAGAAGGGTAAAAAGAAACTTCCCAATCACATGAAAAATTCATAGAACATGTCTCACCACCACCACATCACTGGCCTCCTTTGGCTTTGATTTGAGATTTAACTCACAGTAGCACTAAGTATATCTATGAATTTAGATATATGTTATATATATATATATATATATATATATCACTATTTTCAACTCAACCGTACACTAAAGACTTCCACGTAGACCACGCATAGCATTATTTTCCAAGAATGGAAAAACCAACCCTTCTTATCATACCCATCTCTGCACTCTCTCCCTCTTCACAAAACTCCTATCTTTTCCTTCTTCAATCCTTTCTCAAGAGAGACCCTTACCATCTCTCTTCTTCTTTCTTTCTTTCTTTCTTCTTTCTTTCTTCTTTCTTCTTTCTTCTTCTTCTTTCTTCTTTCTTCTTCTTAATTAAGATCTACTCATTCTCTAGCTCTCCTTCTTCACTTCTTTCTTTCTTCCATAATTCATCTGTTATATATCACTCATCATCTTCTTCTTCTTCTTCTTCTTCTTCTTCTATAAATCCATCTCTCTTTTTTCTTCTCCTCCTTTTTTAAGAACCATTTCTTCTTATCTTCATCCTATTCTCTATAATTCAATCTTTTATCTCTTCTCCTTCTTCTTGTACAAATTCTCTCTCCTCTTCACCTCTATCACTTTTTCTTTCTCCTTCTTATACTTCTAAAAATCTTTCTTCTTTCTTCTTCTTCTTCTTCTTCTCTTGTCTCTTCAAAACACACACACACACACACACACACTCATCTTCTTCTTATAATTTACTTTTGATGGAATTAGTGAACTCCACTGAGCATCTATGCTACGTTCGTTGCACATACTGCAACACTGTCCTCGCGGTAATAATCTCTTCTCTCTATATATCCCTCCCTCTATCCATCAACCATACTACACATCCTCCTCAACACTCTCAGATCATAGATCTCTCTCTCTCTCTCTCTCTCTCTCTCTCTCTCGTCGCTCTCTCTCTCTCTCTCTCTTGCATCCTCTACTCAATTAAGAAAACCTGTATTTTGCATATTACAGGTTGGAGTTCCATGCAAGAGACTCATGGACACAGTCACTGTCAAGTGTGGCCACTGCAACCATCTCTCCTTCCTCAGTCCCAGATCATTACTCCATTCTCTATCCTCTTCTTCTTCTTCTTCTGATCATCCTCACATCACTTTTCAGGTACAATAAAATTCTTTTTATAATTAATTAATTTTTCATCATACAATTACCTAATTAAATCTGTTTATCATGCAATCATAGTGGTACATGCAGCTACTGCAGGAAGAGCAGCAACCAATTACCTCAGTCTTCTTCTTCCACTTCCACTGATCCTTCAACTCCATCTGCACCATTTGTTGTTAAACGTATACCTCCTTCGATATCATTTCATCGTCTTTTTCTTCAATACATCTTCTTTCTTTGATTCTACATTTCTTAATTTCAGCTCCAGAGAAGAAACACAGACTTCATCTGCTCTACAAACTGTTTTAGTAGATATGTATATATATATATATATATATATGTATATATATATATCTATCTATGTTTATATCGCTCTAAATGATAAAATTCATGACGTCAATTATCGACCGTTGGATGCACGATTCAACCGGCGACATCGATATGATGATTATTGTTTCTAACATTATTGATCTTAATATATGAATAGATGATGAAAATTTTAATTTGTAGAGAGGAAATTCAGAGAATAAAAGCCGAAAAGCCCAACATTCCTCATAGAGAAGCATTTAGCATGGCGGCGAAAAATGTAAGATATGCATGCACTTCATATATAAAACATTGAACTATATATAGTACTCAAACTATCACAGTATCACTAGTGTCTTCACTAATGTTTTTTTCAATGTATTTTGATCAGTGGGCAAAATGCGATCCCCGAGCTTCGACTGCTGCTTCATCTTCAGTAAAAGAAAGACCGGTAAAATTATTAATTAACTCTTCTTGTAGAAATACATGTTGTATTTATGATGATGTTCAAGATGATAGTTAATTTGGTGTGTGTTTTTCAGGAGAGTGCTAATGGTTTCATCATAGAGAGCTTGAATGCATTGAAGTAACTTTGAGCAAAAGAATTAAGTTATCAATTAAGACATGGCAGATCAAGTTTAGTGTATGTTTGCATTCTAGTTATATATATCTAAACACTTTTGTTTGATGTTGTACTTGTGCTTAATTTTCATGTGTTCCTTAGCTTTGTTTCTTAGCAACTTGTTTTTAAATGGTTGATTATGAGTTATAGACATGGTTATACATAAAAGTTGTGACAAAAAGACGATAATTGATATTTTAATTATAGACAAAAGATATAAAATAATGATATATAGACACCATCACTACAATAGGCGAATAGTAGTATAATTAATTCCCATATAAAAGGTCGCACTCGAGTGTTCGACTTTTCAAAACATAGTTGAAGATTAATGTGTATGCGTGAAAAAAAATGAAAAGAAAAATAGATGCTTCACTCAACAACTAACTATGGCCATTATTTTGTTTTAAAAATAGATTAAGTAATATATTTGTTAATTATTTTCTTTATTTCATGAGAAACTTTCTGGTTATTAATTTTGTTTGGAATTAAATACTCAAATTTGTTGATTGAAAAAGTTACTAATGTTCTTTTAAGGGTTATAGTTTATAATTATAAATTTTTTTGGGCTTATATATGAAAAAACATCAAAATATACTTGAATTTAAGTTTAATTTAGCATTACTTTTTTATTTGTTTCTTGAGAAAAAAGTTGTTGGGTTTGTTTCTAATTTTAACTCAAACTTTACAAATAATGAGTTTCAGAATGTTAATTTTTTAAAAAAAAGGGGGAAAAAATCAAAATTTCATTGTATTATTCTTTCTAATTTTTTTTTCAATCCATATGTTTTAAAAAATATAAATAAATACTGTCCATTAAATAAAATAATTATAGTATTAAGTACACCTTCATCCATAATTTTTAATATCATACTTAAAAATTAACCATAAAATCTAAAAATACAATTATTTTTAATATAAAAAATAATTTGTAGGGGTTCAAATTTAATTTCATTGTTCCCTGTTTTTCTGTTTTCATTTTCTGTCCAAAAACAAATCATTTGCTAAAAATAAAGTAAAATTCAAAAATTAAAAATATAAACCATGCGTATTCCAAGAATAAATATAATTAACTAAATAAAAAAAGAAATATTAAATGAAAAAAAATTAAAATACTAAAAAAAGGAAACAGGAAACAGGGTAACCAAACATATGGTAGAAGCTCTATTAGTAAATTCTCAAGAAACACTACAAATTTCACCAAATTTTTGTTACTGTATTTATATATACAGAGTGAATTTGACCAAATTATGACTCAAATAAACAATTTAACTTTCCTCACACCAAAAATAAATAAATAAATAAAAAAAATAACCACTGAACCATTGAAAATGAAGCTTATGTACAAAGTCAAAAGAAAGATTTACACCAAGCAACATATCAGTCTGGAATTCTTCACAATATTAACATTTCGATGCTGAGATTGAGATCGATCATTACGTTTCCACGAACATCATTATCTAAAAAAATTAGTAGGTAAGAATGTCAGATTAATAACAGTAATATGGTAAAAGAAAACAGATAACAGAGTTTTACAGATTAAGGTAAAAGTTTGATTATGGTGATAGTTGAGAAAAATTAATTACCTTTCCGCAGACTGGGCAAGCTTCACTTCTCTCCATCCATTCATATATGCAACTTAGATGGTAATCATGGGAACATTGCAGTGTTATCTTCGGGTTTTCAGGAGTATATTCTGCAAAATCAATGATCATGTGATTGAATATTTGATGTAATCCTTGCATGACATGAAAATTGAGTTCAAAAACTAAGAATTATCATTTATCATTCAGTTCACAATCTCTGTATTTTTGCTTGATTCAGGCATGTATCACTAATTTAGAAGTATCAAGAAGTCATTCAGCAAAACAATTTCTTTTTGTGATGTATTGAGTTATAGCCAAACAGTTTATTTTTGGGAATGAAAAAAACATCGTCTTGGTGCAAGGATCAAAAACTATCTTCTTAGTTAACTGACAAACATGATTACACAAACATGTTTTTGAGTTGAGAGACCAACATGAATATTAAAAAAATAGTTCAAGGACTTAAACAGCTCATGGTTCATAGTTTAAGCTTCTTCTAAGTCAAAAGGACAAACATGAACATGTTTTAAGTTCAAGGACTAAAGTAAACATAAAGTTATATTTCATGATCAAAATTGCACTTCCACATTTTTCTCCCTGTCATTATATCTACTTTTTAAATACTAAAATTTCTCATAAAAAGAAGACTCTTGTTAAGATAAAAGAATGAAAAAGAATTTATTATGGTGTACCTTCAAGACATGTTGGACAAACATCTTCATCTTCAGTCGGACAAAAATAGTATGCAGATCCACTTATCTTTTTCTCTGGAGAACGCTTTTGTGGTAAATCAGAACAATATAATTTCACTCCACATTTAGATCCATCAGTCTTGACTTCTCTCCCTGTTTCAGAACAGGGTTCATTGCAACAACCTCTCAGTGACTGAGTATCCTCATGAGATTGGCTTGAAAACTTGTCACGCTGTGAGAGAGATACATCATCATGATGTGCTGAGAATCGAGGATCATCAAAAGCCAGAGGTCTCGGAGGAGGATGGAATGAATCAATAGCAGAATAGTCTGCATCTCTGCTGGTAAAAGCCGAAGGGCTTGCTCTCCCAGCAGGTAAAGGCACAACATGCACGTCTCCGCTTTGGAATAGTGAAATGTACTGTAAGATGAAAAAAAATGGTACAATTTGAAAGAATCACTTCATAGACACTTCATTCTAAAGGAAAATAATCTGTTCCAACTCATCTTTGGAATTAGACAGTTTAAAACTAATGAATGTTACTGCTTATTGGCAAAGCCAAGTCAAGAAAAATATTAATGAGTTTGCTATAAGTGACATGCGGAACCAAAAACAATCAAAGAATACCATTCTATAAGTGTAAACAAAAGGAGAAAAGAAAATAAGTACAAAAGGGATGATATGAGAATGCACTGAGGAAAAAAACAAAAAATATCAAACCACGAGGTCTCAGAAGAGGATTGCACGCTCAGACCAATTAGAATTTTCTTGGCAGTGCTTACTCTGTTCATCCACTTCCTCTATGTTTGCAAACAGAGTAATCAAAGAAAGCCACTTCAGATGATGAATCAATCATTCTAATTATCAAGACAATGTACAAAAATTTACCTCAAAAAATGAAAACTAGATGAAACATGTTTTCAGGCTAAAAGAGATTTATAAGCAAGCATGGAAGTAAAGGGTCACAGTTTCAAAGCAAGTTGTATAGCTCCAAATATCACCAAGCGACTTTTCAGAATGATGAACTTTCATTATTCATGCATTCACCGAAACAGTCTAATCAAAATAATTAAGCACAAGGTTAGATGCATTTCATCAAACTTTTAGGATGAAAAAACCCAAGTCCTACAAATGACGAGTAGTGCTACTGCCTACAAAGATGATCAAGATAATTTGATAGCATAAGAGTGAAACTGATTTTGAGTCTTTCGATGTTAGAAAATGCTAAACTTCAGCTTCTTATTGCACAAGTGTGAAGCTGATTTTCAAGGGGCCACTTCTCATTGTATCTATGATTTTTCAAGCTAATCTCAAACTAACATGGCACCTCCTATAACATAATAATGCATTTAATCATCAATAATCATGCAACACCGCCAATCTACTCCTTCAACACATTCAATCTTCCACTATCTAAATCATGGCAATAACCAATCAAGAGTGAGAAATTTATTCATCGTCTATTTACAGACAATTACCATATCACTTGATTATCAAAATAGAAAAACTAACACAACTCTGCAAATAACCACAGAATTCAAAACATACATACCCCATTTCTAAATGGTTGAACAAAGCTGTTCAAAGGGGGGCAGATACGTCGACGAACAGGTGATTCCCGCTGTTCGGGTGCTTCCTGTACACGGAAACAACACAACAAAGCCCCCATGCTCCAAGCCTTTAAATGTTAGTGAGAAGTATATGCCTTTGTCTTCAATGAGAGAAAGGCTACACCAAATACTCACTAGTTCAACCTAAGAAAATTCAGAACAGCAACACTGTAAACACACCCTGATTTCCATAACCCAAAGCATCATACTCTAAACCTAAAAAAATCAATACCGAGATCCCATTACTTGAATTTTGAGCCAAAATTAGGGTCAAAATTCAAACTCAAATACCAATCAAAATCCAAAAAGGAAAAAGATAACAAGATCTCAAATTCATATGAAAAAACCCATCTTTCCACAAATTACACGCCAATAAACAAAAGAACCAATAAAAAAAATGCAAAAACCACATCAAATCCGAAAAAAAAAGCAACAAAAACCAAAATTAAATCAAAACCTCTCTAGAGTCTTGGATGGCAAATAGAGCATCAAAGGCAATTGAAAAAAGAAAAAGGAGACAACTTTTAGAGATCAAACAAGTCAATAATCGATAGGAATTGAGATCAAACCTGGATTGCAAGAAATTCTTCGGATTTTTCGCCCAAAAAAGAGCAATGAAAAAGAGCGCGGAGATAAATCCCGCAAAACCCTTTGTTCTAGTCTGACAGGAAATAGAACTCCTATTAGAAGGTTGTTTTTCATATATACCCCTAAAAAGTTCAAAATTGTATTTTTTTAATATCTTTATTAGGTGAGTTTTGCATATGAACCCAGAAAAATAACTGAATTATATTAAAAACAAATAGTTAATTTGTAAATTTATAATAATTTTTTTTATTCATTTAAGAAAATTTTAAATATGACCAGAGATTATACTGGATCATATATACTACCCAATTTTTTTTAAAAAAAAATTGATTGATTCAATTGATAAAGATTTGTTAGATTTTGGTATATATATATATATATATGACGAAATGTAGAAAGTCCGCAGTTGGGTACAGTGCAAATTAGGAAGTGTACAATGTAAATTAAAGAGAGAGGCAGAAAGATCAACAAGTTGATTGGTTCTGTTTATAAGCACAGTATTACAATTTAGCTGAAGAGTATCAACTGTTGGATTACAATCCAACAACTGATAACCAACTTGTATAGATTTTAAATCTGAGGATGTACGTAAAAGACGCATCCTCTCTCTCTTTCTCTATATATATATATATATATATATATATATATTTGACAAGGTGAGTAGCTAAGTCAAATGAGGTCCGCACTGATACAACTAAGATAGTCTTTCAATACTCGCTTAGCCGGTCACAAAAGTGGCACACTTGCTAACCAAGTGAAAGGTGTACGGTAAATATCATCTTTATCTTAATGAGAAGTGTATTTATATTTTTTAATATGTTTAAAATAATTTTTCTTAAAACCTATAATTTATTATTTATACCAAAAAAAAATGTATTTAGATTTCTCTTTTGGATGAAAGTTTTCATTACATAAGTCATTAAACACTCAATTTATTTTTAATGAAATATCAAATGTGAAAAGAATAAGAATATTATTTTAACTTTAATCCCAATCTAATGTTACATTCTATCTAAATAAAAATTAATTTATGTTTGGTGTTGCATCAATGTTTTAAAATAGTTTTTACTAAAAAGCAATACTATTCGATCGACTAGTAATTAACTTTCCAACGAATAAATTTTAGAAATTAATTAATGTGTAATTTTGAAATTACTCATACACCCTCACTTTCCTTTAAAAATATGTTTGTGTATATATATACATATATATTCCTCTAAGAAATAAAATTATTTATTATATATGAATAACAAAAATCAATTGTATATATAATTTTTTAAAAAAATCAATGCTTGAGTCAACATAATTTTTAACTAGATAAAAATTACAATTTTTTCAATTTCTTTAATTTCTGAATATATATTACTTAAAAAAAAAAATTATGCAAAACAAGATAATGCATAACTATTAATTAATTTCATTTCCTTTCACAAGATCATATCTCAAAACAAACTAAAGAGAATTTAAAAAATGATAGAAATTTGAATTGTTTAAAATGTAATTTTAATTTATATATACATAAAATAAAAAAACAGCTAACCGATTCTATCTCTTATAAAACTCTCAGTATTCCAACTTAAACTAATTTTGATTTCAAACCAACGAACTCTATGCTAATGAACATGTCAAAACATGCACTCTGATAAACTCCAAACACATATAGCAATGCACACACATAAACATAAATATTTAATTTATTAAATCATAAGGACATCATCAACAACCCTCTCATACATAAACATCATCCATACATATATATAACAATGAAATTATACATGAAAAACTATATATATATATATATCAAACAAATTAACAAACACACAACTTCTCAAAAGACAAAGTTGGACTATTTTCCCCTGAGGTTTCTAAAATAACCTCTAGGGTTGGTCTCAAAAGATCTCCTTGGAATGAATATTGTGCCATTCCTTCCAGGGGCCTTCATCATCTTTCTAGAAACCCAAAAGCACCAACTGCAACAAATACAACAACAATACAAGAAAATCAGAATGAGAACTATTGGCAACAACTCACTAAGGTTTTTGGTGAAGATCAAGGCTACTGTGTTCCCCAAGAAGTGAAGAATTAGGGTTAGGGTTTGTTGAATGAAGTCCAACAAGTGACCAACTATATTACTGATAAGTTGCTCTGCCATCTGCCTTCCAATGATCATTATCTCTATCTTTGACAACTATTGTTAGAGACTAAGAAAGACTTAAGGAAGACTTATATATAGTGGTTCTTTAAGTTTTCTTTTTGATGTGATGTTGAACAAATGAGCAACGAAACCTTATGAGGTCTATTTATTCTGGTGCATGTGTGTTTCACACAATCTTTTTATAATTATTCCTTTTTTCTTGTGATGCATGTCCATTTAGCATATATAGTATTATTAAAAATCAGGTTGCAAGAGTACTGGCGTATCAAATAATAGTTAGGCTTTAAACTTATTTTTTTATACGATAAGGTATGAGCTTGTTTTTAGTGATGGATGTGAAGCTTTAATTTATCTCTTAATATGGTCTTTTGAACAAAATTAAATCTCCAGGTTATGTGTATGAAAATAGTGTGTATATATATATATATGATGAATTTATTTAACTACTAAAGTTTAAAGTGAAAAATGTGATAATGGAGAACAACTGATACTCCAGTGGCATCTTATTATAAAGGTGAATTATAGGCAGTTTAGAGATTGAATCCACTTGGTATAATATTGTGCAAATATTTAATAATATTATAAAAATATTATACAATATTTTTGTAAATAGTGTACAGTTCCTTTATATGAATACAAAATATTATAAAAATAATATACGATATACTTCTATATAAGTTTCTCTACCACCTAATCAGCATCTTCTCCATCTTTCCTTTGCTACCAATTCTTTGAGACAAGGAAAACAGGAGGAGATTGAAGCTTTAATAATTGAAGCATAGAGGAAATACAAAATTATATATGGTGATTCTTTATTCTTTATTACTTTTCTTTTTCTGTTTTTGATGTAATGTTGAACCAATGAAAAACGGAACTTTATGAGGAGTATTTATTCTAGTGTGGGGTTTCATCGTTGTCTTTATATTTTTCTTTTTCCAATGCACGTTCATTTAAAGATTTTTATTTTTAATAAATATATGGTGATTCTTTATTCTTTATTACTTTTCTTTTTCTGTTTTTGATGTAATGTTGAACCAATGAAAAACGGAACTTTTTATGAGGAGTATTTATTCTAGTGTGGGTTTCATCGTTGTCTTTAGTATTTTCTTTTTCCAATGCATCGTCATTTAAAGATGTATAATAAATCGGGCAGTCGAGGGGAGCAAACGAATCGAGTCGAGCCGAGCTTGAAATGTTTAATGATTGGTTCATTGGACTAGCTACGTGCCGCCAGCCTCGATCTGCCCATATCTTGTAAAACCTCGAACTCGGCTCGAGATAAGTAAAAATTAAGCCAAGTGAGCTTAACTCAGCTTTTGCTTTATAATAAAAACTAACTAAGCCTCGAGCCTGCTCCAAGTTAGACTCTCAAAGAAGCCTCGCTTATGATAAAAACGAGGAGCTCGCTAGAACTTTCGCTTCGAAAAGCAGTTTTAAAAATAATAAACTCTAATGCCTATTATTAATATTTAACACATGAATTTATTTATATTTAAGAAAAATGCAAGCTCGCTTAGCGATTCACGACTAGTAGGTTTTATTATTAAGTTTATGTAACATATTTGTTAGTAGGGCTCGCGAGCAAGCTCATTTACTAAGCTCGCAAGCTTGGTATATAAGTTTATTCGTGAGTCTGCTCACGAGCTTGATAAACAAGCAGGCTCGTGAGCTTTAACGTCGCTGATTTAATAATTCTAGCTCAAATGTTGTCTGAGCTCGCGCATTGTTTAATAATTCGAGATCAAATGTTAAGCTCTAGCAACTTATTTTTATTTTTCACTTTTATATTCACCACGGACGCTATTTACTTTATCTATCACTAGCTAACAAACACACTCAAAGACTAAAACAAATTAAATCATTATTAATTATGATTCTGTGAAGCATATAACTTCAAAAATACATAAGAAATGAAGTAAAAATATAAGATCTCACCAAAAAAAAATAAATTAAATAAAGTTAAAGTGGAAATTTACAGTGCTTTTTTAATTTACTTTATTTATCCATTTGATGTAGAACAGTTAAGCAATAAAACTTTATATATAGAGGTAATATAAAAGCTGTTTCTACCTAACTGAATCATATCATTGGGTTGGGTCATATAAAACACACAAATTGACTTACTGACTCCACTTGGATGAGTATCTGATGAAACAGTCAACCAGGTCGTCGAACAAGATGAATCCCATTATATGTTTAGATAATAATTAAAAATTTCGATAGTTATGTATATAATTTACTTTTTATTTTCTTTTCCTTGAGTTTTGCATCAAATTATATAGTATATAAATATGGACTATTATGAAATATTTGTTGGATTTTATTTAGGATACTAAATTAATATTTATAAATTATAAAAAGACTTTTTGTTTGTGTTCATAAAGCCAGAGTAATTAGAGGGAATTGAAATGTTCCACAACTTCAGTTTTTTATCGTTCACGTTGCTTTCCTCTCTCATGACTTTATTCTCTTTTTAATAAAATCGGCTTATCCACTCTATTCATGTTCCACAACTAATGCTTAACTGCTTCATTAAGGTGATCAACATAATAGCACTCTGAGTTAGTAACCGATTGATCAACTCATTCTCACATTAATTGCTGCAGTTTTCATCTATTTTTCTGCATGTTTTTTCCAAGTTGTTAATTCCTGTTGTTGATCTTGCAATTAAAACTGTTTGATCTTGAAGAAGAAATTAGAAGATATGATATGAAGTTGATAGAAGCAAACAAGGCAGTATAATTACAAGAGATAAAAGAAAAGAAAGAAAAATAATATCTAGAACACATAAAACATAAAATTTATTAAACCACATATATCTCAAACTAAGAAATTATACATAAAGAACTATATAAATTAACATTACAAGACCATACTCATACCATATATATTTATATATATATATAGATAGATATATAGATCAAACATGTATATATGCATGCATGCATGCATGTGGATCTATAGCAAACACACAACTTCTCAAAAGACAAAAGTTCCTAATTCCTATCCCCTGAGGTTTCCAAAGTAACCCTAGGGTTAGCCCTCGAAAGAAACTCCTTGGAAATGAGTGTGCCATTCCTTCCAGCCTTCTTCATCATCTTTGTAGAACTAAAGCAACACATGCAAACTACGATGGCCAAGGAACGACACGGTGGCCTTTGTCATCTTTATAGAAGCTCTAAAGAAATGACTAAAACAACCAAGACAAGAACGACAACAGGTCATCATCATCTCTATAGAAACTCTAAAGAAATGAATGCAATAGCTAAAACAATGGTAAGACAAGAACAACAACAGCAATGCTAGAAAGGTAAGAATGAGGAGTATTGGTACAAACAACAAATGGTGAGACCATTATATGAAGCCAGTGTTTAAGTGTCTCATCTCTTGTCTCTGGTGGCACACAACTCATCAAACTTTTGGTGAAGAAGTCTGCTAAGTTCCCAAGAAGTGGAGAATTGGGTTAGGTTTGCTTGAATGAAGTCCTGGCCTCTCTTTCACTTCTCCTTCTTTCTCCTCCAACTACTTCTGCCTTATGATGATAAGTGTCTTGACCATCAGCCTTCTAATCACTTTCATCTTCTCCATCCTTTGCTAACAAATTCTTTGAGACGAAGAAAAACAAAAAGGAAATTGAAGGTCTCGATAAATTGAAATAGAGAGGAAGTGGAGACTGAGTATATAGTGATTCTTTATTCTTTATCTTTCTTTGTGATGTAATGTTGAACCAATAAGCTTAGCAGTGGAACTTTATGAGGTGTATTTATTCCGGTGCGGGTTTCACTCAATCCTTGTCATGTCATATCCCCACTGCATCGTTGATTTATATATATATATATATATAAGTGATAATAGACTTAATAACCCATCACACGTGTACCCTCACTTTATTGAGCTTTGGAATTCAATCTTTTAAGTCCTTCTTGTGAAGATGAACACTATGTACAAAGTTCATATTATTAGCTCAAGAGGCCATTAATTCATTTATATATTATTAAAAATCATGTCGAATATGTGATGTGTTTGTTTTATACATACATATATATATATATATATATATATAATGGTTAGGCTTCAACTTATTTTTATATGAATAATGTATAAGGTTGTTTTAGTGATGGATATGAAGCTTGATTTATCTCTACTGGCTAATAGTGGCCTCTCAAACAAAATTACTATCCATCTCTTCAGGGCTGTGTGGTATATGCATACTATTTTGTCAGCAAGAGATTGAATGTATAATAATTATTATATTTTTGACTTTGATCCTCATGCAGCTTTATTATTATTTCTTTTATAAAACACCGCCACTGGTAGTTAAGAGAATATACTTATCATCACTAAGAGTTATTATTTACCTGCTCAAAACCCTCTATATAGGAGGGCTTTAACACCATTACCAAACACTAGCCAGGTGGGTCCCATTTATTTTTATATTAAAATGTGAGATGGACCACCAGGCTAGTGTATAAACGAGCTGAGTGTCCCGAGTACGGCTTTTGTCTAAGCTCAGCTACTATTGTTTTTAACTATGCCTCAAGCCGAACTCGAGTTGTCTTATACGAGTCCGAGTCGAGCTTGAGCCTACATAGAGCTTTAGGTTCAACTTGTTTGCTTGAGAAAGATCGGTTATGAAAAATACATCATCATAGTAATTATTATTATTAAAAAAATATTGTTTTAAAATTAATATTGAAATTTTTTATAATAAAAGTTATAAATTAATCTTATTTTTTCTTAATTTTATACTTAAAAATTAGTGTAATATTTTTGCAATACTTTATTATTAATGATCCCACGTATAACGATGTTAATATTCCTATAAAAGTTTTTATAAATACTTTACATAAATGAGATTGTTGATGATATATAAATAATTCTATTAATGATTTTTATAAATAAACTTGTTAATGATACTATAAATGATCACGTAGTCTAAATGTGAGCACTGCGAGAGCACCCATTCTGTACGATGTCTTTAAATGCATACTATAAACGCAGTTGTTCATCAAAGCCGCTTGAGCTTGGTGGTGTTTAAACTCGATTTGTTTACCTTACAAGCTTTAATAAATGAGCCGAATCGAAGCTCTTAATGAGCCGAGCGCCTCTCGAGCTTTTAACAAACGATTTGGTTCATTTCCATACCCTAGGGGACCATCTCCATTAAATAATAAATTTAAATATTTTTATTTTTATCACACACAAATTAAGTCTATCCAAAAGGACATAATAATTTTATTATTAAATTAATAATATACTTTAATTATTTTAAATATTTAGTTTGTAATATAATTTTTTAATATATTATTTTATTATTTTATTAATAATATTTAATATTTATTAAATAATTATAATGGTGGGAGATAGCCTAATCAGCTATGAAGTTTAACGAAATGATTGCGTCAAAGTCCTCATTTTATAAAGATAACCATTATGTGGAGATAGTTTAATGGCAAGTTAATTTGAAACGAATCACTGATGGAAGTACGTTTGAGTTGCATCAAATCTCTGTGGATAGCTACGTTTTAAAGTTGACCTTAATAAACACAAGAGACTAAAAATAAATTATTATTATTATTATTATTATTATTAATCAGTGAAACTTAATTACAACTTTAAAAATACATGAGAATTAAGATTAAAATATAAGATCCCTACTAAAAAGCTAAAATTGTGCGTGTATCATAGTGCTTCTGTCCTATTATCCATTTGATGTAGAAACAAATGTGAGCAATAAAGCTTTTATATGCAGAGCTCACCTTAAGATTAATTTCTTTTTCCTTTTTCCTTTTAAAATGAACTATCTCGAACCATAGCCAGTGTGGTATATATATACATGAGAATGAAGTTGTATCTAAAGATCTCATATAAAAAGTTAAAATTAAATATTTATAGTAGCTTCTATATCATTTATTTTTATCCATTTGATGTAGACAAACGAGCAATCACCTCATATAGTAGTGCTGCCCATCTTAGGATTAATTTCTCTTTAAATGAGCTATTCAAACTATAGTTTGTATGTGCATATATAGGCAAGGGTACATGAGAATGAAGGTTATAATATACTGGTGACCTCAAAAAGTTAAACTAAAGATTTGAGTAGTGCCTTTACTTATCTTATGTTTTATCCATTTGACAGTTAGCCAGAGTTGGTTAAATAAAGCCTTCTATATAGAGCCCACTTTAATTAGGAATGGGAACTCCTTTTTCTTAAATGAGCTATCTAAAATATAGTTATATATATATATATATATATATATATATATATATATATATAAAAGAGGTGCGGTCTTCTGGCAAATGTCCCCATTTGATAATCGGTCAGTTTTACCACGATTCCAAAATAAATAATAAATTCTTGACCCACCAACTCCTACGTGCCTCTTATCTCTTTCTTGGG
Source organism: Dioscorea cayenensis subsp. rotundata (assembly GCF_009730915.1). NCBI lineage: Eukaryota > Viridiplantae > Streptophyta > Magnoliopsida > Dioscoreales > Dioscoreaceae > Dioscorea > Dioscorea cayenensis. Next base: position 1,218,633 of record NC_052472.1, on the reverse strand, counting down.
TCCTCTCAGAAGTTTTGGTGCAGATGTTCATAGACTTATTTTCTATATATATATATATATATATATATATATATAAAAGAAGAACTTTCATAGACCACCCCAGGAACTCACACCCCTATGATATATAAATTTACATAGTAGTAAACCAACTACAAATTTTAAAGAGCACACAATTGACTACCACAATCACTAAAGGCATTGAAGCGATTCCTTTAACTTCAAATCATCGTGCAATCCACCTTACACTATGGTTTCTGCCAAGCTTGGAGTTCACACTGGGCTGCTGACATTACAGCTTCCGTAAAAATAAAACAAGAAGTTAAT
>NC_052472.1:1169689-1217309 GCF_009730915.1 Dioscorea cayenensis subsp. rotundata | reverse complement strand
GTGACGCTTTTATTCAAGATTTTTATATTAATTAATTATGTTGTTTAATCATGTAGTATTTTTAGAGCATATTTATGAATCGCAAGTAAATCCAATCTTTTTTAAATTTAGAGAAAAATAATGTTGTACATAATTGTTAATGGCAGTAAGAGAACATTTTAAGTCTTTTAGGAGTACTCTGTCAATTATGTTGTTTGCCTTTGCCCACTGTTAATCTAGCTATAAGTGAATTAATTGCAAAAAAGACTCGTTTTGCTATGCCGTCCAATTTTGGTATTAGCTAATCTCAAAATTTTTCATGTGCTATCACTAATATAGGTTTTATTCAACTCTTATTTACAATTTACAGGGTATGCCATACTCCGTATTAGTATTTCTCAGTTTATTTTAGGTAAATATAACTGAGCAATGGACGTGGATAAGTATTTTCTGCTATAATGTCTTATCTCGATATACCTGGTAAACAACACATACTTTCATTACCTACTAGGATATTTGGATAAGAATCCAAATATTTTTGTTGAACCAACCTCAAAGATTTTGTATGTCAAAATGTTTGTAATCTTTCTACTCCGCATAAGTTAATTTACAGTTCAGATAATCTTTTTACTATATAAGTACAGTTGATTGATTTTATAGCTATTAATCATATGACTCCCTTAGAGATCTACTTTGGTATACTTATTCTTCTTCTATTGATAATCTCAAACTAGTTTATATTACCAATGTTTCTATTATACTCCTTCAAGGAATTGGTAGTTTTGATTTATCTTACCTTACTTTTGAACATATTCTGCATGCTCCCAAACTCATGCTAGTTTATTATCTATTAGTCAATTGGTTGATTTAGGCTATCATATAACCTTCAATGCTACTCTTTTTGTTGTGCATTTTCGCATCCCCGCATTTAATTGTTACTTTTAAAACATTTTCGTCTTTATCTACTTTTGAGTTAAATTCTCAATCTATATTATTTTTCTTGTGGCATTCTTGGTTAGGGCGTGTTTCTAAGTTTGGATTGGAGTATTTGGTTTCTACAAGAATATTAAGAAAATTTTATTTTAGTGATATTTCAAATTGTCATATTAATCAATTTACTTAGTTTTTGGCCTTTGTCGGAATAATTCATTAAACTTCTTGTTTTTACGCCCTTGAACAAAATGGAATTGCAGAATGTAAGCATCATCATGTTATGGAAACTACATATTATTGATACTTTCTACCATTGCCATTCATGTCTTTGGTTAAGTGAAGTTGTTTTAGTTATCATGCATCTTATTAATCGTAATCCTTTTACATTGACTTTTTTCATTCGTTGTTTGGTATTCTACCAAATGATTGTTCTTTGTGTTTCTAAGTGCACTTTCTTTGTTTTGTTACCTATTCATGAATGCACAAAATTATCTGCTAAGTCACATATGTGTGTGTTTCTTAGTTATGGTGTTAGTTTACAAAGATATCAATGTTTTGATCCAAGTATTAATTGATTATATGTATCTGATATAAAATATTTTAGAATTTATTCCTTCTTATTCATCAAGAAATACTTTGTCTTCTTCTAAATCTCATAATCTATGGTTTTTATGGATCCTTTCTCTAATGATACAATTAACATCTATCACTCATTTAGTTCTTGCCACTATTTCTTTTAGTTCACCATTGACAAGTATATATCATTAACTCATTTGTTCTATGTTTATTCCTTTGACTATTGCTTGTTTTTATCATCTATACATTTTTTTTATTGAACATTCATCTTTTATAGAAAGCTTTTTTCTATGATAGAAGAACTTATAACCAGTGGCGGACCCAGGAATTTAGTTCAGCCCGGGCTTAAATAAAAGTCAACATTTTCATATTCGTCAACTTTTAATTTTCTGGCGTTTTTAGCCCAACCATGGTCTCTTTTCAGTTCAACCACGGTCAGTGGCAGAACCAAAACTCATTGGTGAGGGGGGTTAATGTCAACTACTATCATTGTGATGGATGTTTTGAACAATTTCTCAAATTTTATTAAAACTTAAAATTTTAAAAAAATTTAAATAAGAAAAAATTTTCATTACTAAAATTTTTAACATTTGTCATGCCACATTATCAATTTAGTTTTTTCTTAATTATTAAAAAATTATAAAGTTTAAAAACATTGTATAATTTTTCATAATTTTTTTGATTTGTTTTTTTAATTACTAAAAGTTATTAAAAACTTAACATTGTAAACTCTAGGTCTAGGATTTGAACCATGGTTGGCTCCTACCATCCAATTCCAACAAACCACTCAAGCACAAGCCCATTACATATATATTAGCTTTGTACAAACAAAATATTATAAAACATTAATATTCATATAAAAAATCTTACTGAACACAGTTCTTCTAAGATTTTCCGGCCGGCCAGCCCGGGCTGCCACCCATGTGGGTCCGCCCCTACTTATAACTCTATAGAAAACTCACTTCTGGGATCTTGCTTTATCACCCCAAGGTAAAAAATTTATTGGTTGTAAGAGGATATATAAGACAAAGGCAATGGCAAATGGATCTTTTGAACATTATAGATCTTGCCTTGTGTTTAAAGGTTTTTCTCAGGAGTATAGCATTAACTATGAGGAGATTTTTACTCTAGTGAAAAAATGACTTTAATATGTGTTTTGATAGCCTTTGCTTCTTCTTTTTCAAGTGGATATAAAAAAAGAAATGCTTTCTTAAGTGGAGATTACATAAAGAGGTATGCATGCATTTTTCTCTAGTTTGCTCCGCATTCAGAGATAAGTGTGCTGTCTTTTTAGAGCATATACTTTATTGTCTCAACCAAACAACTTATTCTTAGCTCATAAGTTCAATTTAACATTACTCTAAATTGACTCTATTAATTTACCTGATGATTTAATTTATTCAGTCCTATCTTTTCTCGTGGATTGTTTTTTTATGTGAATGATATAAACATTAAAGATGATTTGGATGCTATTGACTTTATTAAGGATCACTTTGCAGAATTATTTAAAATAAAAGATTTAAGCTCTCTACGTTATTTTCTTGGTATTGAAGTCACCTCATTAATTAGCTTGTGGTTATTTTTATCTTAGGCTAAATATGTACTTGATACGCATAATAGATCTAATCTTACTAATGAAAATACAATAGCTATTCCTTCTAGGTACGATGTTAAACTCTCCCAGATAATTATACACTTTTGGATGATCTCACTTGATATGTAGAAGTTATTAGCTCTTTAGTGTATCTCACAATTATCACTCACCTTGAAAGTTTGTTTAGTTTGTTTGTTTGTTTAGTTTTGCTCCTTGTCCTACTTAATAGTAGCAATTCTTCAGATTTTTTCAGTATATGAAAGGCACTTATCATGGATTACTATTAGGAAAAATTACATTTAGCTCCCTAAGAATTTCAAAACTTTCTAAATAGATAGTCTCCCAACTAACATTTGAATTTTTCGGACAATTCCGCTTTTTTTTTTTTAGTACACTTCATTTTTTGTCATTGAAGCTCACTCTGTTATTTTATTTTATCTTACAACATGTACTTCCAGCTTAATAATTATAGTTTTTGTTCAACATTGCGTGTTTAAGTGGAAACAAATAAATTTTCACTTAATATATTATCTTTTCGTTTAATATTTGTTTTTGTTATATAATATCTGACATTCCTATTTAATATTATGTGTTTCCTGTTAAAAAGCTGAGGGTCCTTCTGGTCAATGACAGCTACTTATGTCAAAGTTAGTGAAAGGTAAGCTGTCAGAAAAAAAAGATTATTTTGAGAATACTCAAATTTAGGAGGGCCAAGCGTGTATAAAAAATTTTTTTAAGAGATTTTTGGCAATTACCAATTAATATTATTTCCTTTGTCTTTTATCATTGATTTTATGTAATTTTTTTTTATGATGCAAATTGAGTTGAACATATCAAAGATTGTCATTTCACTATTGATTGGTGTATTTATTTCGGAGTTTCTTTAATCTCTTGGAAAAACAAGAAACCAAATAAGGAGTTGTTACTGGATCCTCCACTAATTAAAGCAGAGTAGCGATCCATGGTGGTTTAACACAATGGAGATTATCTAGCTTCTTAATTGGCTTTTAAATGTTTTTAGATTTCCACAATCAATGTCTGTGCCCTTCATTGTGATAATAAATGCACTATCTCCATTGCACATGATTCGGATTTTCATAAACAAACAAAACATATGAAATTAAATTGATTTTTATTTTATGTGCCAATATTATCTACGAGGTACTATATATTGCTCATTCACATGTTAAATCTTCTTTGAGGTTTGCTAATATGTTCATAAAACCTCACATTTTGGCTATTTTTTAGTTTTTTAAAGCAAATTCTTAATGCTTACGTATTCTCAAATCAATAGTTTAAGAGGATGTTAAAATAATATATGCTTAAAGTATAAAGTTATTAATATCTTGTTGGTTAAGTTTAGGAAAAAAAATTATAATCTTTAAACTCTTATTTAAAAAAAAGTTGCACCTCAATTATATTATAGTGCAAAAAACTATTTTTTTAGTTTGAATACTAGATCTTTTCTCAATAGCTTCATGATTAAAAATTAGCTGTTTAAGTCTTTGTTGATAACTTTGATATATGTGTTGATTACTACTATGCTAATAGAAATCTAATATTGGTTTGAATTTGGGATTAAAATTCTTTTATATATCACTGTACTTAAATTTATTTTTCTTTTCATCTATTTAATTTTAGGTTTTGTAAACCAATATACAGAATAACATGCCAATGGAGGTGTTTAGGAAATTTATAGATCCAACGCATTGGCTATTTTTCAATTATTATTAAATGATAAAAAAATTCAAATATATATAGGTGTGGTAAATCTTACTTTAATTTGTTCTCTTTTACTCAGTTGAGATAAGAGAAATTAATATTCAAAATGATATTTAAAGTTTCATGACATATAAATAAAGTCCATATATGTGGTATAGGACTCATCTTCTTTGGTGAATTAATTAACATTAATTATTTTGATTAATTGTTATTTATTTGTCACACATACAATAGTTAATTATAGATAAAGTGTAAATTTCATTATATCTATTCACAATGTTTATATAATAATAATAATAATAATAATAATAATAATAATAATAATAATAATAATAATAATAATAATAATAATAATAATAATAATAATAATTTATTAACTATCTCTAAATAACCAAACTTGGACATCACATTACATGTACGATTTTTGTTGGCTAGTACCTAATGCAACTAACTTTATATTAATAAAATGCATTGTGTCTTAATCACTTAATTTTATTGTAAGGAAAGGGGTGATAACCAATATAGCTAATAATTAATAATATATATTAATGATTATATATTGCAGAGAATCTAAAAATTTCTTCAAAAATAAACAAAAGAATTATTTCAAGTACAAGTTAACTTAATATGGTTGAACTCGATTTCAAATTAATTCTACAATATAAAATTTGGCTTGAGTTAAAACTAAATTAACCGAACTCAAATATATATATATATATATAAAATTAATAATAAAAATATATAATACAAATTAAGAAGGGATGCACAAAGTTGTTATCATGGATTGTCTTTGGCACATGGTTTTATATGGTTGTTAATTTCTTTGAATAGACTCTTAAGAAGGAATAACTTGTAGGTAACTTGGCTTGTTTTTTTTAGTAAGAAAGAGAACATGAAAGTAATGACCAAAGAATAAAATTTAAACTAGAACACTAATTCCATGTTCTTTCTATTTCATTGTCAAATAATCAATAAATGCATGTGGCTTTAAAAATAACTTATTTCAATTAGAAGGAAGTACTTTGACTTTCTCTTTTTTGCATTTTTAATATTTTCTTATAAGCACGTACGGAAAGGTTTTGCTAGGGTCTAGAATTTTATTTTATAAAAAAAAAGAAATATTTATAATAGGCTAAATAAATATAGAAAATATTAACAAAATTATTTGGATGTAAATTTAACCCTAAATACCATATCACCTTGAATTTTAAGATTATTTTGAATTTTTTTAATCAAATCAAGAGTTTATAATAAGAACCATAATTATGAAAACCTTCTAGAGATTAGAAAAACACGCTCAAACAAACACATGAAAGTTTCTTCAAGATCTAGAATTCAATGCTATAAAAAGTGAAAATAATTATAAAAAACTTCATTCATATCACCTTGAAAACCCTAACCCTAATTTCTCTAATTTCAAAGATTATATTGAAAACTTTTCCTTCCCTCAACTCAAGAGCTTATAATTATAAAAAAAACATAATTAACTTGTTTGACTTGGTACGTAACATGAACTACAAAGAAATTTAAATTCATCACCAACCATACCTAACATCAAAGTCAAAGAAATCAATTGAAAACTCTAATAATTAAGACTTGTCAATGCTCTAGACTCTCAAACTTTTGAAAAACTAACATGCATATATATATATATATATATATATAAACATCCCTTAATCAAGCTCTACTATACCATCATCTTCAACTTTTCATTACCAACAATGAAGCTCATCATCTTCACTTTCATCCTTTCCTTTGTCTTATCAACAAAGGCGGTGATCCTCGATACCGACGGCAATGAGCTAAAGCCTAACACAGAGTACTACATCCTCCCGAGTGCCACCGCTCTATGCCGGAGGGCTCACCTTAGGGAAACAACAAAAAACAGTTCATGTGCTGAAAATGTGGCTGAAGGTAATTCACCCTACAGAAAAATGGCCTACCTGTGAACTTCACTACAGTAAACCCTAATTCCACAACTATTGCCCCTTAATGAAAGCATAAACATTGCCTTCTCCGGTCCGACGACATGTAATTCATCGACAGTATGGACTTTAGTCTCTGATACCGACACCGGAAAGCGATTCGTGAAGATTGGTGGAGTTTTAGGGAACCCTGGGAATGATACTTTGGCCAACTGGTTTAATATACAAGAGTACATGAATGGTCTCTACAAGCTTGTTTATTGTCCTACTGTTTGTGAGACATGCAAGCCTGCATGTGGATATTTGGGTATTGTTAATGATGATGATGGGGGACTTTGGCTTGCTATCACTGATGAGCCATTTGCTTGTGCTTTTACAAAGGCTTGATGTTGATATATGTTGATGTTGTGTCATGGGTTAATTTATAATTAAGTTTATATTTGATTGAATAAAATGGTTGTTAGATATTATACATGTTGTCAAATAAAGGGAAGTTATTTAGACATGCATTCTCAGTTGTGCTAATAAGAGGTGTATTCTTTGTTTTATATATTGCTGTGAATGAATATTGGCATATTCATTAAGATTTAAGTGAAAGTTTTTTGTCATCACAAGCTCTGATTTAAGTGAAAGTTTGTTCTGCAAATCATTTGGAGAATTGATTTTTGTTTTCAAAATTGAAAAAAAAAAATGTTTATCTTGTTGTTTGTTGTTTTTACTATTTAGGGTCTACTATTACAATTTTTTTTTGCTATCTTCAGAGACCAAATAAAACGTATATGTTTCCAATTTGGAGATGGAAAGTACCAAATTGACATTTTTTATATTTTGTTAATAATGAATTTTTTTAGTTATATATAAAAAAGAGAGGGTTTTAATTTCAAAAAAATATGAGAAAAGTTTTACTTGGGTAGAAATTGTTTTTTTTTTTAATTAAAATTAGATAAGAATTATATATAAAATGGCTTGAATTCTGATTGTTTGCTATTTTGCTATTGTTTTTGTGTTTTACATCGAAGGTGATTAAATGTTCCTTATGATGATCCTTTTATTTTTAAAAATGACACTAGAAAATATATAGTAGCATTCTAAATTTATGTATTAGTCTTTTTAGTCCTTTAAATTCATAATAAAAATAATTTGATCTATCAAATTACTTTTACTTGTATTTTACATGTTCATTTTTTTTTCTATAATTAAACTTTTTTTTTCATAAATAGTACTTAGGAAGAGTAAGTCGAAATTAATATAAAATTTTACAAGTACTCAAGCAATTTATATTCAATTTCTAGACTTGTTAAAATATTAAAACAAATTTTATCCCACACACGTAACCCTCTCTACCAATTATTTAATGACACTTCATAATAATAAAACGAAGCTCTCCATGTTGCAAGTTTGGTTAAAATTAGGCATGAAAAGCAAACCATTTCTTATTGAAATTTGCTTCTGCACATGGTTCCTTACTTTGAATTGACTCTTTCTTAAAGTGCTTGCTTTTTATCCCTTTTTTTTCATAATATATATAGCACTTTTTTTTCAAGCAATTAAATTATTTATGATGTAATAAAAGAATACAATTATCCATATATATGTGTGTACATATGTAGAAGAGAGACGCTAGATAATTAAGTGGAAAAAAATTGGAGAATAAAAATAGCTAATTTTTGGGAGTTTTGTTAGAACAAAATAAATTTAAAACATTTACATTTTTCTGTAGTTAAAATATCATTCATGTCAATAAAATATATAATTGGGAGGTCATATTAATAATTTATCTTAATGTCAAATGTTCAAATATCCCACAATTATATATACAAGTTTAATAGTATGTTTATATATAACTCTTTTCGAGATTATAAATTTTCAGTATTTATTACTATTAAAAATATATTTTTGTTTCCATTTTTTATTAATACTCTTGTCAAAGTTTGGGAAGCTTCATATATAGTTTTAATAAAAAATGAAGAAAAAAATCATTCAATGGTAGTGAGAAAGTGGTTTTTTCCTTCATCCACTTCATTCTTTCACTTGGTAGAAATTTTCTTCTCTTTTATGGTTGTAAACTTTGAATGGAGTCCTTTTGGTACGTACCAATTCAAAGAGTTGCTTTGATTCATGACTAAGGACATGAATATGTGTGTGTGTGTATTTATATGTCCTTTATATATCGATTGATATATAGAAGAAATATACATTTAAGTTTGTTAATTTCAACCCTAACCTTTTTTCCCCTTAGATTGTACATAATTCTTATAAAAGAAAGCAATTAATTGATTAGCAAATAATTCAAGTAAATAGAAAGATTTATTTTACATCCAATTATCCTTTCAAATGATCTATAGGCTTGTAAAGAGACCAATGTCTTCATAATGAATGCCTAATTATGCAAATCAACTCTTTAAAATTTTTAAAAAGATTTTCACATTTCATTAACAAAAAATATATGTATAATTAATAAAATCTTAAATATATGTTTTCTATTTAATTAAAGTATAAAAAATAGAAATAATATCTTTGGAATATAACATATATATATATAGTTAGATACAATTTTTCAAATATGTATAGTTTACGCAAGTTGATACTTATATTACATGATAATAATTATTTTGGTTGTGTATATCTAAAACGTCCAATATAGTACACTTATTAAGAGAAAAGTATTTGTTATTATTTTTATAATTATTGAGCCAGGATACGTATTGAAGTGCACACTTTTTAAATGATTTTTTCATATGTTATCTAAGTTAGTGTCACAATTGATAATTTTTTTAGAAAAGATGTAATTAAGCACCAAGAATTTGTTATACCATCAAAACTAAAGATTATAAAAATATAAAAATCCCCATAAAACAAAATTTCATATCAACAATCACATAAGCAAAAAATGTATTTAAAAACATATATTTCAAGAAGTATTATGACTCAGTAACCATGATAATTAAGAATAATTTCATCTTTAGTATAAAATTTATATTAAAAATATTTTAAAAAATATTTAAGCTAATATTAAAGTCAAATATAAGAACGGATATATAGTCCATCTAAACCAATAATAAAGTCAAAATTTAACCTCCAAAATTAATGCATAGATAATTAATAAATGCACACAAACAAACAAGAGCCAAGTTTTCTTTGTGCAAGATACCATTCAAATTGTTTACTTCTTTGTTTGGATAACATTTAAAACAAGAAGATATCTAAACAGTACAACTCATCTTCAAACTATACCTAAACATCAATTGACAAAACTCCAAATTAACAACAATCTCTATTCAACTCTCTCTAATCTCTATAATATATACAAATACAAGCTTGCCAACCTCATCAACTTACCACCTTCCATAAACCCTAATTCCATCAACCACAAAGATGAAGCTCCTTTTCATCCCTATCATCCTTTCCATCATTACCATAGCCACAGCAGACACCATCTCCGTCCTCGACACCAATGGCGATGTGCTAAATCCCGGCATTGAGTACTACATAGTGCCAGGGATCACTGATGTGGCCGGAGGGCTCACACTGGCAAGCAGGAATGGTTCATGCCCTCTCAGTGTAGCTCAAGCTCCCCGGGGAGGAGGTGATGGTTTCCCGGTGATCTTCACTCCTGCAAACCCTAATGCAAAGACTGTTAACATTGGAGAAGATACAAACATAGCATTTTCAGCTGTGACTATATGCATTCAGTCGACGGTATGGAGGCTCACCGGTCCCGATGAAGTCTCCAAATGGTTCTATGTTTCGACGGGAGGAGTTACCGGGAACCCGGGAAAAAATACATTGAGCAACTGGTTCAAGATAGAGCAGTACATGGGTGTTTACAAGCTTGTGTTTTGCCCAGGTGTGTGTGATGTTTGTAGGCCTGTTTGTGGGGACTTGACTATTGATGTTGTTGGAGATCAACGTTGGTTGGCTTTGAGCAGAGGCAGTGAGAGAGCATTTCCCTTCATGTTTAAGAAGGCATGAAGTGAATAATAACCATTATATATATATATATATAATGATTTAATAAAAATAATTTAATAAACTTGGTCTTTTATATGATGTATTACCAGTATTAATTAATTGTTGGTGTTTAATTGTAATCGTTTAATGATTTTCTATCTTTTGTTTGGTGATTATATATTCATATCCAACGATTTGTCTATTTTGGCATTTTGAAATAAAAAACTTTTGTTTGATTGGGGTTTTTTAGAGTGGTAACCAGTGGGGAGTGGAAAGGATTTATGTGCATTTGGTTGGGAGAGCAAGAATAAGTCTGAAGGGGTGCTCATATCCCATTCCTTCAAATTGAGTCGTTTGGAGGATAACCTGTGACAGAATTAGGTTTTGAGAAAAATTATACCTTTTTAATTTTTGTTTTATTTAATTTTATTATTTTAAAAATTTAAAAATTGATTTTAATTCAAATACTCACCGTACTAATTTTAATTTTTTTACACATTAATTTAAAATTAAAAATAACAAAAATATGTGAAAAAATATATATAAAAAATGAGTGAGAATGGTATTAGTTTTTTATAATAATAATAATAATAATAATAATATATTATTATTATTATTATTATTATTAAAAAAATAAAAATATATTAAAAATCATAATCCATTTTCTATTAAAAGGTAAATTAGCTTATATACATCAAATTCTACCTTACTTCTTTTCATCAACAAACCAATTAAACATGATATTTTTAAACCCTCCGTGCTTCCCTCCTCACTCATTTTTTTCTTCATCCCTTTTAAACTGGGCAAAGGATAAAAGCTACTTCACTAGTTAGCTAATTTCATCTTAACATTTTCGTTGGTGGAGTAATGAGTTTGAATAATGCATGTGTCAATGCTTTTTTTCATGATCTTTTCCCAGTTTGGAGTTCTCTTTGAAGAAGTAATATTTCTTAATCCAGCATTAAGATAATTCAAGCATTTAATTTTTTGGTTCTCCTCACATAACTCCCAATATATATATATATATAGTCTTTAACCAACTTTTAATCACAAAAACTGTTGCAAGTTGCTTGAAAATATTTCAGGTGGAGTTGACTGGTCAACAATGAAGGAAATTGAAATGGAAGGAGTTTTGGAAGCAGTTGACTTTTCAACTAGTCAATGAATTCGCAGATTCTCCACTCAACTTTAAAAACCATGAGTTTGCCTCACCGCCATTACAGCCAATGGAAGCATGGAGTTGTGATCTTCATTGTACTGACAATGTCTTAAATATGTTATCTTTTGTACTAGGTTAAGATTCAAAGCTATTTTTTGTATAGGGACTTTGCCCACTAGTAATGGCAGCAGCACACCAGCTGGAGTTTCAAGGCCACCTGTACCGGCCTTTGATGGAGAAGGCTATGACCTTTGGAGCTTGATGATGAAGACGGTGTTTAGGTCATAGAACCTTTGGGCTGGATTTAGTTGAGAAAAAGGTTCTCAGAGAAAGATGATGGAAGCAAAGGTAAAGGAAAAAATAAGAAAAGAGATGCCAAGGTGGTGTTCTTCATACAACAAGCTCTTACTCGGCCACTACTACAACGGATAGCTTCAGCAAAACACTACGAATGAATGAAGCATGGACTGCATTACAAAAGGTGTGCCAAGGCAACCCTAAGATCGTGGTTGTGAATCTTCAATTCAGACTTAGAGACAATCGTTTGAAGCTCTTAGAATAAAAAACAGTGAAGGTATTCAAGACTATATTACATGGGTCTTGGAGCTAGCAAACTCAATTGAAACCCTTGGGAGACACTATACCAGATGCCATGATTGAACTTGCAAGTTCAATCATGTGGTCACCGCCATTGAAGAGTCCAAAGACCTCACAAAGCTTACCATGGATGATGTGAGTGGATCATTGCTAGCCAATGAAGTAAGGCTACTGAGACAGGCCAATAATCAGGCTGATAAGGAAGAGAAAGTATTTCACGTTAGGGGTGAAGCATCGAGAGTCAAAGATAGAGAGAGGGCTCCTTTTAGAGGTCGTGGGAGAAGTTTTTCTCGTAAGAGATTTCATGGAAAAGGAAGAGGCAGAGCAATTGACAATCGCCAACTTCAAGGAGAGCAAAGAAGCTACAAATTAAGGGAATGTCCAATGCCATTTATGTAAGAAATTTGGTCATATGAAGGTGGATTGTTGGTATAGGGACAGACATGCTGAGAAAGTGACTACATTGGTTGCTGAGGAGAAGGAAGTGAGCAACTTGTTTATGGCTGAATGTGAAGAAGAAGAAGAGAGAACCACATCAGTGTGGTTGGTGGACAGTGGATGCTCCAATCATATGTCTGGTGCCAGGGAAATGTTCAAAGATCTTGATGAGACTCAGAAGATTACTATAAGATTGGGAGATGACAAGGAGATATTGGTTCAAGGAAGAGGAATGGTGTCTCTTGCTGCATATGAGGGAAGAACTAAACTATTGCATGATGTGCAATATGTTTCGGGGTTAGCACATAACTTGTTGAGTGTTGGTCAGTTGTTGGCATCTGGTTAATGTGATATTTATAGAGAATAAATGTGTGATTCGTAATGACAAGACAGGAGAAAAAATGGTAAGTATAATCAAAACTAGGAATAATATGTTCCCTCTTAATATTTCAGATGTTGGACAGGGCAATGTAGCACTGAATGTGAAGGAGAACACAAGGCTGTGGAATCTACAGTTGGGCCATCTAAATTTTGAATCACTAAGAAGCATGAAGAGCAATGAGATGGTGTTGGGACTTCCTAATATCAGCAAGCTTCACTACTATGAAACATGTGTGATGGAGATGCAAGTCAGGAAACCATTTCCATCTAAAAACTCTGGAAATGCATGCACTCATCTACAAGTGATCCATGCTGACATATGTGGATCTATGCAAATGAGTTCTCTTGGTGGCAATAAGTACTATTGATTATTTGTTGATGATTACAGCCGCATGTGCTGGATATATTGTTTGAAACAAAAATCAGAAGCACATGAACCATTCCAGATATTCAAGCGAATGGTGGAGACACAGTCTGGTTTGAAGATCAAGGTGTTGCGCATGGATAGAGGAGGAGAATTCACAAGTAATGAGTTCAATTCATTCTGTAAGAAGTGTGGAATCATCAGGCAACTCACAGCTCCATATTTGCCACAGCAAAATGGAGTTTCAGAGAGGAAGAACCGGACTGTCATGAACATGGCCAGAGCCTTGATGAAGGAGAGAGGGTTACCAAATAGTTTTTGGGGAGAAGTTGTAACTACAGTTGCGCATCTTATCAATATCACACCTACCAGTGCTCTGAGGAACAAGACACATTATGAAGCTTGGCATGGTTGCAAACCCAAGGTGAGTCATCTCAGAGTATTCGGGTGCATTGCATACACTCTAATTCCTTCGAATAAATTGCAGAAACTAGATAAAAATTAAGTCTAAAAGATGTGTATTCATCAGATATTGCTTGTATTCTAAAGCATACCGATTATTCAATCCCATTACTTCTAAGGTTGTTATAAGTAGAGATGTAACCTTTAATGAAGGTGCAGGTTGGGATTGGAATTGTAGCCACAAGACCGAGTCTACACCACTGATTATATATGAAGAGTCACCCGTGGACACATGCTGTCCAACAGATGAAAGCAACCTGGGCTTGGGATCATCATCAGTGAATCAACTCAGTGATGGTGATACAACTCAGGTTGAAAGTGACAATAGAGAAGGTATTGATGTCGATGTTAACTCAAGTGAGGAATCACCTCAGATTATTGAAGGACATTAATGAGAGCTGCACATTTGCTCTCAATGTATCTGATCCATCTACATATGAAGAGGCAATTAAGTTTGAGATGTGGAGAGAAGCAATGAGAGAAGAACTGAATGCTATTGAGCGAAATGGCACCTGGGAATTGATAGACTCCCACCTAACAAGAAAATTGTGTTGTTAAAGTGGGTGTAAAAGATGAAGTATCTCTCAGATGGAAGGATTCAAGACATAAAGCCCGTTTAGTTTCTAAGGGTTATACTCAAAAGGCTAGAATTAATTTCCATGAAATCTATGCACCAGTCGCTAGAATGGAGACGGTGCGACTCCTCCTTGCCATTGCTGAGCAGAGAAGATGGCCAGTGTATCAGTTTGGCATCAAATCCACATTTTTGAATGGAGAAATATATGAGGAGGTGTATGTTGAACAACCACTTGGCTATGAGAAAGAGGAAGAAGAAAACAAGGTGTTCATACTTAAAAAAAGGCACTGTATGGCCTAAAACAAGCTCTTAGAGCTTGGTATTCTAAAATTGATGGCTATCTTCAGAGTAAAGACTTTATTAGAAGTGTGAATAAGCATACTCTCGATAAATGAACTGATGAATATGGTAATTTACTGCCGGTGAGTATTTATGTGGATGATATCATATCATCTAGCTATTTAAGTTCATCACAAGCAATGGTAAATGTTTTCAAACTAGAGATGAAAGATTGTTTTGAAATGTCAAATTTAGGACTGCTAAATTACTTTTTAGGCTTGGAGGTGAAATAGACAGAAGGAGAAATATTCATTACTCAGAGAAGGTATGCAGAGGAGACATTAAAATTGTTTATGATGCATAAATGAAAGATGGTATGTACTCCCATGAACAGCAGTGAGAAATTAAAAAGCGATGATGAATCCATAACTGCAGATCCAAAGGTTTATAGAAGCTTGATAGGAAGACTCTTGTATCTAACACACTCGCCCAGATATAACTTTTACTGTGAATTTACTATCCAGATTTGTTAGCAAGCCCACCAGAATGCATCTTGGGGCTACGAAACATCTGTTGAGATATATAGCAAGTACAAGTAATTTTGGTATGAAGTATACTGAAGTTGAAGATTGGAAATTGAGAGGTTTTAGTAACAGCGATTGGGAAAGCTCAATTGAAGACAGATGTAGTACTTCAGGCATGGTTTTTTATCTTGGTTCAGGAGCCATCTCATGGAGCTCTAAGAAATATGATGTAACTGCACTCTCTACAAACGAGGCCGAATATATGTTGTTATTGCAACAACCTGTCAAGGGGTATGGTTAAAGAGAGTGCTGGAGGATTGTGGTATGAAGATCAATGAAGTTGTTGAGATTTGGTGTGATAACCGATCTGCTATTGAGATAGCTAAAACCCCTACACATCATGGAAGAACAAAACATATTGACATTCATTTTCATTTCATTCGAGGTTTAGTTGCAAATGGATCGATAGTGTTGAAGCATTGCAAATCAGAAGAATAGAAGGCAGACATACTCACAAAATCTCTGCCTGTGAAGAAGCACCATTATTTAAGAGCTTTGTTAGGAGTTGAAGACTTTTCAAGCAGGGAAGGATGTTGCAAGTTGCTTGAAAATATTTTAGGTGGAGTTGACTGGTCAATAATGAATTGGAAGGAGTTTTAGAAGCAGCTGACTTATCAACTGGGCAATGAATGCCCAGATTCTCCACTCAACTTTAAAGGCCACTGAGTTTGCCTCACCGCCATTACATCCAATGGAAGCATGGAGTTGTGATCTTCATTGTATTGACAATGTCTTAATTATGCTATATTTTGTAATAGGTTAAGATTAAAAGCTACTTTTTGTATTGGGACTCTAACATGATGACGGAAAACTTTTGAAAATGTTTTTAATGGATGGTTCTCTGCCCAGTAGTAACTGAGCAAGATATTCATAAAGTTTGTTCTCCATTTTATAAGTACAGAACAACAATCCTCTTCAACATTGTATCATTTTTGATCACCGAAGATTTGAAGTTAGATCCTAGAACAAAAAACAACATGAATCAAATGTCTATATATATTCACACATACGAAAATAAAATATAGGAATTTTTATTCTTCAATTTCTCTTGATTGACTTTTTCATGGTTGATAAAAAAATTAAATTTCTTATTGTAGTAAAGCACTAGCTAGCATCAAAGTTGCAGTAGAACTACTATAGCAATTTCTTGGAAGCTATATAGGCACAGACGGGCATGTAAATAAAAAAGAAAAATCATTGTTTTGCCATAGTTTATCGAGAACTTCACTCCCAGTGTCTTAAGGTTTAATTGCAAGGTCTAAACACACACGTGTTCAATAATCAAGGAATAAAAAGACTAGTCGCAATTTTGTTAGGGACTTTTGCACTTTGTTCAATCTTTTGCACCTATTTTGCAAGTAGCCCATCTAACGTTTAAAGGAGTTATTGTGATAGATCTCAGGTGGCTTCAGCGGCATCACTTGGACGAGATATATATATATATATATATATTGGGAGCAATGTCGAGTCCCCAAAAAAGTGTTTCCATCAATTGGCCTTGGAATTCAAGGGAACTTTACATTATGTTTTATTTTATTGTCTTTTACTTGGTTGTTAATGGAGAACATCTAGCTAAGATGAGGAACTAAACTCCTTGGGTATCCGGATACTTGAGCTCTAGTATAAAAGTGTAATTTAATACTTTTATACTGGTTTTATATATTTGTTTGCAATTTGTCTATGTGAGCTTTGATGCTTAAACCAAAATTATAGCAAGAGCTTTGATTCATATTTAAGTTGCGCATGAAATTGAAATATCTTTATGTATAGATCTCGTATAATTGAAGGAAGTTGTAGAAATTTAGTGTCACAACTCTTCCGAATTAAAATTAGGGATCAGTGGAATGTTTTTAATCCTATTAGAGTGATTCATAGGACGTAATGCAATGGTACATAGGTCAGATTAGAAAAAAATATTTCAATTGATCTTTGTGTGAAATTAGGTGCTAGCTAGTAGTCTCGAGAGAGGTATTAATTAATTAGCATAAACTAAGCATCTCCATGGTCCAAACAATCAAGCTTTCATTCGATTAGAATTTAGGTATTGTCTTTCATTTTATTTATCTTCTAATCACTTAGTTTATATATACTTTTAATTCTATTTAATTTTTGATTTAGCAACCTGATTAATCTATAGTAAAAAAATATAAGAGGAGTTACTACTAGTAATTCTAATCCTTGTGGGATTCATCTTATTTGTAAAGCACAATCTATTATTTGACCGACTAATACACTTACTAATAACTTACATGTTAGTGGTATACAATTAATTAATTACATATCTTCTATATATTATAAAAAGAGAAAAAAAATATTTCCACATAATTAATTTTAAAGATAAGCCTAAGTCTCTTGCATACTTTAACTCTTCGCTGGGACCACTAAGGTGAGGAAATCGGGAGCGATTAGGCCTCATGACATAATACGTATACATATACTTTTTAAGGATATGTACAAAACTATAGAGCTGTCATGCATGATATAATTTATGAAATGGATATATATATATATATATATATATATATATATATATATATTATATATATATATATATATGCACATAAATTAAAACACATAAATACTCCAGACAAGTTTTCTTAATTTGTAGCAATATGCAAATAGTCTCCTATGCATGGATATGAATAACATTTAAAGCAAGAAGATAAGTATATATCTATACACATCTCATGAATGAAAGAAAAAGCCAAGCAACTTTTTATCAACTATGATCACTATATATACACATCTTCTCAACCTCATCCATTTGACATCATGCATCTACAGACCCTAATTCCATCAAACACAAACATGAAGTTCCTCCTCCTCTCTGTCATCCTATCCATCATCACCGTTGCCACAGCACATGACTACTATACAACGTCTGTGACACCGATGGCAATCCTCTAGTTCCCGGCGTTCAGTACTACATTGTCCCGGGGATCACCGATGATGCCGGAGGGCTCACTCTGGAAAGCAACAATGGTTCATGCCCTCTCAATGTAGCTCAATCTCCCAATAATGGAGACTTAGGCTTACCTGTGATCTTCACTATTGCAAACCCTCATAAGGACCTTATTGGTCTTGGAGATAACATATACATTTCCTTTTCGACTTCGATGTGCGCAGAGTCGACGGGCTGGAGGATCACAGGTCCTGATGAAGTTTCCAACAGGTATCATGTTTCAACCTCAAAATATACAGGAAACCCTCTGCAAGGAACAGTGGACAATTGGTTCAGGATAGAACAGTATATGAATGTTTACAGGCTTGGCTTTTGCCCTAATGAGTGTCATGATCAGTGTGGTATTCCTCAGTGTGGAGTTTTGAGTGTTGAGGTTGTGGAATGTCATCGTTGGTTGGTTTTGACTGGATCTAATGAGAGATGTTTCCCAGTCCAGTTTAAAAGGGCATGAAAAAAGCAACAATGTTTGGATGGAGGGAATGGAATGGAATAACCATGCATTATGCATGCATGTGATGGTTTAGTTTAATATGATACATAAACTTGATCATGTTAAAGTTGATCATATTACTGTGTTGTTTGATTTTCTTTATTTTTTATTTTTTATTTTTGTGTTGCAAACAGTGAATAAATCACCCAAAATATATTAAATAAGAAATAAATAAAATATAAAAGCTATGCAAGGGTAAAAATATATAACCGTGCAACAATACTATAACTAAAGATCATGGAGAAAAAAAAAAAAAGTAGAAACAAGTTGAACCACCAAGAAATAATTTAACTTAAAAAATAAAAAAAAAAGAGAAATGAGCTAGACTAACATTCCCAAATATGATCATACACGGAATTCTAATAAGATTTCTCTCAGTTCTTTTTTAAATTGTCATATTTTGGAGTTCTTCTCTGTTATTTTTTACTTGTCATATTAGAAATTTTGTGCATCATTTAAATAATTTTTTTTAAATTTAACTTTTAATTTAATGTGCTTGTACAATGTTAAATAAATCACAATCAACTATGCATTGAATTACATACTCTACTAATGGGGTTTTAATAGGGGTAGTTTTTGAAAGTAATGAAATTTTTTATAACATATAGGTAACCAACTAATTTTAACTAATTTTTTTTAATCGGTGTGAATCAAGTAAATGTTACACGCAAAAAGGAACGGGAGGGAGTATTCAAATTGAAAGTAAGTCCTATTTTAAGCTTAAAATAATTTTTAAATATTGAGGTTAATTATCTCCACCAAATGTTGCATTTTATATTTCTGTTGATGATTTATTTGTCTAGAATATTAACTAAGAATATAAACTAAGATCGACGTTCATATTAGACCTCAACATCATGTCACATTTGTGTATGAAATTTGTAAGTTTAAATGCATGATTAATTAATGCCTTCTCATCCTACTCATCAGTTTTTCTTTTTCAAGAAATAATTTATAAATAATCCATTAAGAAAAAAGCAATTTATAATTAATTTATATCATTAATAATTTTTAATCAATTATATTGGTTCACAAAAATTTATATAAATGAACAATATTAATCTATAATTTTTATATCTAATTTTATCATCATTTAATCTAAAAGCTTATGTACACTTTGAATGTTATTTTTGATTATTTTTCTCTTTTGTCATTTGAGTAAAAGAGAACCAATTAGGATTTATCACAGCTCCCACACACAAATGAGCAATTTAATATTAAACCAATAAGTGAAATGTGTGCATCTCCAATATAAGTTAGTCACTCTATGACCTATATATTCTTTTAACATCATTAGTGCTAAAAAAATGAAAGGAATGACGATGGATGGTTAATTAGCTGAAGTATTACTTCATTCAAGTTAACGTAATAAATTAGTCTCCAAACTATATATTCTTTTAGCGGTTTTGACGTACTCTGCTGTTGTATCACTTACATCTAATACCGCTTAATTTTCATCTAGCTGATCATATGTTCTTCTATTAATTTATATATTATATATATTGATAATTTATAAAAAAAAAAAATTATCCTAATATAGATGGGTATCTCTTATATATGACTTCTGTACTTTATTATAATATGAATCTACTCTTATGCCTTTAACTAATTGCACTCTTTCAAACTCTGGAAGGCATTTTTTTTTAGACATATTTGTACATAGCCTTAATGTTGAGGTGATGGACAGTTGATAAGGCCAGCTAATATGCTTCACAAATTAATTAACTCGCAAGAAGTGATAGTGTAAAAAGCAATCTAATAAGAATACAAGGATTTAACTTATACGTTCATGGGCAGAGACGATGAGAAAATTTCACTATAATGTTGAAAATTATGTGTACAACTTTTACAAAGCTTAAATCTACCACATTAATTAAAGCTTCACGAACAAAAAAAGAAATTGCTGACAAATTAAGCTTACAAGTATGTTAAATCAAGCTCAATTAATCCTCTTCTTTAGTAGATTAAAGGAACAAACCAAGCTTCTTGGATTTTTCAAGTAAATCACAGTTTGCATATGTCTCCATATTACTATCAATCGCAACATAAAAAAATAACAATATTTAATAAGACACGTGTCAAAATATGATAAGGATGACCAGTGAATATCCTAGTTAGGGAACCAGACAAGATGATTTCTTCGTGTATAATGCTTGTGTTCTTTAGTTAAAATTCATGAGAGTTACATGGATTTAAACACACCCATGCATGCAGTAACAATAACCATGTAAAATACCCATGTTGAAAATTTCCCAAATCGCATTCATAGCACTTAGAAATGTGATTGTATTTGTCTTAATTAGCCAAGATAAAAAATAATAATAATAATAATACATAATAGAAAATAATTATCACTATATCCGCTGCATCTTAAAAACATAATCAAAGCAGAAGTAAATATCACTATTTTGTTTTGCCTCTTATTTCATTATCTCATACATATCTTCTTTAAAAAAAAAAAATTGATATTTTGACATAATTTTAAAGGTATTTAAGTTTTCCCTTAACATGTACAAACCACCTCATATACACACATGGTAAATTTTTAATTATGTTTTAAAAGAAAAACCCTCAATCATGTTTTAATCAAATTAAGGCGAATTTTAAGCCTTTAAAAGAAGTAAAAGATACTATTACTTACCTATTGCCACAATTTTTAGGTTACATAATATATATATATATATATATATATTTTAGGAAGAACATGCATGGCAGAGAATTGGCATATGATTTAGGTTTCATATATAATTAATATGTATAAATACATTTTAGGATGAATATGGAAGAGCGGCATATGTGTACAAAACTTTAGAGCTGTAATGCATGATATCATTTATGAAATGGATAACTCAAATAGATAATAGCTAGAGACACAAGACTCCAATCCAAACAACTTTTCTTTTCTGCATGGTTGTATATATATATTCAACTAGTCTCCTCCCACGTATGGACAACATCTAAAGCAAGATAGACATATGAATATGTACACATCTCATTTTCAATGTCAAAACAATAATTGAAAGCAAAAATCCAATCAACTTTTTATCAACTCTCTCTATAAATACATGCCTTCCCAACCTCATCAATTTGCCACCACCCAAATTAAAGAAAACCTAATACCATCAAACACAAACATGATCAAGCTCCTCCTCTTCCCAATCTTTCTCTCCATCATCACCATCTCAGCAGCACAAAAACATCTACGTCCTCGACACCGATGGCGAGCCGATAAGGACTGACAGACAGTACTACATCGTCCCCGGAACACCGACGTTGCCGGAGGGTTCACTCTAGCAGGCAGGAATGGTTCATGCCCTCTCAGTATAGCTCAATCTCCCTCAAGTAGGGAGACTCAGGTATTCCAGTGACCTTCACTCGTGTAAGCCAAGACATTGTCACTATTAATTATGATGAAGACGTGAACATTGCATTTTCGACGTCAACGACAACATGCGAGGCGTTCTCGACAGTCTGGAGGCTCGCCGAAGCCGATGAAGTCTTCAGCAGAGCATATGTTTCAACAGGAGGATATACAGGAGTCTCTGGAAATCAAGCATCACTGAACTTTTGGTTCAGGATAGAGAGACACATGGAAGTTTACAGGCTTGCCTTTTGCCCTACTGTGTGCAATGACTGTAATCCTACTTGTGGGCTTTTGAACGTTGACATTGTGGAAGATCAACGTTGGTTGAGTTTGTTTAGATATGATGAGAGTGTGCTTCCTGTCCAGTTTAGGAAGGCATGAGATCAAGAAATGAATAATTATGTAAGAGGGGATGGAATAAGCATGCATATATATGTCATGCATGTTATCATGTGGTGGTTTGATAACATAACTAAATAAAGCTGATGATCATGTTACTAAATATGTTGTTCTTTGTTGTTATATATGGTTGATGATTTATATATTATTGTGTGGAATATGAAGTTAATTAGCTAGATGTCATATTTATTTGTGTTATTTGGATTTGATTATTCATCAACTTAACATCATGCCATGTTTGTGTGTCAATTTATAATTAAGTGGAATCTATATATGTATTAATTTATGTTAGTTTTCATCCTAATTAATCAGCATGTTAAGGAAGAATCATGAATAGTATGCATTAAGAAAATAAAATTATTAGTTTATACGTAATAATAATTTTATTTTTTTATTGGTTCTCAAATTAAATACATATAAATAAATATTATTAATTAATAAAAATTACTTAAATATTAGAATTGGCCGTTTTTATATCTTTTTTTGTCTCAATCTTTCCCAAAAATAATAATAAATTAAATTTAAATTTAAGATTAATATAAAAAAATCTTGTATACTTAAATATTAGCACACTCTAATTCCAGCTCAAACGCAACTTTTTTTCTTGATCTATTGGATTAATCTATTTTTAATTTATACGTTTTTCTCCTTCATTTTGAACTTCCTCTGGTGTGTGTATATATATATATATATTAAATGTATCAACAATGCACATAAATAGCACTACCATATAACAAATCAATTTGAAGTAATCTGAATTAGGGATGGCAAAAACTTATGCAAATCCGTGATTTATTACCTGATTTATTTCGATTAAGGCGAATTTTTACCTTGCCCCACCCTGTTCCTTTTTCTCTGATAAAAAACTACTTAGTTATTATATATATATATATATATATATATATATATATATATATATATATATATATATATATATATATATATAAAAATTTATATTCACTTAATTATAATAATTGTGTGTTTGATTATATTTTAATGATTTATTAATAAAAAAATGTAATACTGAAAAAATTGTTTATTAATTTCCCTAAACAATTTTTTTTAAAAAAAAATTAGATGAATGTTGGAGTTGTGTTGTTATATATCTTATAATATTTTCATTTAATTTAGTATTATAAAATTTACAGGTAAATAAGCTAAAAATAGTCAAAATATTTAATTCTAAAAAAATGTACAATGGAACAAGAATGGACAAGATGAAAGTAAAATCTACAGAGACAGTTATAATATTGAGAAGATAAAAATTAAAACATACAATACAGAGAGGAATGCAATTATGTACTTTCAAAATTTGCAGGTTAATTTCCGAGTTAATTACATGCATGCAGACTGTGTACAAGCAAAAATTGGAGACCCACAACTTCAATTCATCACCCTAAATTTTTCATGAACCCGTATCATCGGTAACGATGTTTTTGCAGCCCAAGATCGAAGCATGCTTCGTAGCGATAATCCGCCTTCCTGCCCTGATCTTAGGCCCCCAATTTTTTTCGGGTTTTGGAAGAAACCTCGCAATGTTGTTAGCTTGTGCTTTGCTAACAGCTCCGACGGCTTTTTTAAAATTCACCTGTAGAGTTTAACATTCATCTAATAAGAAAATAGCTTGATACATTGCGTACTTGTGTCAATTATCTGCTATCTATACAGACGTAATCTCATTTTATTGATGCAATGGAGGTTCATAAATTTCAATTAAATAGTGTTCTTGATCATTGGTTATACAACAAAAGCATATCAGCAAAGAACTCACTTGCAGAGTTGGTTCCTTTGCAAGGATAGCTGCGCCAGGTTGATCTGATGGTTGATCTTTTACTTTCCGTGTTTTAACCTGAAATCATGACAATTTTAGTAGAAGTAAAAAACGAGAGACAAATTGAAAGAATGATCAAAATGAGTAGAATAATATTTCACCCAACAACGCATGATGTCCCAAATGACACTCATGGGCGCGTCTGATTTAAGCCCGAGCGGAGTAATGTGGGTGCCAGAGATGTGATACCCAGCGTTGATCACTGCAGAGCGGAACATGAGTGCCGAGGGGAATCACACTTGACTGTTGCAGACAAGTTGTGGAGGTTGAGGAAAAGAGCGGCATCTGGCAATTCCTAAGCGACAAAAATCATATTGGTTCAATTAGCAAGGTGAAATTTGAGGATTGAATAGAAACTGACCAAAATGTGACATTGTACTCGGAGATTGTTGTTAGTACAGCAGAGATTCTATCATACGCAGGATATCTATTCTTCATTGCTATAACATCTGATAATGTGGAAACAACCCAATCATGGTTATGGATTGGAGCGGACCATATTGGCCCACCAATGGTGAATTTCCTTCCACAATCACCGCACTCTTTTGTCGACAAAGAGGACCCGAATGCAGGAGCATATCTCACATTATTGTTCTAGGACACCGAGAAAAAGGAAATGGGTTTGTGAAATGAGGTAAAGTGAGTACTAAACAAAAAATGTACCTTCGTAAAAGTTCTGCCGAGACACTGCAGATGGAATGAATCACAACCAACACATTGGTAGACATATGAGAGTTTAAGAGGAGTCTCCTTCATGGCACTTCCAGACCTTTAGATTAAAAAACACATCATGTAATTGCTAATCACAAAAGAACTATTTGATAAGAAATAGGAAACATACGTGAAAATGCGTACAAAGACCCGGATATAGAAATCCATATATACAGAGAGGACAGGAACAATGTGACGCTTATATCGATTTGCATGACTCTGATTAATGAAACCATGAAAGGTCAATTTTGAAAGGATAAGGAAATTAATAAACGAAAATTAGATAAAGACATCTCAAATACCTCAATTGATGCGAGAAGGATTCTCAAAGCCATTTCATGGCAGTATTTTCCTTTCAGAGGGTATGAACCATACCTGTCTACCATTGTAACTCAAATAAGGATGGAGTAAACTAAAGTTCTATTTCAGAAGGTAAAGAATACAGTAAAACTAACTTGGAATAACAAACTTCCCGGTCATCCCCACAGAGCACCGCCATGTCGGTAGCTGTGCACATTAGCATGCCCCCGTCGGCTACTGATTGAACTGCCGAATCCAAGAATATGGAAGGTGATCCGTACGGATCAATATCCACCTGAATAGTAATAATCATTACTTGCACACAATCAAGGAACACCAAAAAGATGGCGTAAGTGGAATACAAGAGTTACTGGAATTACATACAACATCAAATTCTTTTGGGTGGGTTAACATGTGAACTCGAGCATCCACAAGATGAACTTCCACTTTTGAACTTGCTACAGAGCCATTAAATTGTATGTTCCTCTTGCAAGCATCAACAGAAGCTGTTCAAAAATCAAGCCATGTACTTTAACAAATTCAATCCATAACAACTTCCTTAGGAAGCAAGATAACAGGGCAGGATATGATCCTAGAGGGAAAAAAAAGCAGATTAAAAGCACCTTTATCGCTATCTAGAGCAATGACTTGGCTTATGCCTTCTACTTCTTGGGCATAACGTATCGCTCTTAATCCCGAAGCAGCCAAAGCCTACACATAAATGATAAGTGAAATACACTACATGTTTGAGCCAGCTTTTATACCCATTGCTATGCTTCATAAGACAAGTCCTAGAAAAAAATTTTGAATATATTGTACCTCAAGAACCATTGGTTCTTTAAGTTCTTGATGGCTCTTAAGTGGATCATTTACATTCTCCCTACAGAACTTTGAAGCATGTTCTTCCTTGCGTTTGGCAATAAATGTCCGCAAAACAGCAATAGACATGTCTCTGTTGTTAACCTGATTAAGTAAAAACAATGTTTCAATGTATACTCTAGATGCTGGCCCTTATCAAAATTTCAGAAATCCAAAGCACAATTTACTCAGAGGCAACTCAAAGTAGTGGCAAAACAAACCAAATGATCAGTACTATTTAATTAACAATTCAACATTCAAGAATTATTAAGAATATAAAGCAAAAGAATGAATATAGTTAAGTATCTAATTTCTACCTAGTTTGACATAGGAATATGTAATTCCACTGAGACGAAGTTCACAAGAGCAGCAACTGAAAACCATCACAGTAGGCAAACAAAGCCAATCAAAAAGATCAAATTTTGACAAATGGGTATTCAATGAAAACACCAGAACAATAAATTGTAACCATAGGAACACCAAAACAGCTACATTTAAAATTAAAATGATCAAAAGTGAACCAGAGAACAAGTTTAAAAGAAAATCTATACAAACACAAGCCAATCCATTTAAGCAACACAACGACACAACCAATTAAAACATCAAAAAAACACCCCAAGAAAAGGGCACATTTTTATGAGAAAGGAATGATTTTTACGAGAAAGAAGGACCTGAGCCTTGTTGCAGAAAACGCCATTACTGTCATCCAAGAGGACCTGAGCTTCCCCTTCCTTGATGACTCTACAACCTTCAATCTCCAACGCCAGGTTGGATCTTTCAGAGTTCTGAGCAGAAGAAAAGAAGGAAAGATTTGATTTTGATGGTTTCCGAGGCAATTTGAAGGCTGTTCCAACAATGAAACGCATCGGAAGAACTCCAGAGCTTGATCTGTGGATCAATGGCGATTGCCAAAAGCTCTGCGTCGGTTTGTGAAGGTTTTAGTGAAGATGAGCAATGTTCCTCATGGGCTCAAACAAATTGGGCCCAAGATCTTAGCCCAAGCCCAATTACATTGGGCTAAAATTTTCAAATCAAGTGCAAAGAGGGTGAATCTTGGTTTATTTCTTACTATATATTTTAAATCATACAAAAAATAATATATATGATTTTAAATACTAATTATCTATTTTTGGGCCCATATATTTTATAATTTAGTTTTTTTTTCTTGTATTATTATCTTATGTTTAATTTATAATTAATTTATTATATCTATTATTTAAAATCTCTAATTTTTATCTTTAAGTGTATCTTATATTTTTTTACATCTTATTTACTTAGAAAAACCAATGTAGTTCTACAAGAGAACTCATTACAAGACTCAATAATAAAAAACCAAGAAATGGGTGAAAAAAAATAGGTATAATTAATGAGTAATAATAATATAATGATTTATATCTTTAAATAAAAAAAAGACAAAAGATAATATTATATATTTGAAATTCTAATTGAAACCAATTTCAAAGAATAGTAAAGTTTTATAGGGTCTTTTACTCTAGTAAAAGGAGAATTATATGAGATTACTTGTTGCGACCTAACTAAGATATTTACATGCAAAACTTTGGCTATAAAATAAGCAAAGCACTATGTGTTGATTATTTAATGTTTTAAGCAATGATATATTATATATATAGCTATTTGGTGTATTATTTTCCTATATCAATAAAGTTATATTAATCTCATTTTATTATATAAGTTTTTTTGAGTTCATGCCTTGCCTTGTTCTTGACAAAGTGTTTTAATTAACATCTGAAAAATAATTATATAATTAACTTTAGCAATAATCTTATTCGGTTGAGTCAGTTAAATGTTAAAAATGCATTCATCCTTGTTATTTAGGGCTTGATGACATCTATGAGACGTTTTTTCTAACAAGTACTGGACTAAGAAAAGACTAAAGGTTGTCAACAGCGCCGGTCATCATTGCTCTTGATCACATCTTCATTGTCTAAACCAATGGTTAAGTATATATATATCCCCATCTCACTTTGGTGTGGATTAATATGAAATAACTTTCACCTTTCTTACAATAGAGTAGTTTATCTTATATTTTCACTATTTTATTTTATATTATAACATAAGAGTTGTTCTTATTCTTAAAAACACAAGATGCGCATCACCTTGTTGGCAAGTCTTTTTCTCTGTATTTTTATTATTCTTATGATGAAATTTTGTTTAGGAGACCAAAGATCTCTCCATCGAGTGGAAGGGTTCCTAATGTGTGGGAGGAGGCTCAAGATTGATCCCCAGAAGCACGTATGAGGAATTAATTATGTGCCTCCGCTATGAGAGAGCACGTATAATGCATGTAGAAAAATTAATTGTGTCTGGGTATGTAGCCCCTTTAATTTGACCAAGCATTGAAAAATTAACTTTATACCTATGTGTGCTAGTTCTTAGATCATGCAGTCGCCCAAACAAATATCAAAGAACATACTTTATCCTACTAATACCGAGCCTCTAACCCAAAGTAATTTACCCACTTTGTAAAAAAAAAAAAAAATCAAAATACAGATGTCTCTATGTCTTCATTAGAGAAGATTTTTATGAAAGAGTAAATAGCATTTAATACACATTATTAAATTTAATACCGAACATATGGGTATGAGAAATATAGGCGCCAAAACCTTTATAGTCGAACTTAAAATGGGTTGGTTTTCAAGTGTATGGTTATGAGTCCAAACTAATCTCATCAATAGATCTCACTCTTTTCCAGTGTTTGGTTATTAGCTCAAACTAATCTAATTAACCTAAATCCAAAGTTAATACCTAGCTAATAAAAAAATCTTTAATAATCTTGTAATTTAATCTTAATTGAAAATTATATTTAAAAAAAAATTCTCATTCAATTGGGCTCAGATCCACCTATAGCAGACCCACTCAAGCTCAAACTTAGATCAACCCGGCCAAGCTCAATTAAATAAGTTTTTGGTTCACTTAAATTTGACTAATAAAGTTTGGTTTTCTTCACATGGAAAATAAAAAATTATAATAACAGCTTTATTTTTCATTTTATTTTCTTAATAATTAAGTTTTCTAAATTTAAAGGCATCCTTCTCTAAATTCACATGTTTAAGTGTGCTCATCCCTCATATCTCACTAGTCACATCTTATCTTTCTCTCCAAAAATTTATGATCATGTGAGTAGTGACCCATCTTATCACAACTTGTCATCCATCTTGTAAATGTTGCCCATACCTCAATGCACAAATTTCTAAGTTGCTCATCAACTCTCATGTATATTCCATTTCTCATTTCATTTTCAAACCCTTTTGACATTCAATTAATTCTCTCATTTACTTCCACAGTTCCACTACTTCAACTTCCACCATGATCCAACCATACATGATTTTTATCTATTTTTCTATTTTTCATATTAACTTATATATGGTTGGTAGAGGTGAAGAGTTTTGTCTCCAATGCCTTAATGAAGTGAATTCTTACATTCAAGTAGTTGATGTTAACTTTTTTTTAAATTTATTTGTGACAATTGATTATATTGAAATAATAATTATCAATTAATTAGAAGGAAGCAGAAAAAAATAATTGGAAATTTTTTTTTAGACAATAATAAGATCTTCCCTAAAACTTGAGAGATCAATGAAATTCAAACCTATATAAACTTTGTAGCATTTGAATATTTTAATTAATAAAAATTTGCAATGCTTTCCATTGAAATTATTTTTATATAGAGGAATGCTTTCACTTGTTGAGTTTATTTTAAAAAACATAAACATATATATACATTATCAACCTCATTATAATTATCCATTTTTTAATATATATTTGTACAATTAATATAATTTATATAATTCTTGTCCAACTTGAAAATTGAGGGTTTGTAACTTAACCATATTTATTAAGACATATAATTAGCCAAGCTAAGCCACTTTTAATCTCAATAATGATAAAATTATTAAATCTCACCTTTGTTCAATTGAACCTACATTCTTCATAACAATTATCTTTTGTTTTGGCTCTATCAAATTGGTCAATTCAGAACTATAGTCGACTCAGTAAAAGATTGAGTTATGATTGTTTCACTTTATATTATTCAAAGTCAAACATTGCAAATCACAAATAATAAAATAATATCGAAATAAATAAGCAATGGTCGATTCATGTTTAGATTTTTTAACACAATCAGCTGCTTATCTTATGTTCGCATTAACTAAAATTCTACAATTTTTTAACTTGATACGGTTGTAAAAATTCATTAAAAGAAAATACTTAGAATTCTTAGTACCTTTTTATGTAAAATAAATAATAAATGATCAGATAAACAAATTGTCACCACAAATAAAACGAATTTCATAATATATATGACTCCAAATGATCCCATTGAAATTATTATTTTTATTATTAGTAATAAATAATAAATTATTAGATAAATAAATTGGCACTCCAAATAAAACGAATTTCATAATATATATGACTCCAAATGATCCCATTGAAATTATTATTATGATTATTATTATTATTATTATTTATTATTATTATTAAATATTGAAAGTGAAAATGGTGAACTTTATAGATAGATCAGTGAAGGCTCAAATCAGTTTGACTGGTTTCAAATGAGAAACCAAGAAAAAATAATGTTAACCTGCCTAAAAAAGAAGTCTCTATGGAACTCCTTTTTATTTGAGCCTTACTCAACTTGGATCAAACAACACAGTACATTCACATCAATGAGATGCATGTGAAGTCAATCAAGGCTGCACCGTTCATATTTGCCCACTATAAAAGATTCATAAACATGCGCATGAGAAGATTTAATTAATCAGGACCATCCTACAAACTACTCTATATATATCACAGCAATTAATTTCTTCTAAGGTTCACAATATTCATAAATGTCTTTTCATCCACATAATTAATTTTATTATAGAAATTATTTGTTTAAGGAAATTATGTTTAATCATACAAAGGCAATGTTTGGTTGGATGTGATTGTAGATATAATGTGAAAATACTTTTGATTCCATGAAGTTGAAATGGAACTAATTTATATTGTAGAATGTACAAGCATTGAAAATAAAGAATTAATTAGTGGATATTTTTGTTGAGTATCTATAATTTCTAGCATTTGATAATTGACATCATTTAACTAAGTCAATCTAAATTAGTTATTGAGCTTAACTGCTTTTAATCTTGGAATGAGGTAATTAATACTTGTAGGTCTGGTGCTAACACTATATATATTGATATCGGAATGTTTAGAAATCATTAATTAGTGATTCAGTGGTTTAGTCCTATATATAACATCGATTAATTCAATTTTTAAAGAATTACATTATGTTAGCGAATGAGTGAATCTGAAATAAATATAAAAATTAAGTGGTCATAACTTTTATAATAAGTAATATATTTTAAAAATTCTAAGAAGCTAAATGCGAATTCTACCATGTCCCAGCCATGCGATAAGAAAAGTTACAAAAATTTTACGATGATAAATCAAAACAAACTGATAATGATTAAAATAAATTACTCAAATTATATTATTAAAATAAGGTGGATAAGTCACTCATTTCAACCAATATTGTGAAAGAGAAATTGATTTCTCAACTTCTCACTTGGCAAAGAAAAGCAAGAGTTATCATCCTTTGAATGTGAAGATGATAACCTACATATATATATATATACATACATACATATATTCCATAATATTTATAAGGAGAATTTTTATTTATCTATTTATTGACATTTTTTTATTGTTTTCAACCGAGAGAAATCAAATCCAGATATAAATATACATGCACATATATTTACATCGATGCATGCTTTGATCTCACTCACTCTCTCTATACATAAAGATATCTATATAAATATGTCATGCATGCATGTATATATATATATATATATGTGTGTATATCACCTCATTCACTCTCTCTGTGTGTATATATAAATATGTACATGCATGTATGCATATATGAATGCAAGTATATATATATATATATGTAGCTGAATATATCTGATGATGTTGAGATGGAAGGTATAACCCTAGCTCATCTCTCTCATTATATATATAGTACTAGGTAAGTTAATTTGTGTATATATGAATATATATTGTTGATGATTTTAATTAGAAAGAGAAGGAGAAGGAGAAGGAGAAGTGAAAAGAGGCAAAGGCAAAGGAAAGAGAAAAAAACCAGAGAGGGAGATAGGGGGACAAGGGATGAGATTATTGTGGCCTTGAAGTGGTTAAGGAGACAAACAAAGAGAGTTCAATCAAAAGGAACTATGTTTCATCATATTTTACAATCTAAATATATAAATATATATATAATATATATATATATATAAAGAGAGAGAGAAAAGGTGAAGAATTAAGGTGATGAAGGTGAAAAGAAGAGGAGGATGAGGAGAAGGGACAAGAGGGCGGCAATGGCGGGAAGTTATACAAAGATGGTAAGAGTGTGGGCGCCTACATGGCCTTCCCGCCAAATACTGAAAACGGGAATAATATAGTGACTAGTGTTACTAGTGTAGGCAGGCAGTAGTGTCGCTATCACTGTCTCTTTCTCTGTGTGTCAATGGACCTCTAACTGTAGGACCAGAACCTACTACTTTCTTTTCATTCATGCCTACCTTTGATCCCTTCCTTTCATTTCTTGTTGTCCTTATTTGTCAGAGAGGCAGACAATCAAAGAGACAGAGAGAGAGAGAAAGTTTGTACATGATCACCTTTTCACTTTTATTTAATCTTCCAATATTACTACATGGTAGTAATATATATATATATATATATATATATATATATATATATATATCTATTATGTACATCAATTAGAATTTTCAAATTAATTGTTAAGGAGAAAATAACTGAGGGACAGTAAAGTTGTGTACCAATATTTATTTGGTATTGTAAATCATAGAAAAATTACCTTCAAATGGAGGGAGGTAAACATTAATTACTTGAAACTCTCTCTCAATCTATGCGTGTTTTAATTTACTTGAAGCTCTTCTATCATTATATCTTGTTAATCTTTGTTATATATATATATATATATATATATATATAGAAAGAGAGAGAGAGAGAGAGAGAGAGAAAGAATTGTGATTTTCTTTTGCATGATTAGAAGGCTAATTAAGTTAACTTAGTGACTAGTATCTAATGGAACACCGAATAATTTTCATTAGGCTTAAGACTTATGTTTAGACAAAACTTAAGATCAAAGAAAGAGATGTTTTGCTCGGTGACGCAATGGCTAATTATAAAGAAATACTAAAGAAAAACAAGGAGATTGAGAAAAAGAGTTACCACTTGCCCTTCATTAATTTTAAACAAATTGACCATCATTTTATTACCATACATAATCTAGATCGATGCCTAATTTTCTTAGCATTTCTGAGATATCATCGTCTCATGCTACAGTTATACATATATACATACACGTCTTGGAATATTGTTATTTTTCTCTTTTTCCAAATACACTTTTATGTACTTGGTTCACTGTTATATAATTAGATTAAACATTGTAGAAGAAAAATATAGTGTTTAGAATTATTTGTAATTAACAATATGAATGTTTAAGAAGAGTTTAGTGTTTAGATTTTTTCACTTCTTAACTATAATGTTGTAAAATCTTAATCCTTTTTTAATATAATTAATAGTTAGAAATATTAGGATATCCTTTGATTAATATACAAGTGTATCTCACACTATATCCACAATTGTGACAAAGAGAATAGAAAAGGGGGGCCTTTGGTTGTGAATGATGATTCTTGCTTTTTAGTGAAAAATGTTGTATATATTGCTCATCTTTTCATTTGGAATTATCATGTAACTTTTTAGATAATTCATTTATAATTGTTGATATGAAGTGCCTTGGTCTTGGAATTATGTGCCAATTAGTTCATTGATGATTGAGTTTATATAAGAGCTATTATTGCTCACAAGCCACAAAGATTTGTTTTTCATTTTCTTCATAACTTTTTTTATTCTTTTTATAAGTTCACATTTTATACAAAATTTCCTTTGATCTTTCTGATAAAGTAGATGATTGTTTATTCATGAATATTATAAAAAAATCATATAATGCTTATAGTATATATATATATATATATATATATATCCAAATCCAATCACCAAAGTATCTATTTACCACATGGATTCATGAGTTTACACATATGTTGTGCTCATTTAGGTAAAAAAAATTTTAATTTTAGGTCCAAAAACAAGTTTTTCATTTGTAAAATTATGAATATTATTGTAAAATTTATTCAAACCAATAAAAACACTGTTTTTACAAAATATAAATAAAAAATAATCTAAAAGAAAACAAAAGTAATCATGATACAAGAATGAAAGGGAAATGATTGATACAAGAAAACAAAAGGAAAAAAACCAACTTTTTATCAGAAAAATGATGAAAAGATGAAAGATTGATAAAAGTTACTAGCAATATAAATTTGAAACTCCAAAACAAAAGGAAGAAAACAGAAGGGTAAAAAGAAACTCTCAATTACATGAAAATTCATAGAACATCTCACCACCACCATCACTGGCCTCCTTTTGGCTTTAATTTGAGATTTAACTCACAAAGAAAGAATCTATATATTATGAATTATATATATATATATATATATCAATTATTTTCAACTCAACTGTACACTAAAAGACTTCCAAGGTAGACCACGCAGGCATTATTTCCAAGAATGGAAAACCAACCCTTCTTATCATACCCATCTCTCAATCTCTCCCTCTTCAAAACCCTATCTTTTCCTTCTCTTCAATCCTCTCCTCAAGAGACCCTTACCATCTCTCTTCTTCTTCTTCTTCTTCTTCTTCTTCTTCTTCTTCTTCTTCTTAATTAAGATCTACCATTCTCTAGCTCTCCTTCTTCTACTTCTTCTTCTTCCATAATTCATCTGTTATATATCATCATCATCTTCTTCTTCTTCTTCTTCTTCTTCTTCTATAAATCCATCTCTCTTTTTTCTTCTCCTCCTTTTTTAAGAACCATTTCTTCTTATCTTCATCCTATTCTCTATAATTCAATCTTTTTATCTCTTCTCCTTCTTCTTCTACAAATCTCTCTCTCTCTCTCACTCTCTATCACTTTTTCTTCTCCTTCTTATACTTCTAAAAATCTTTCTTCTTCTTCTTCTTCTTCTCTTGTCTCTTCAAAACACACACACACACACACACACACTCATCTTCTTCTTATAATTTACTTTTGATGGAATTAGTGAGACTCCCACTGAGCATCTATGCCGTTCGTTGCACATACTGCCTCATGATAACTAATCTTTCTCTCTATATATCCCTCCCTCTGTCCATCAGCCATACTACATCCTCCTCAACACTCTCGGATCATAGATCTCTCTCTCTCTCTCTCTCTCTCTCTCTCTCTCTCTCTCTCTCTCTCTCTCTCTCTCTCTTGCATCCCCACTAATTAAGAACTTATTTGCATTATTACAGGTTGGAGTTCCATGCAAGAGACTCATGGACACAGTCACTGTCAAGTGTGGCCACTGCAACCATCTCTCCTTCCTCAGTCCCAGATCATTACTCCATTCTCTATCCTCTTCTTCTTCTTCTTCTGATCATCCTCACATCACTTTTCAGGTACAATAAAATTCTTTTTATAATTAATTAATTTTTTTCATCATAATAATTAATTAATTAATCTGTTTATCATGAATCATATTAGGGTACATGCAGTGACTGCAGGAAGAGCAGCAACCAATTACCTCAGTCTTCTTCTTCCACTTCCACTGATCCTTCAACTCCATCTGCACCATTTGTTGTTAAACGTATACCTCCTTCGATATCATTTCATCGTCTTTTTCTTCAATACATCTTCTTTCTTTGATTCTACATTTCTTAATTTCAGCTCCAGAGAAGAAACACAGACTTCCATCTGCCTACAACCGTTTTATGAAGTAATATATATATATATATATATAGAATTTATATATCTCTATGAACGTTACGTAGATATCATGGACGTTCGATTATCATTGTGTTGGATCGTGATTCACGTTGATCATAAACAGTATTATTGTTCTAACATTATTGATCTAAATATATGAATAGATGATGAAAATTTTAATTTGTAGAGAGGAAATTCAGAGAATAAAAGCCGAAAAGCCCAACATTCCTCATAGAGAAGCATTTAGCATGGCGGCGAAAAATGTAAGATATGCATGCACTTCATATATAAAACATTGAACTATATATAGTACTCAAACTATCACTAGTGTCTTCACTAATGTTTTTTTCAATGTATTTTGATCAGTGGGCAAGAAATCGCGATCCCCGAAACTTCGACTGCTGCTTCATCTTCAGTAAAAGAAAGACCCAGTAAAATTATTAATTAACTCTTCTTGTGAAATACATGTTATGTTATGATGATGTTCAAGATGATAGTTAATTTGGTGTGTGTTTTTCAGGAGAGTGCTAATGGTTTCATCATAGAGAGCTTGAATGCATTGAAGTAACTTTGAGCAAAAGAATTAAGTTATCAATTAAGACATGGCAGATCAAGTTTAGTGTATGTTTGCATTCTAGTTATATATATCTAAACACTTTTGTTTGTTGTTGTACTTGTGCTTAATTTTCATGTGTTCCTTAACTTTGTTTCTTAGCAACTTGTTTTTAAATGGTTGATTATATGAGTTATAGACATGGTTATACATAAAAGTTGTGACAAAAAGAGGATAATTGATATTTTAATTATAGACAAAAGATATAAAATAATGATATATAGACACCATCACTACAATAGCCGAATAGTAATATAATTAATTCCCATATAAAAGGTCACACTCGAGTGTTCGACTTTTCAAAACATAGTTGAAGATTAATGTGTATGCGTGAAAAAAAATGAAAAGAAAAATAGATGCTTCACTCAACAACTAACTATCGCCATTATTTTGTTTTAAAAATAGATTAAGTAATATATTTGTTAATTATTTTCTTTATTTCATGAGAAACTTTCTGGTTCTTAATTTTGTTTGGAATTAAATACTCAAATTTGTTGATTGAAAAAGTTACTAATGTTCTTTTTAAGGGTTATAGTTTATAATTATAAATTTTTGGGCTTATATATATGACATCAAAAATATACTTGAATTTAAGTTTAATTTAGCATTATTTTTTATTTGTTTCTTGAGAAAAAAGTTGTTGGGTTTGTTTCTAATTTTAACTCAAACTTTACAAATAATGAGTTTCAGAATGTTAATTTTTTAAAAAAAAGGGGGAAAAAAATCAAAATTTCATTGTATTATTCTTTCTAATTTTTTTTCAATCCATATGTTTTAAAAAATATAAATAAATACTGTCCATTAAATAAAATAATTATAGTATTAAGTACACCTTCATCCATAATTTTAATATCATACTTAAAAATTAACCATAAATCTAAAATACAATTATTTTTAATATAAAATAATTTGTAGGGGGTTCAAATTTAATTTCATTGTTCCCTGTTTTCTGTTTTCATTTTCTGTCCAAAAACAAATCATTTGCTAAAAATAAAGTAAAATTCAAAAATTAAAAATATAAACCATGCTTATTCCAAGAATAAATATAATTAACTAAATAAAAAAAGAAATATTAAATGAAAAAAAATTAAAATACTAAAAAAAGGAAACAGGAAACAGGGTAACCAAACATATGGTAGAAGCTCTATTAGTAAATTCTCAAGAAACACTACAAATTTCACCAAATTTTTGTTACTGTATTTATATATACAGAGTGAATTTGACCAAATTATGAATCAAATAAACAATTTAACTTTCCTCACACCAAAAATAAATAAATAAATATAACCACTGAACCATTGAAAATGAAGCTTATGTACAAAGTCAAAAGAAAGATTTACACCAAGCAACATATCAGTCTGGAATTCTTCACAATATTAACATTTCGATGCTGAGATTGAGATCGATCATTACGTTTCCACGAACATCATTATCTAAAAAAATTAGTAGGTAAGAATGTCAGATTAATAACAGTAATATGGTAAAAGAAAACAGATAACAGAGTTTTACAGATTAAGGTAAAAGTTTGATTATGGTGATAGTTGAGAAAAATTAATTACCTTTCCGCAGACTGGGCAAGCTTCACTTCTCTCCATCCATTCATATATGCAACTTAGATGGTAATCATGGGAACATTGCAGTGTTATCTTCGGGTTTTCAAGAGTATATTCTGCAAAATCGATGATCATGTGATTGAATATTTGATGTAATCCTTGCATGACATGAAAATTGAGTTCAAAAACTAAGAATTATCATTTATCATTCAGTTCACAATCTCTGTATTTTTTGCTTGATTCGGCATGTATCACTAATTTAGAAGTATCAAGAAGTCATTCAGCAAACAATTTCTTTTGTGATGTATTGAGTTATAGCCAAAAGTTTATTTTGGGAATGAAAAACATCGTCTTGGTGCAAGGATCAAAAACTATCTTCTTAGTTAACTGACAAACATGATTACACAAACATGTTTTGAGTTGAGAGACCAACATGAATATTAAAAAATAGTTCAAGGACTTAAACAGCTCATGGTTCATAGTTTAAGCTTCTTCTAAGTCAAAGGACAAACATGAACATGTTTTAAGTTCAAGGACTAAAGTAAACATAAAGTTATATTTCATGATCAAAATTGCACTTCCACATTTTTCTCCCTGTCATTATATCTACTTTTTAAATACTAAAATTTCTCATAAAAAGAAGACTCTTGTTAAGATAAAGAATGAAAAAGAATTTATTATGGTGTACCTTCAAGACATGTTGGACAAACATCTTCATCTTCAGTCGGACAAAAATAGTATGCAGATCCACTTATCTTTTTCTCTGGAGAACGCTTTTGTGGTAAATCAGAACAATATAATTTCACTCCACATTTAGATCCATCAGTCTTGACTTCTCTCCCTGTTTCAGAACAAGGTTCATTGCAACAACCTCTCAGTGACCGAGTATCCTCATGAGATTGGCTTGAAGACTTGTCACGCTGTGAGAGAGATACATCATCATGATGTGCTGAGAATCGAGGATCATCAAAAGCCAGTGGTCTCGGAGGAGGATGGAATGAATCAATAGCAGAATAGTCTGCATCTCTGCTGGTAAAAGCCGAAGGGCTTGCTCTCCCAGCAGGTAAAGGCACAACACGCACGTCTCCTCTTTGGAATAGTGAAATGTACTGTAAGATGATGGTACAATTTTGAAAGAATCACTTCATAGACACTTCATTCTAAAGGAAAAATAATCTGTTCCAACTCATCTTTGGAATTAGACAGTTTAAAACTAATGAATGTTACTGCTTATTGGCAAAGCCAAGTCAAGAAAAATATTAATGAGTTTGCTATAAGTGACATGCGGAACCAAAAACAATCAAAGAATACCATTCTATAAGTGTAAACAAAAGGAGAAAAAGAAAAATAAGTACAAAAGGGATGATATGAGAATGCACTGAGGAAAAAAACAAAAAATATCAAACCACGAGGTCTCAGAAGAGGATTGCACGCTCAGACCAATTAGAATTTTCTTGGCAGTGCTTACTCTGTTCATCCACTTCCTCTATGTTTGCAAACAGAGTAATCAAAGAAAGCCACTTCAGATGATGAATCAATCATTCTAATTATCAAGACAATGTACAAAAATTTACCTCAAAAAATGAAAACTAGATGAAACATGTTTTCAGGCTAAAAGAGATTTATAAGCAAGCATGGAAGTAAAGGGTCACAGTTTCAAAGCAAGTTGTATAGCTCCAAATATCACCAAGCGACTTTTCAGAATGATGAACTTTCATTATTCATGCATTAACCAAAACAGTCTAATCAAAATAATTAAGCACAAGGTTTGATGCATTTCATCAAACTTTTAGGATGGAAAAACCCAAGTCCTACAAATGACGAGCAGTGCTACTGCCTACAAAGATGATCAAGATAATTTGATAGCGTAAGAGTGAAACTGATTTTAAGTCTTTGGATGTTCAAAAATGCTAAACTTCAGCTTCTTATTGCACAAGTGTGAAGCTGATTTTCAAGGGGCCACTACTCATTGTATCTATGATTTTTCAAGCTAATATCAAACTAACATGGCACATCCTATAACATGATAATGCATTTAATCATCAATAATCATGCAACACCGCCAATCTACTCCTTCAACACATTCAATCTTCCACTATCTAAATCATGGCAATAACCAATCAAGAGTGAGAAATTTATTCATCGTCTATTTACAGACAATTACCATATCACTTGATTATCAAAATAGAAAAACTAACACAACTCTGCAAATAACCACAGAATTCAAAACATACATACCCCATGTCTAAATGGTTGAACAAAGCTGTTCAAAGGGGAGCAGATACGTCGACGAACAGGTGATTCCCGCTGCTCGGGTGCTTCCTGTACACGGAAACAACACAACAAAGCCCCCATGCTCCAAGCCTTTATATGTTAGTGAGAAGTATATGCCTTTGTCTTCAATGAGAGAAAGGCTACACCAAATACTCACTAGTTCAACCTAAGAAAATTCAGAACAGCAACACTGTAAAGACACCCTGATTTCCATAACCCAAAGCATCATACTCTAAACCTAAAAAAATCAATACCGAATCCCATTAAAAACTTGAATTTTGAGCCAAATTAGGTCAAAATTCAAACTTTCAAATACCAATCAAAATCCAAAAAGGAAAAAGATAACAAGATCTCAAATTCATATGAAAAAACCCATCTTTCCACAAATTACACGCCAATAAACAAAAGAACCAATAAAAAAAATGCAAAAACCACATCAAATCCGAAAAAAAAAGCAACAAAAACCAAAATTAAATCAAAACCTCTCTAGAGTCTTGGATGGCAAATAGAGCATCAAAGGCAATTGAAAAAAGAAAAAGGAGACAACTTTTAGAGATCAAACAAGTCAATAATCGATAGGAATTGAGATCAAACCTGGATTGCAAGAAATTCTTCGGATTTTTCGCCCAAAAAAGAGCAATGAAAAGAGCGCGGAGATAAATCCCGCAAACCCTTTGTTCTAGTCTGACAGGAAATAGAACTCTATTAGAAGGTTGTTTTTCATATATACCCCCTAAAAGTTCAAAATTGTATTTTTTTAATATCTTTATTAGGTGAGTTTTGCATATGAACCCAGAAAAATAACTGAATTATATTAAAAACAAATAGTTAATTTGTAAATTTATAATAATTTTTTTTATTCATTTAAGAAAATTTTAAATATGACCAGAGATTATACTGGATCATATATACTACCCAATTTTTTTTTAAAAAAAATTGATTGATTCAATTGATAAAGATTTGTTAGATTTTGGTATATATATATATATATGACGAAATGTAGAAAGTCCGCAGTTGGGTACAGTGCAAATTAGGAAGTGTACAATGTAAATTAAAGAGAGAGGCAGAAAGATCAACAAGTTGATTGGTTCTGTTTATAAGCACAGTATTACAATTTAGCTGAAGAGTATCAACTGTTGGATTACAATCCAACAACTGATAACCAACTTGTATAGATTTTAAATCTGAGGATGTACGTAAAAGACGCATCCTCTCTCTCTCTTTCTATATATATATATATATATATATATATATATATATATTTGACAAGGTGAGTAGCTAAGTCAAATGAGGTCCGCACTGATACAACTAAGATAGTCTTTCAATACTCGCTTAGCCGGTCACAAAAGTGGCACACTTGCTAACCAAGTGAAAGGTTTACGGTAAATATCATCTTTATCTTAATGAGAAGTGTATTTATATTTTTTAATATGTTTAAAATAATTTTTCTTAAAACCTATAATTTATTATTTATACCAAAAAAAATGTATTTAGATTTCTCTTTTGGATGAAAGTTTTCATTACATAAGTCATTAAACACTCAATTTATTTTTAATGAAATATCAAATGTGAAAGAATAAGAATATTATTTTAACT
Source organism: Dioscorea cayenensis subsp. rotundata (assembly GCF_009730915.1). Lineage (NCBI taxonomy): Eukaryota > Viridiplantae > Streptophyta > Magnoliopsida > Dioscoreales > Dioscoreaceae > Dioscorea > Dioscorea cayenensis. The sequence continues at coordinate 1,174,963 of NC_052472.1, read as the reverse complement.
TTAATCCCAATCTAATGTTACATTCTATCTAAATAAAAATTAATTTATGTTTGGTGTTGCATCAATGTTTAAATAGTTTTACTAAAGCAATACTATTCGATCGACTAGTAATTAACTTTCCAACGAATAAATTTTAGAAATTAATTAATGTGTAATTTTGAAATTACTCATACACCCTCACTTTCCTTTAAAAATATGTTTGTGTATATATATACATATATATTCCTCTAAGAAATAAAATTATTTATTATATATGAATAACAAAAATCAATTGTATATATAATTTTTTAAAAAAATCAATGCTTGAGTCAAACATAACTTTTAACTAGATAAAAATTACAATTTTTTCAATTTCTTTAATTTCTAAATATATATTACTTAAAAATAAAAATTTTAATGCAAAACAAGATAATGCATAACTATTAATTAATTTCATTTCCTTTCACAAGATCATATCTCAAAACAAACTAAATAGAGAATTTAAAAAAATGATAGAAATTTGAATTGTGTAAAATAATTTTAAATTTTAATTTATATATATATATATATATATATATATATATATACAGCTAACCGATTCTATCTCTTATAAAAACTCTCAGTATTCCAACTTAAACTAATTTTTTGATTTCAAACCAACGAACTCTATGCTAATGAACATGTCAAAACATGCACTCTGATAAACTCAAACACATATAGCAATGCACACATAAACATAAATATTTAATTTATTAAATCATAAGGACATCATCAACAACCCTCTCATACAAAAACATCATCCATACATATATATGACAATGAAATTATACATGAAAAAAACTATATATATATATATATCAAACAAGTAACAAACACACAACTTCTCAAAAAGACAAAGTTGGACTATTTTTTCCCCTAAGGGTTTCTAAAATAACCTCTAGGGTTGGTCTCAAAAAGATCTCCTTGGAATGAATATTGTGCCATTCCTTCCAGGGGCCTTCATCATCTTTCTAGAAACCCAAAAGCACCAACTGCAACAAATACAACAACAATACAAGAAAATCAGAATGAGAACTATTGGCAACAACTCACTAAGGTTTTTGGTGAAGATCAAGGCTACTGTGTTCCCCAAGAAGTGAAGAATTAGGGTTAGGGTTTGTTGAATGAAGTCCAACAAGTGACCAACTATATTACTGATAAGTTGCTCTGCCATCTGCCTTCCAATGATCATTATCTCTATCTTTGACAACTATTGTTAGAGACTAAGAAAGACTTAAGGAAGACTTATATATAGTGGTTCTTTAAGTTTTTTTTTTTTTTTTCTTTTTTGATGTGATGTTGAACAAATGAGCAATGAAACCTTATGAGGTCTATTTATTCTGGTGCATGTGTGTTTCACACAATCTTTTTATAATTATTCCTTTTTCCTTGTGATGCATGTCCATTTAGCATAGTATTATTAAAAATCAGGTTGCAAGAGTACTGGCGTATCAAATAATAGTTAGGCTTCAACTTATTTTTATACGATAAGGTATGAGCTTGTTTTAGTGATGGATGTGAAACTTAATTTATCTCTTAATATGGTCTTTTTGAACAAAATTAAATCTCCAGGTTATGTGTATGAAAATAGTGTATATATATATATATGATGAATTTATTTAACTACTAAAGTTTAAAGTGAAAAATGTGATAATGGAGAACAACTGATACTCCAGTGGCATCTTATTATAAAGGTGAATTATAGGCAGTTTAGAGATTGAATCCACTTGGTATAATATTGTGCAAATATTTAATAATATTATAAAAATATTATACAATATTTTTGTAAATAGTGTACAGTCCTTTATATGAATTCAAAATATTATAAAAATAATATACAATATACTTCTATATAAGTTTCTCTACCACCTAATCAGCATCTTCTCCATCTTTCCTTTGCTACCAATTCTTTGAGAATTGAGACAAGGAAAACAGGAGGAGATTGAAGCTTTAATAATTGAAGCATAGAGGAAATACAAAATTATATATGGTGATTCTTTATTCTTTATTACTTTTCTTTTTCTGTTTTTGATGTAATGTTGAACCAATGAAAAACGGAACTTTATGAGGAGTATTTATTCTAGTGTGGGGTTTCATCATTGTCTTTATATTTTTCTTTTTCCAATGCACGTTCATTTAAAAGATTTTTTTATATATATAAATATATGGTGATTCTTTATTCTTTATTACTTTTCTTTTTCTGTTTTTGATGTAATGTTGAACCAATGAAAAACGGAACTTTATGAGGAGTATTTATTCTAGTGTGGGGTTTCATCGTTGTCTTTATATTTTTCTTTTTCCAATGCACGTTCATTTAAAGATTTTTATTTTTAATAAATAGGCAACCAGTAGGGGTATAAACGAATCGAGTCGAGCCGAGCTTTGAAATGTTTAAGATTGGTTCGACAGAATTAGCTACAGGCTCGAGCTCGATCAAGCCCATACTTGTAAACTCGAACTTGGCTCGAGATAGTAAAATTAAGCTAAGTGAGCTTTAACTCAAAAAAAGCTTATTTATAATAAAAACTAACCAAGCTCGAGCTCGTTCTAAGCTAGACTCGAAAGAAGCTCGCTTATGATAAAAACGAGGAGCTCGCTTAGAACTTCGTTTGAAAAGAAGTTTAAAAAATAATAAATCCTAATGCCTATTATTAATAAAAAAAAATTTAATACATGAATTTATTTATATTTAAGAAAAAATGCAAGCTCGTTTAGCAGATTCATGACTAGTAGGTTTATTATTAAGTTTATGTAACATATTTGTTAGTAGGCTCGCGAGCAAGCTCATTTACTAAGCTCGCAAGCTTGGTATATAAGTTTATTCGTGAGTCTGCTCACGAGCTTGATAAACAAGCAGGCTCGTGAGCTTTAACGTTCGGCGCATTTAATAATTCTAGCTCAAATGTTAAGCTGGAGCTCGGCTTGTTTAATAATTCGAGCTCAAATGTTAAGCTCTAGCAACTTATTTTATTTTTTCACTTTTATAAAAAAAATTCACCACTGGCAGTTAAAAAAAATTTACTTATCTATCACTAGCTAATAAAACACTCAAAGACTAAAACAAATTAAACTATTATTAATTATGATTCTGTGAAGCATATAACTTCAAAAATACATAAGAAATGAAGTAAAAATATAAGATCTCACCAAAAAAAAATAATAAATAAAGTTAAAGTGGAAATTTACAGTGCTTTTTTAATTTACTTTATTTATCCATTTGATGTAGAACAGTTAAGCAATAAAACTTTATATATAGAGGTAATATAAAAGCTGTTTCTACCTAACTGAATCATATCATTGGGTTGGGTCATATAAAACACACAAAAAAATTGACTTACTGACTCCACTTGGATGAGTATCTGATGAAACAGTCAACCAGGTCGTCGAACAAGATGAATCCCATTATATGTTTAGATAATAATTAAAATTTCGAAGGGGTTATGTATATAATTTACTTTTTATTTTCTTCTTGAGTTTTGCATCAAATTATATAGTATATAAATATGGACTATTATGAAATATTTGTTGGATTTTATTTAGGATACTAAATTAATATTTATAAATTATAAAAAAAGACTTTTTGTTTGTGTTCATAAAGCCAGAGTAATTAGAGGGAATTGAAATGTTCCACAACTTCAGTTTTTTATTGTTCGTTGTTTCCTCTCTTTTGTACTCTTTTATTCTCTTCTTTTTAATAAATTGGTAGTTTATCCACTTTATTCAAAAAAAAAAAAAAAATGTTCCACAACTAACAGTTAACTGCTTCATTAAGGTGATCAACATAATAGCAATTTGAGTTATAACTGATTAATCAATCATTCTCACATTAATTGCTGCAGTTTTCATCTATTTTTTCTGCATGTTTTTCCAAGTTGTTAATTCCTGTTGTTGATCTAGCAATTTACTGTTTGATCTTGGAAGAAGAAATTAGAAGATATGATATGAAGTTGATAGAAGCAAACAAGGCAGTATAATTACAAGAGATAAAGAAAAGAAAGAAAAAATAATATCTAGAACACATACAACATAAAATTAATTAAACCACATATATCTCAAACTAAGAAATTATACATAAAGAACTATATAAATTAACATTACAAGACCATACTCATACCATACATATTTATATATAGATAGATATATAGATCAAACATGCATGCATGCATGCATGTGGTGGATCTATAGCAAACACACAACTTCTCAAAAGACAAAGTCTTAATCCTATCCCCTGAGGTTTCTAAAGTAATCCCTAGGGTTAGCCTCAAAGAAACTCCTTGGAATGAGTGTGCCATTCCTTCCAGGGGCCTTCATCATCTTTGTAGAACCCCCAAAGCAACACATGCAACAACGATGACAAGAACGACAACAGGCCTTTGTCATCTTTATAGAAGCTCTAAAGAAATGACTAAAACAACCAAGACAAGAACAACAACAGGTCATCATCATCTCTATAGAAACTCTAAAGAAATGAATGCAATAGCTAAAACAATGAAGACAAGAACAACAACAGCAATACAAGAAAAGAAGAATGAGGAGTATTGGCAAAACAATGGTGAGACCAATATGAAGCCAGTGTTTAAGTGTCTCATCCCTTGTTTCTGGTGGCAACAACTCATCAAACTTTTTGGTGAAGAAGTCTACTAAGTTCCCCAAGAAGTGGAGAATTAGGGTTAGGGTTTGGTGAATGAAGTCCTTGGCCTTCTCTTTCACTTCTCCTTCTTCTCCTCCAACTACTTGCCTTATGATGATAAGTTTCTTGACCATCAGCCTTCTAATCATCATCTTCTCCATTTTTTTCCTTTGCTAACAATTCTTTGAGACGAAGAAAAACAAAAGGAAATTGAAGGTTCGATAATTGAAATAGAGAGGAAGTGGAGACTTATATATAGTGATTCTTTATTCTTTATTTTTTTTTCTTTCTTTTTTTGATGTAATGTTGAACCAATAAGCTAGCAGTGGAACTTTATGAGGTGTATTTATTCCGGTGCGGGTTTCACCAACTCTTTATGTCATTATTTTTTATCCCCAATGCACGTTGATTTATATATATATATATATATATAAGTGATAATAGACTTAATAACCCATCACACGTGTACCCTCACTTTATTGAGCTTTGGAATTCAATCTTTTAAGTCCTTCAGAAGATGAACACACTATGTAAAAGTCTTGCTATTATTAGGCCAAGAGGCCATTAATTCATTTATATATTATTAAAAATCATGTCGAATATGTGATGTGTTTGTTTTATACATA